>NW_026000249.1:17943540-17957382 GCF_001458135.2 Marmota marmota marmota | reverse complement strand
TATATATATATATATAAATTTTTAATTCTCTAGTAGCAAACAGAAGCCCATTTAGTCTACTCAGAAGTCCTATGTGGTAAATAATTCTTCTGTGTCTGACTAAACTGAAAGCATATGACACTTTGTTTTTCATTCTTCAGTAATTGAGGAATGATTTGGATATATGATTCTTAATAGTATTTGCCAGACAATATTCTACAAATGCATTATTCATGTAGTGCTTATTATTTTGCAAACACTTCATAATATACAAATGCACCTGCTATATGCCATTCATTGTGCTCCTCTACTCTCTCTCAATTATTTTGTCTCTATCAGACTAGATAATAATCATGAAAGAGAAAAGGTAAAAGTTTATTGGTTTATAATGAACAGGTAAATTAAAAATGATAAACTAAGGTGAACTGATAAAACAAATTATAAGGAATTATAGAGAAAATAATAGTTGTGATATAAAATATCATTAGCTATATCTGCTAGTGAAAAAATATTTCTGCAGCTCCTAAATAGTATATTTTAGAGTAACAGAGTAAGATAAATATATGAATTACTAGATTAGATCTCTTCTTACATGTTCATATGCTCCATTTCTTCTGAATTTATATGTTTTTAAAGTTTTGAAATCTGGTAATATACTAATCTATGCAAATAAAATAATATTCCCTTATCTCTCTTTGTTAATGTATTATGTAACAACACTCTAATGGATTTCTTTCATATTATGATGCTATGTTTGTAATAATATCACTTATAAATCATATATGAGTGTAGAGTTTCTATCTTATAAGGTAAAAAACTCACAAGCTCTGTTGTATAAATGTGAATGTACTTAACACTACTATACTCACATGTAAAATGGTTAGGATGGTAAATTTTATTTTATGCATTTTAGCCACAATTAAAACTCAAACAACAACAACAATAAGGAAATTGATGTTGCATACAAAAGATCTCATTTTCAGGGGCCTTAAGGGGAACCTTAAAGCAGAGTCAATAAAGAAATTCTCTGGAGCCAAACTAATCCCCAAATCTGGTTCAGTTACTCACTAGCTATAAGACTATATGTGAGTCACTTTTCTTCTCTATGTCTCAGTTTATTCACCTGTAAAGTGGAGTACTTAATAGACCCCTTTTCACATGGTTGTTATATAGTTTAAAAATATAATATTTGTAAGATAATTTGTTATTCAATAAAGTAAATTCTGTACAATAACTGCAAAGTAGAGATTATCCTAACCAAATTTAAAGGATATATTTTAGATGATCTAACACAATATAGTCTATCTGGTAAATGTGATATAATTATAGAGAGCAACAGGGATCACCTAGAAGTGGTGTAATTTCTCCTATGCAAATGAATGAAATCTCTACATAATTGTTGGCTTATAAAACGAGGCACAATCAGTTTGGTGAGGCTGTGTCCATAGTAAACAAGTGGTGATTTCTAGTAAGAGTTTGTAATCAAGCATCCCAACAGAACATCCTCTGAATTACAAAACAGATTTCCTCATACTTGCCCCACTCCATATAGCCTACTTCAAAGTAGGTGGCTTTGACTGATACCTCCAAACAAAGAGTGAAAAGGCAAGTGAGCATATAGTGTTTCTGAACAGTGAGGAGTTTACAGATACAGTTGCAGACACCAAGAAAAACCCAGAAGTACCTAGACACTCACCTAGAGTGCTTTAGAGAAACTATGAAGGTGTTGCTACATTTTGCATTCATTCACAAATTCATTCAGTTATCACAAATATTCTTTGAGTACCTATTACAGTACAGATTATGTCAAAGTACTGAATATATTGTAGCAAATGAGACATTTTGTCTTTTAAAAGCTACAATCTAGTACATTAAGAACAAATAAATGGTAACAAAGTAGAGAAAAATATAAGTTGGCTTTCAAATCAAATTCAATTTATCAAGCACAATTCATGCATTAACCTTTTTATTTTTTATTACATTTCAAGACTGTGTGGCATTTAATGATCATTTTTAGAAGCATTCCAATTTAGAATTTAAAATGGAAATAGTGACAGACCTCCAGATGTAGTGTTGACATAATATCACTTTTTTATTACCTGCCCTCATTTCAGCTTAATAAGCTCTCTTGGCTCTCATCTTTCAATGTTTAATCCAATGCAATTAAACTGATATGCAAATGTCATCTCTATTGCTTTAAGAGTGACACTTAACACACAATTTCATTATAATAGGCAACTAGAATGTTTATAGGATAATCAACTCACTTTTTCATTTTTAAAACATACGGTTTTCTTCCAATCTGTGCTTGTAAGTAAAATGTCCACACTCAAAAATTTTATTTGATAAATACCATGTAGATTCTAAGCACAAAGTGCATATTATGTGATATTTATATTTTAAACACCACTACCCTTTGCTCAGTCTCCACAGAAAATGAATGTTTTGCTAATACTTTGCCAAAAAGTACAATATAAGCAGAAAAATGAACAAACTGGGGTATATGTCCAACCACATTTCTACATAGCTTTCCATTGTTGATCAAAAAAATAAATAAATAAAAACTTTTCACTGGTTCTTTGGTTCTTTATTTCTAAAGGCTCCCATGCCATGTAAAACTCTAATTAAATAAGTTTGTTATGCTTTTCTCTTGCTAACATTTATTTGGAATAGAAGTGTCAGCCATGAATCTATGATGGGTAAATAAGTAGCCCACTTTTCTGTTGTACAAATTCCATTTCTCCCATTGGGAGTGCCTAAAAGTTTTTTTTTTTTAAATATTGTTTAGTTGTCAATGGATCTTTATTTATTTATACATGGTACTGAGAATCAAACCCAGTTCTTCACACGTGCCAGGTAAGCGCTCTACCACCAAGATACAATCCCAGCCCCAAGAGTGCATAAAAGTTTAATGTATGGTTGCTAAGTTGAGGTATACTAGGTATAAATCCAAGTTCCCCCAATGAGCTGCCTGAACTCTGTCAGTTATTTAAGCTCTTTTTAAACCTCTAGTTTTCTCATTCATAAAGTCACATCTCAATAGAATTGTGAACATGAAATAACTTACTTAATCTGATTACCACAGTGGCTGGTACATAGTAGTCATGTATATATTATCTAAAGAGAAAACAAAAATGAAACAAAATTGACTGAAATAGGGAGTAACATGATTTCTTGACACATAAAGAGATTCAGGCACAAAGATTAATGTGGCATTTGGAGTCCCATAGGCCTGGGTTTCAATATTGGCTTTGGTACTTAAGGCACCTTTTTGAAAAGGAAGCAGTAATAACTTTGCCACTCAATATCTCAGAAGGATTTAGTGACATCATGGGGATAGGAAACACCCTACCACCATTACCTTTAGGCAGAAGGCATGCAGACATGACTCTGAAACCCTGTGGGGCTAAAACTGGAACATTTACTTTATTGCTATATTCTACCTAGTTCCACAGTTTACCCCAAAAGAATAGCATGTATTTATGAGAAGAACTTTTAATGATAGAGAGCTTGAATGGTTGATAGGATTTTATGGAAAGCAGAAGAGTAGTTAACTTTGAAAAAGAAATGATAGAAATACCTCATTGGAGTAAACTTATTAGTGAATGACTGGCGAGACAAAAATAACAAGTAAATAGATTTGGGGGATCAAATGAAGATGTCTCAAATTGAACAGGGCACCAATATCATATTTAGATTATTTGATTGATGATCCACCTATAGGTTCCTCAGAAAGTTAGTACATGTTAGGTTGAGGAAACTATTCCCACAAATGCTTGGAAATCACTAACAGTATGATGGGCTGATAGTACTTTGAGGTCATTGACCTGCAGTTGTTTATTTTACTTTGTATTGTACTGTTGGGAGAAGTGATGGTCACTGGTATAGCAATAAAAAGAAACTGGGCATTGATTAAGGGCTCAAAGTGGACAAATTATGAAAATTTGGATAATTAGATTTTTCAGTGTTGCTGAAGAAATGAAAATAAGGAATTTATCCTAAAAATACCTTAGAATATATTGAAAAGATTAAGAGGAAAATATCTGAAATATTTTCATTTTGATAGCCTATCATAATATATAACAATATTTTACTGAAATAAACTTTTTGAGATTGTCTTTGAATTCTATATCAAAATTGCTGAAAAAATAGATTTTAAATGTTCTCAATACAAAGAAAAACAAATGGGGGCTGTGGCTGTGGCTCAGTGGTAGAGCACTTTCCTGGCACACAAGGGGCACTGGGTTCAATCCCTAGCACCACATAAATTTTTTTTTAAAAATGTATTGTGTCCACCTACAACTAAAAAAATACATATAAAAAATAAATGGGAAATAAACATGAATGTTACAATACATTCATGTATCAAAATATATTGCACCCCCTAAATATATATAAAATTATTTTCCAATTAAAATTATAAATACAAATACATATATTATATCTCTATTGTATAATGACATTATAACTATTTTTGTGTATTTGTTACTGTGTGTATTTGTGTACATGGGGAGGAAAAGATAGAGATAATTTTGTTGATTTCTTCTCATTTAAGTGAATATAATATATTCCTGCTACTCAATAGCCTGAAATTCTTGGGTACATTTCACAAAGGTTAGGTCAACAGTTGACTCAGATATTTAGAACTCTTGTAATTCACATTTCTGCTATTATGTATTTATTTAAGTACTGAATCTTTATCTCCATTGTATTATTTAAAAAAAATAAAAACACTGGAATAGTATGTCAATGGTCTTTGTATTCTTTTATGTGTTGATAGACATCATTATCCAAAGAACATGTATGAAGGCACGAATTTGGTGTCAATCTACTTTATATATAAACAGAGATATGAAAAATTGTGGTATATATGTGTAATAAGAATTGTAATGCAAAAAAACCAAAATACATGTATAAAGACATGAATTGGCGTGAACACACTTTATATACAAAGATATGAAAAACTGTGCTCTATGTGTACAATAAGAATTGTAATGCATTTTGCTGTCATGTATTTAAAAAGATAAAATCAATTAAAGAAAAAATAAAATAATGCAAAATCAGTATGAGTTAATATCAAAGCCTAATGCTATTACTACCTTTAGTTTTCATATTAGTTATACTATCATATAATTTATAGAGACACAAATTGTGTATAAAAAGTGTTTTAGGAAAAAACAGAATACTGTCATTTAAGTTTTGTTGTTAACTGAAATCAATTATTTATATATATATATATATATATATATATATATACACAGTATAATTGTTACAGTATAATATTGTGATATATGTATACAATGTGGAATAATTAAATCAGGGATATTAGCAGATGCAACATCTTAATTTATCATTTCTTTGTGATAATAACATTGAAAATCTCTTTTATGTATGTTAATGTGTACATTATTAATTATAGAATCTCTCTTGCTGTGCAATAGCACATGAGTTTTTATTCCTAAACTTCTAACTAATTTTGTATTCATTGACCAATAGCTCTCCTTTTCCTCACCTAGTGCTCACCAATGACTGGTAATGACAAATCTACTCTATACATCCATGAATTTGACTTTTTATTGATTTTTTTAAATAAATGACAGCAGAATGCATTACAATTCTTATTACATGTATACAGCACAATTTTTAATCTTTCTGGTTGTATATAAAGTATGTTGACACCAATTTCTGTTTTCATACATGTACTTTGGATGATGATGTCTATCACATTCCACCATCCTTGCTAATCCCCTGCCCCCTCCCTTTCCCTCCCATTCCTCTGCCCTATCTAGAATTCATCTATTCCTCCCATGTTCCCCCTCCCTACCCTGAGTCAGCCTCCTTGTATCAGAGAAAACATTTCACATTTGTTTTTTGGGGATTGGCTAACTTCACTTAGCATTATCTTCTCTAACACCATACATTTAACTGAAAATACCATGATTTTATTCTCTTTTATTGCTGAGTGTATTTGTTACTGTGTGTATATTGTGTATATATGCCACAGTTTTATCCATTTATCCACTGAAGGGCATGTAGGTTGGCTCCACAGTTTAGTTATTGTGAGTTGTGCTGCTATAAACACTGATGTGGCTGTGTGCCTCTAGTATGCTGTTTTTAAGTCCTTTGGGTATAAACTGAGGAGAGGGATAGCTGGTTCAAATGGTGGTTCCATTCCTGGATTTCCAAGGAATATCCATACTGCTTTCTATATTGGATGCACCAATTTGCACTCCCACAAGCAATGTCTGAGTATACCTTTTCCCCCACATCCTTACCAACACTTGTTGTTGTTTGTCTTCATAATAGCTGCCATTCTGACTGGAGTGAGATGATATCTTAGAGTAGTTTTGATTTGCATTTCCCTAATTGCTAGAGATGATGAACATTTTTTCATATATTTGTTGATTGATTGTATATCTTCTTCTGAGAAGTGTCTGTTCAGGTCTTTGGCCCATTTGTTGATTGGCTTATTTGTGGGTTTTTTTTTTCAGTGTTTAGCTTTTTGAGTTCTTTATATACCCTAGAGATTAGTGCTCTATCTGATGTGTGAGGGTTAAAGATTTGCTCCCAAGATGTAAGCTCTCTATTCACCTCACAGATTGTTTCTTTTGCTGAGAAGAAAATTTTTAGTTTGATTCCATCCCATTTATTAATTCTTAGTTTTAATTCTTGTGCTATAGGAGTCTTATTAAGAAAGTTGGGGCCAAATGCCACATGATGAAAATTAGGGCCTACTTTTTCTTCTATTAGACGCAGAATCTCTGGTTTAATTCCTATGTCCTTGATCCACTTTGAGTTGAGTTTTGTACATGGTGAGAAAGGGGTTTAATTTACTCTTGTTGCATATGGATTTCCAGTTTTCCCAGCACCATTTGTTGTGATGCTATCTTTTCTCCAATGTATGTTTTTGGCACCTTTGTCTAATATAATTATAATTTTGTGGGTTAGTCTCTGTGTCCTCTATTCTGTAACAGTGATCTACCAGTCTGTTTTGGTGCCAATACCATGCTGTTTTTGTTATTATTGCTCTTTAATATAGTTTAAGGTCTCATATGATCATCTCAATAGATGCAGAAGAAGCATTTGACAATATACAGCACTCTTGCATGTTCAAAACACTAGAAAAACTTGGGATAACAGGAACATATCTCAACATCATAAAGGCTATCTATGCTAAGCCTCAGGCCAACATTATTCTAAATCGAGAAAAATTAAAGGCATTCCCTCTAATTCAAAACACTAGAAAAACTTGGGATAACAGGAACATATCTCAACATTATAAAGGCTATGTATGCTAAGCCTCAGGCCAACATTATTCTAAATCGAGAAAAATTAAAGGCATTCCCTCTAAAAACTGGAACAAGACAGGGATACCCTCTTTCATCACTTCTATTCAATATAGTTCTTGAAGCACTGGCCAGAGCAATAAGACAGATGAAAGAAATTAAAGGGATGTGTATAGGAAAAGAAGAACTTAAATTAGCACTATTTGCTGATGATATGATTCTATACCTAGAAGACCCCAAAAGGTCCACCAGAAAACTTCTAGAACTCGTAAATGAATTCAGCAAAGTAGCAGGATATAAAATCAACACCCATAAATCAAATGCATTTCTGTATATCAGTGACAAATCTTCTGAGAAGGAAGTAAGGAAAACTACCCCATTTACAATAAGCTCAAAAAAAAGATACTTGGGAATCACCTTAACCAAAGAGGTGAAATATCTATACAATGAAAACTACAGAACCCTAAAAAAAGAAATCAAAGACCTTAGATGATGAAAAGATCTACCTTGCTCTTGGATAGGCAGAATTAATATTTTCAAAATGACCATACTACCAAAAGCATTATACAGATTTAATGAATTTGACTTTTTAAAAATATTTATTTCATTTATAGGTGGACACAATATCTTTATTTTATTGTTATGTGGTGCTGAGGATTGAACCCACTGCCTCACACAGACTAAAAGAGTGCTCTACCCCTGAGCCATAACCCCAGCCCATGAATTTGACTTTTTTAGATTCCACACATAAGTGAGCTCATATTTTATTATTCATAATGACCAAGAGATGGAAATAGTCTAAATTTCCATCAGTGAATTAATGGATTACATTTCTCAAAAGAAAAAATCAATGGCCAACAAATATATGAAAAAAAATGTTGAACATAATCAGCAATCAGGGAAATGTAAATCAATAATACATTGAGAGTGTAGCTCATTCCAGTAAGAATAGTAATCACCAAGAATACTAATAATAAATGCTGGCAAGGATGTGGGAAGAAAGAAACATTTTCATATATTTGGTGGAGTTGCATGTTAGTACAACCACTATGGAAATCAGTATGGAGATTCACCAAAAGTCTAGGAATGAAATCATCATATGACTCAGTTATACTGCTCCTTACTATTTGTCCAAAAGAACTGAAATCAGAATATGATAGTGATATATGCATTCCAATGTTTATAGTAATACAATTCACAATAGACAAGCATAGAAACCTTGGTGTTCATCAACATATGAATGGATAAAGGACCTGTGGCATGTATACACAATAGAGTTTTACTCAGCCATAAAGAAAAATGAGATTATGTCATTTGCTCATGAATGGGTGGAATCTTAGAACACCATGTTAAGTGAGAGTCATATTTTCTTTAATATTTTTCTAATATATCCAGAGGAAGAAAAAATCATAAAGTTTTATGTATGTTCTATTATTAACTCCTTGTTTCTTTACTGCTTACTGCTGCTAGTTATTGGTTTGATTCTTTTAAAGTACCAAGAATGATCTTTTAATGACAAAACATTTGTTATTTGCTAATTAGTTCTAAGAAAAGGGAAGACAACAAATTAACCCAAATTCAATGTGATCTATTGTCACATGTTCATAGATTGATTCTTAACCAATTAATACACGACAAAATTCTTATATATGTGAATAATCTAAGGCAAAATTCTTTCAGATTAACAAGTGCTCCTGTTTTTTCAATTCCTCCACCATTGCTTTCTATTTTAGCTGCTTTATTCAATTTATTTCCCATAACCAACCCTTCCTGGCCTTATTTAATTCCTTCACAACCTAAATGGTCTGGTTAATCATCTCAATAATAATCACCTTCTACCCAATAGCTTCTCACTTTACATCTTTTATTTCACCCAGTATGCCAAGTCCTGTTTCTTTCTCCTAAGAGAAACATCCATTTCTAAATCACACAACAAAATAATCTGAAGGTTTTTTTAAAGATTATTTTTATAAAACTCCTATCACATTCACGAGAGTTAACTATTTTAAAGTGTTGAAGAATTATATGTTATCAAAAGGAGAAAAATAACATTAAGTGGAAATTGGAAATAAAGCTGCCAGTAGCAAGAAATTAGGGTCAAAGAATGAAAATCATGCCAAAATATCTTCAAAGGTAAATAGAAAAAAAATGGTTGAGAAAATTATTAGATAAGAAATGGCAAGAGATTTCTATTTCTAGTAATATGGTAAGCTAGGTTATTTAGAACAAATCTCCCACTAAAAAGAAGCAAAAATACTGGAATATTTTCCTCAAATTTATCAAATGTTTCCAAAGATAAGAATTCATAAACAAAATTCTAAGTAAAACCAGAGCTCAAAGAGTTAAGTAGTCCACTGAAGACAATTTTCTGGAGAATATTTACTGATATTGGTAATTCCAGTAGCCTGAACCTACATTTAATGGTAGCATAGTGGTGGAAGTATGGGTATGGGCAGGCGAGCTTAGTCAAAACCCAAATTGGAGAGAATCTCCACTCAGGAAAGCTAAGGGCTATATCCTCCAGAAAAATGATGAAAAGTAACTAAACTTGACATTCTCCACCCCTTATATATCCTTAAGGTAGATTTACAGCACAAATTCTTATTACTTGAATAGTCCCAAAAACCTCAAGCTATGAATTTCATTTAATTTATAGTGATCCCAGAGTGGTTACACCTTAGGCACCTGCCAAAGCTAATAGAAATCTTCTCTACAAGAGTTCCCCTTCATCTTAGGCCTCAGAGAATCCTCACAAATAATATTCTAAGAAAAATGATCAGCTCATTGAAGTCAAAACAAAACAACTAAGCACAAAAGGAAATAAGGTGCCTCAAGTAAGAATCATGAGAAAGAACAGAGAGAAGCTATCATTCCCTATAGTGAAACTATAGATATTGGAGTTATTGGCCAGCAATTCAGAATAAAGTATGTTAAAGAAATGAAAGATAAGAACAAGGCACATTTAGATATTTCAATATTTGTCTACAAAAATTACCTAGCTGGTTTGAAAAAAAAATTTGAACTTCCTGAAATGTAAAATATAATAAAATTACATTGAGGCATACCTTTAATATCATTTTATATATAACATGATAAAAACAAGTAGACAGGAGTGGATTAACTTTTGAAATATGGGAGTGTCCACCTTCTGCCCAATACCCTCCTTTACTCAGGGTGAGTCATGATAAATGGGTAATCAAAAACTCCTTTTATATAAGTACAAATTTTTAGGATCACAGATGATGACAGTTCCACTTTCGTAAGAGCATAAAAGTAATGATGCCATGGCCATGTTGCTTCCATAAAGGATGGGAAAAATGTATAGAACAATAAAATTCACATTTAGGAAAAAAGTCACAATGATCCAAACATTCATATGATATTTAATTGCATCATTTTTTCAATGTGAAAATTAATGCAAAGATCAAAAAGTGATATCTTTGTACTATAATCAGACTTTCCTAGGAAAACAACAGCCAAGCACTTAGTGTGTACCAAACAAGGTACAAAGTAGCCAAGCACTTAGTATGTACCAAACAAGGTACAAAGTGTTTTTATGTACATCATCTTCTTAATACTCATAATATCCTATGAAGAAATCACTAATAAACACATTTAATATGGAAGGAAATAGATTCAGAAAGGGTGAATAAATTATAAATTATACACCAGGATTTGAATCCAGGTATGCTGATTTGAAAGGCAGCACTTTAAAAAAAATTTAGTTTTTAATTCTAGCTGGACACGATACCTTTATTTAATTTATTTTTGTATGTGGTGCTGAAGATAGAACCCAGGGCTTCACACTTGCTAGGCGAGCTCTCTACCACTGAGCCATAACTCCATCCCTGAAAGCCAACACTCTTAATATCAGAAATAGTGCTACTTTATATAAATACATTCAGAAAAAAACACCAGTGCCATCTATTTAAAAAGTACTTCTTACATCTATTATGCTTCAGTGAAGTGCTTCCCAAATTCCTTCCCATATCTTTGACAACTTATTGTCAAAATGAAAGAATACTGCAAGGTCAAGAATCCTATCGTAACTATGAGTTATACATTGTGAACAATGTCTTAGAGGGAGACAAAAAATGCAACCAGATGAACAGGACTAATTTGTGAACTAAATGATCCTGCTAAAATAATGGTCAACTACAGTAAGGATAAATATAACAGCAATGAAGGGTGAGCCGCCACTCAGTTACAAAGTTGGTATTAGAAGATCAACAGTCATCGGTGGCACTGAGCTGATTACCAGACACTTGGGTCATTTATCCAAATTGATTTCAACTAAAATAATTTTTTTAAAAAAACTCATAGTACATACACAAATAAAGGGACTACTCTTAATCTTCCCCATGCTATCTAGATCAAATCAGTGAGGAGACTGGAAATGTTCACATAAACCACAATTCCTTTTAAAGATGCTTAACCAGTAAAAGAATATAGAAACATAAAAAAGGGGGAAAGATGATGTGTACATATGTGCTTCCAGGCATCTTTCTATAGGAATACATTATTTATTTCCATCAGAGATTTTTAAGTTCAATTTTGCATGCTTAATTAAGGATCTATGTAACTTTTTTGCATTTTATATGAATGTATTCATGTATGGGAAAACTCTAGCAAGGAGCACAGCAAAAGAAGGCATAGAGACATTACATTACCTCTGAGCACCATTTATACTCTCTCAGTTACTGCAAGAGTAGGCTAAACTAGGACTTTATAGCTTTCTTAAAATATAACAAGAGGTTTTATGAGGAAGAACAACTGTAATTGCCCTTGGGTAGGGCTCTAGCTTTAAAGTGGATGAACTTTGGAGATCCCAGAATGAAGAAGAAATTTCTAACTGAATGGGAGCAACAGAAATGCCAGCCTCAGGATGTCATGGACTCAAAGTTCAAATAGAGGATAGATAACCATTTGGCATATATGGGGAAAGGTCTGAAACTCAAGTATGATGAGTTTCATGAGATTAATTGAGCTACAAATTTCACCCTCACCCATGCTAGTGTTAAATTAAATTCTCAAGTCTCTATCACCCTCCAGAACTTTCAACCTCGTTTTCAAATACTTGTTTGAAACAGTCACCCTCAAAATTCATCTAACATCTTAAATCCATTCAGTTAAAGACTAGAATATGTCATCTGCCCAATTTCCTGTTTCTATTTTGATACCACATTACCCTAGTCATCCAAGCAGGAAACCAGTTATTATAGGTCCTTATTTCCTCCTCAATCAGTTGCTAAACCATGTGATTCTGCTTTATAATGTGTCTCTCACAACCACTCCCTCCTTTCTAGTTCATTCTCACTATCCTAGTCAAAGCCTTCACTATTTCTCACTTACACCATTTGCTAACAAGCTGTTAACTGTTATTCCTCCCTCTCATCTCACTTCCATTCTATTTATCTGACAGCCAAATCAATTTTTCTCAAAAGTAGGTTTGATGACACATCTCCCTCTTCAAAGATCATTACTTCCTACAGAATTAAGCACAACCTCTCTCACACTGGGATATGACCTAAAAGCTATTTCTCTTTCTAAGTCACTATAATCATAGGTATAAAATCCTCTATCTGTGCCAGTTTTTGATGTTATATTCTTGGAATTACTCTCTCTCTAACTTAGGTAACATTAATCTCTTGTCTGGAGTATCCCTATCTAATTTTTACCTATTTAGTCAAAGCTCATTTATAATATTAACTACTTATTTGAAGACACCTTAACCTATGTGATAGCTTCATCTATAATCTTTTATAACCCTTTGTTTTAATATTTTCTTTAGGCCACAATGTAATCCACTTTGTATTATAAGTATTCACATACTCAAAATTTACCTTATTAGCCATCAAAACCTTTGAGCACAAGACTGTTATTTATCATTAATGCTCTCTAACATCAATACAGTGTAAAAATTCAATAAATAAGTATGAGATAGACTAATTAATAAAGTCATTTTCAGTGTACATATTTAATTCTTTATCTTAAGTTTATATTCTCATAAAAATGTCAAGATCAAAGGTAAAATCCATACATAATTATCCCCATCACTAAATCACTAAAAACAAAACAAAACAAAACAAAAAAACAACTATCAAGGTGTATTTTCTCCTTTCAACAGTTAAGTCTTAATAAAGGTTGAGAAAACTAATTTTCAAAATCCATTAGCTCTGTGGGTCAAGATTATATATCATATTTATAAATAAATTGTCTGTTTGAATCTCTATGGCGGACATTAATTTTTGGTTTATTTAACAGACTCGATGTATACATAATATCTATTATGCTCATGCATTGTTCTACCTGATTATAAAATGCACATAATTCAATTTATTTTGCAATCTGATATACAAATTCTTTCAAACCAGGGATAAAGCTAGAATTTTATGGTGCCTGCTTAGCCACATCCACTTTTAAGTGAAACTGTCTCACCATAAACTCAGTTTCAAAGGCAGCTGAAATCAATCAAGGAGATCCTCCAATTTTCACCCTGCCACTCACCAACACACACACACACACACACACACACACACACACACACACACACACACATTCTCTCTCTCTCTCCTAA
>NW_026000249.1:17925717-17943515 GCF_001458135.2 Marmota marmota marmota | reverse complement strand
ACACACACACACACACACACACACACACACACACACACAC
This sequence comes from Marmota marmota marmota, assembly GCF_001458135.2. Lineage (NCBI taxonomy): Eukaryota > Metazoa > Chordata > Mammalia > Rodentia > Sciuridae > Marmota > Marmota marmota. Next base: position 17,943,475 of record NW_026000249.1, on the reverse strand, counting down.
ACACACACATTCTCTCTCTCTCTCCTAAATTGATGATAATAAGTGAATCAGACCAGAAATACTCACTATAGAAGGAAGAATAATGGTACCCCAAAGATGTTCATATCCTAAATACAGATTCTGTGACTATTCTAACTTACAAGTAAGAAAGGACATTGACAATGTTGTTAAATTAAGGACTTTGAAGTAGGACAATTACCGAGGCTTAAATGATGTAGTCCCAGTATAATTGCAAAGGTCCTCAAATGGGAAAGAAAAATGCGTTATTACTAACTACACCTGGATAAAGATATTAACACTGGCACACACAAAAAAAAGAAGAGCATCTTCCTTATTGGAGCCTTTTGAGGTTTAATTGAAGAACTGATCGGCCTTATTAAACAAGAAGGACTATGTTTTCGTGATCATCCAAAGTATGGAATAAACTTTTCTATTTTATAAAATATACTAAAGAGTATGAGGAAAATGAATGTACAACTCTTGCTAATTATCCAAGTGACTGAATCAATAATAATAATAATAATAATAATAATAGTAATTGAAATGACTGATTTGTAATATGATTTACTAATACAAAGAAACTATCATGCTGGGCATGGTGTCATAAGCCTGTAATCCCAGCAGGTCAGGAGGCTGAGACAGGAGGATCACAAGTTCAAAGCCAGCCTCAACAAAACGAGGCACTAAGCAACTAGGCACTAAGTAACTAAGGCACTAATGTAAATGTGGCTCAGTGGTCAAGTGCAATGAGTTCAATCCCTGGTAACCCCCCCAAAAATAGATATATTATACATGTATTTATACATAAACATACATACACTGGTGATTTTATATATATATAAAAATTTCTACCATAGACCATCCAAAAATAAACACAAGGATAATTATGAATTAAATAGCTTTTTTAAAAAAATTTGTACTTGAAGATGGACAGAATGCCTTTATTTATTTATTTCCATGTGGTGCTAAGGATCAAACCCAGTGCCTTACACATGCTAGGCAAACACTTTGCCACTGAGCTACAGCCCCAGCCCTCAAATTGCTTTTTTAAAGCTATAAGTATATAACAGTTTATATTCTAACATTGAGATAGTAAAATTTTGCTTAAATAACACATAACAAGTGAAAAAAGAAAAAAACATGAAGACAAAATTGAAACATTTAACCTACAAAAATTTTAAATAAATTTTTGAACAATTTAAGCAAGAAAAAAATAAAAGAAATACACTCAGAACATCTGCAATTTAGAAATCTACAAAAGATTAATATAAACAATTTACAAAATATAATTTACAAATCAAGGAAAAATAAATCAATACACAGATCATAAAAGACTCTCAACAGGTATTTCAGAGAGAAGAAAAATAGCCAGTAAGAATATGAAAACCTGAACTTACTAAAAATCAGAGAAATGCATATTAAAATTACCTATCTATAGTGTTTTCTCTTTTCAGTTCTTTTAAAAGACAGGGAATCTATGAACTCTTACATCCCACTGGTTGGAAAATAAATTGGTACTGACATTTGGAGGGCAATTTGGCAGTATCTATTAAAATTAATGATGCCTGTATCCTATTACTATCAGTTCCACTTTTAGTGTCTATGTCAGAGAAATACTTGCTTATGTGTACAATGAGGAACATGGACTATTACTGAAGCGTAATGGTGAAACATTTGAACAATCCTAAATATCTACATCTACCAATAAAGAAACGATTTAATAAAACGTTTGTGTAGTCTGTGAAATACTCTAGGTCAGTTAAAAAATAATGAGTAAAACTATATGTAAAGACAAGGAAAAGCCTCTAAGCTGTATAAAAATTATCTGTAAAACAATCTATAAAAACTCAACAAAACATCTATTTGTTTGTGTCCTGGCCTTGAACATGGTCACTCCTGAAGAAATTGGAGAGTATAGATGAGTATAGGGCAAGGAAAACTAAGATGTCCCCTGTATGTGTTTTATTTTTATTGTCTTCTTAAATTTATTTTTATTTTTATTTTATTCGTTCTTTTAAGTTACATATGACAGTAGAATCCATTTTGATAAAATTATAGAAACATGAAATATATCTTATTCTAATTAGAACCCTAGTACCTCTCCTTCCCCTTCCCTTTGTCAAACCCTTGCTCCCTTTCCTCTATTGATCTTTCTACCATTTTTATTGTCTTTCAATAACAGGTGTGAATTTTTGCATTACTTATCACTTAAAATTACATGGAATTTATACATATTTTAAAACTAGAGAAATGAACCAATGCAAGTCTCTATGGAAAATGAACAGCTAAATGAATGAATAGGTGAATGGGACTTGTGAAATTCCACTTTTCTCTGAACAGAAAATATATTTAATGTTTACTATAATGAAATTTAATTCTGTAGATGAAAATATGCACTTCAGTGTGGCAAAAGAACCACTAAAATTAGTTAATTTATTTTTTAATTTCAAAGATATATGATTTTCTATTTATACTTACTCATTTGCTTTTAATTAGTATCTGGTTGAAAGAAAATGATCAGGTTAATCACAAAAGACTAAGTGGAATCTCACATTGGTAAAATTTTCTGCATTTATGTGAAAAACTTACATTTGAAAACAATGGAAAGTAATGCACAAAATTGAATTATGAAAACATAAGTACAAAAATTGAATATTTTTATATGCATGGCAATGCTTTGAAAATATCTGCATGCAGAGTGTGCTAATAAATGTCAATTTTCTTACTATAGTTGGCATATTGTTCATTTGCATTAACCTACTTTCGATTTTCCCTAATGCAGAGTTCTTCTATTAGCCTACCTGTGTGTGTGTGTGTGTGTGTGCATGTAGGCTTAATTTTAAAGATCTTCTCACAAATATGTTTTAGGAAAGTTTGGCCTTTAATTAAATGCATATTATACATGCACATATTTACACACATGAGTTTTCTGCTAAAAAATTAGAAATCATTTATTTTTCTCATAGAATATATCAGGTTGACCTGTACTTTCTTTTCCTGAAATTAATCATAGAATTTTAAACCATATCTCCATCAGATACTGTTATTTGATAATTTCAGAAAATTAGTCATTTAATCAAATCAGTACAGTATTTTATTCTTGAGATTCTACTACTTTCTTGGTTCTGCAGAAAGAGAGACAATAAATACAGGTATATAATATAGACTTACACAGTTTTACAGAAGTTATTTTGGAGAAGAAGAAAAAGTTCACCTATTTTAGCACAAGGAAAGGAAGATATCTAGGCACCAACATAAAACAGGGACATATTAGAAGTGTAGCACATATTAATCAATTATTTATTTACTAACGAGCATACAGTTTCTCATGGCATATCTGTTTCTCTCTGTAAGGCTGGTTGACAAAAAATATGGAAGATAAATACAAATAAAATATTCAAAATCCCATTATGAGAGAAAGCCATTATTAATAATTTGGCCATATTTTCCATGTTTTTCTAATGAGCTTGTGTTTTCCTTTAAAAGCCATAGTTAAAGCTGTTTACATTTTAAATGATAAATACAGGTGGATGTCAACAAGTACATTTTATTGATTACCTAAGTTATTAATACTTGTCAACAGTTTAGTGAATGTCATCTCCACCAGTAATCTCCAGAAGTAATGAGGCTAAGCTGTTCAAGGTTGATTCTTTCAGTCTTCATTTACTTAAAATTCTATTTAAGTAGAATCCTCTGTTAACATTGGGACCTATGGCCCACAGATAATGTCTTATTACACTGCCTCTTTGCACTTGCATAGTCCACCTGCTTTATGCTTGTTTTAATGATGTTTACTTGAACTTGAGCAAAAAGGTATTATTACCATTATCATTTTAAGCTGAATGTCAGCTTCATTATATATTATATATTCTAACTCGTATTTACAATTTAAAAACTGCAAGTGATTAGAAAATCAACCAAATCGGCTTCATATTGTGATGTATGTCTGTCTTTACATTATCCTCTGCTAATGTCCATCCTTTGTTGTAACTGAGCACAATGACAACCAAGCTGCCCAAATGCATTACAAACAGCCAAAGGTAAATGCACTTTTGGTGATTCTTCTTCTTCAAAAAAAGTTACATTCTTGAGCTCTCTCTTCAATTACAAGTTCATTTTATCCTATGTTCTTCCTGCTATGTGATATTAAAACTGGGAAAATTGTGACACTATTACTCTTCAAATACTTGCTAAATTCTCTATTTACTGGCTTTCACCCATTATAGCATACTACTAATGGAGGCAAAGACCTTATTTTTAATTCACATTTCTGTCCCAATGCTAAGGAAAGACCCAGAACACAGAAAGTTGATACATGTACTCAAATGAATGACTTATTCTGGTCCTTAGCTTTAAGGCTCAATTACTTTTCTGTCTCAGGAAGTTTGTCCATAAGCTACCATAAAAAACAAAATACCAATGCAATCATTGTGCATAAGTGTACATTGTTTTCATTTTCTTTAAAAGTTTTTTGATCTTACTTTCATTCTTAAAATTGTTGCCAGTGTATTCACTATTTTCATTTATATCAGTATACTCCATATTCTAGTTCCCTCAGTATTCCTCCTACAAAAATAAGGTTTTAAGCTTTGGCTCCAACCATGTTATTCTTTTCAAAACACACACTGGCTATTCTTTATTCCTCAGATTTAATTTTTTGCATCTTCAACTTCAACATCAGTCATCTTTATTTCAATCTCGTTACAGCTCTAGTATTAATTCTTCCTTCATTTGTACTCAGGTATAATTTTCAGTTATATATGGGTCATTTGACTCATACAGAACCATAATACAGAAAATGTGTGTAAAAATATTTTTAATAAGAAGCATTTCTTTTGAAGACTTTTAAAAAATTAAATGTAAATATTTAACAACCTCAGTAAGCAAACCTTAAATAACATCTACATGTAAAGAATCGACTCATAATTAAACATTTTAAATTCATTTTAGATACAGAATTGTCTAAGTATCTTTGGCTCAGCAATAGGCCTGTCTTTGTGTGTTCATACATGCTTAGGAACACAGGTTTCCCATATAATATTAAATATAAAAATTTCCTAAAATTTTAATCATGTTCTTTTCATGCATATTCTAGTTAACTCAGACATTAATGTATTCATCAAACAATAAGTCAATTACTCAAGCATTTAAGGACAGGAATCATTTTAACTGCTGAGGCCAAAACACTAAAAATAATAATTATGATGTTACAGTTCTCTGTTTTTAAGAATCTCAGTCCAGAGGAGGAGGCATATCAAGAAATAAAAAATAATAATATTGTAATAATAGTCAATATTTCCTAAATATTTCTATTTGTCAGATACTGTTTTAAGCCATTTGTGACCTGTATTTATTTGGTCCACAAAAAATCCTATTATTTCATACATCACAACTCTCATTTTTCAGATGGGGACATTCAGGTTAATTGAGGTTAGGATATTTTCTCAAGGTCACACACATAATGACCATGAACTCAAGAGTCATGAACCACAAAACATCTGTTTTAGCCAGTACTATATTCCTTCATTGCTATTGACTTTAATTTAAGTTTACAAATACTGATCTTTTATTCACTTTAGATCAGATGTAATAGTATGAATGTACGTTCTTTTATCACTTTGACAATACTTTATGACAAGGTTGTATAATAGTCAGTTTTCCATTTCAGAATGACAATGTTCAACTGAATATGAAGTTCAAAAATAGCTATATGAGTCTACATTCTGGCAGACTACAAATGCGTACAATCATTTACAAATATATTTTATAAATAGGCAAAACTCTTTCATGTTCTTATGTAATACAGTAAAACTTTTGAAGCCATTTTATAATAAAAGAGTGTCAGGTTTCAGAACATGATACCTCAAAATATGGTGCCTTAGCATGCTTAATACTTTGAACTAAAGGAGACTGGAAACATCTCAGAAGGACTCTCTAATCTTCTACCATCCTCATTCCTCCCCATCCCCTGTCTCCCAAAAAGCATGCTATACAAAACAGAATTCCTCTCCTCAAACCCAGATGGATCAAAGAAATTAGAACTCCTCTTGAAATCATGTTTCTGTACAGCTTTGTCGAATCACGCTTCTATGTAGGTTTTCATACTTCATTAAACTAAGTATTAAATAATGCATTTTCCCCTAGTTTCTGTCATTGTTTCATGTAAAACTGATAAAACCAATTTATTATTATTTCTCTTCTTAATCTGTCTTTTGTTGTTATACGACTGCCAGCCAAAAACTTTATTATGGGTGAAGGAAACATAGTGTACTTTTTTAAGCAGAATACATATGTATACACATATGTGTGTGTCTATGTTAACATATATTTATATATTTGGCTATGGATCAGGTTCATTTAAAAATGAATAGCAGCTGTAATTCAGATAGATTTTTATAAACAGTCAACAATTCCATAATGGTCATATATTTTTAGAATTATATACATGTGTATGTTTTCAAATACAACAGAATCACGTGTGCTTTATAAATTCTATATCCTTTTTCTTCACTGCCATTTTTTAAACAGTTAAATCATCACTGATACTTTCCTAACAACCTCAACATCTATAATAAAGATAGGAAAAGAGTAGGAGAAAACTGTTACAAAGTTCTAGCCATTTGTTTTGTAAGAAATGCAAGAAGCCAATGTCCTTAGGCCAAGTCTCTCAGTTTAGAATACTATATAACATCAAGCATTTGGGTTAGCTTATTTTCTGTGGTAATCTGTAGTAATCTACAAGATTTCAGATTTCTGGGCCTTCAGATCTGTGATAAAATTATTTTCTGTGGCATATTTTTTACAACCACCTTGGGAAATGAATACAGTGTAATATGATGGTTTGATAAACTTCATGAAGATACCCAATAGCTAAGGAGTTCTGTAATTTGATTTATTCCATATTAGTTGAGCACTGACTATAAGCCAGGTTTATCCTTTAAATTTATATGGAAACTTTTGTGATTTTAGTGTTCTGCAAAAATCCCAATGTGGTGTCCTGCTTTTAAAGACATTGTGTGACATTTCATATATTTTTTAAATTTTTCTTGCCCTATTAATGATATTATATAGATATTAATAGTAATAAAACTAATCTATTTCTTGCAACAAAACCACAAGTTACTCATTGTGTTTATTTATTTACATGTATTTGTATCTTCTCTTAAGCCTATGATATTAGCCTTATGAGGAAGATACTATTATTATCCTCATTTTACATGAGATGAGGTTAAGGCTTCAAGAAGCCAAGTCACTTCCCTAAAGGCACCAATCTAATAACCATGGCTTTTTAATTTCAAAGTCTGTGCCACGCTTAACCACTAAGACAAATCACCTCTTTTGACATTATATTCCAAAAATAACTGTCCCATTTGTGAAAAAAAAAGAATATATCTGGAACAAGATGTTAAAATTGAAGTTGGAATGAGGCACCACATTATAACAGATGTGAAATACTAGTGTGCATTACAAATCACTAAATTGAGATTTTCAAAGGAAATAGGTAAGCATCTGTTCCTCACTCTTGAACTCCTTGCTGACTTTCAGAATTTAAGTGGGTTAAGAAAATGCAGAGGGAGGAATTTGTACAGATTATTTTTCTGGAAAGCTGTTATCTGTCTTTTTGGGGAAGAATTGGAGGTTTTCACCCATCATCTCCAGGCAAGTGAACAGGCTTTCTATGGGACTCATTTACAAATTATTGAATGTGTTCTTTATAGTTGGGTGGCATGGAAGAATGAAGCTTGCCTCATACCTGACAGAGGCAAAGGAACTGCAACAGCAGAATATATGTCTCCATGTTCCAAAACACTGAATAAAACGTCTGCATTAGTATTTTCAATTTAATGAGTATCTATATGTGTTCATTTGTTCAAAATGGTCCCATTTTAGGCCTATTTTCCAGTTGTAATTATTATTAGTAGCCCTTTTCACTCAAAATGTGTCTAAGCTTAGATGATAAAGTATATGATTTTCCAAAGGGCAGAACACACATAAAATACAGCCAATATTGGCTTAGCTTGGGTTCTGTCCAATGATCACCTATAAGAGTACAGGTTGACTTTATTGAGACATAATTTATATACTATATCATTCACCAATTTGAAGTGTGTTATTCATTGGATTTTATTATATTCATGTGGATTTGCACCATACTATAATGTAATTTTAAAGCACCTTGTACTCCCAATATAAGCTCCTGACCCATCAATGATCTCTATCCTTTCCCCAGTTTCTGCATAACCCTACCACCTCTACCAGCAGACCTAGGTAAACACAATCTAATTTGTGTCTCTACAGATTTGCCTATTGTAAACATTTCACATAAATGAAGTCATATAATATGGGGTTGTATATGACTGGATTGTTTAACCCAGTATGTTGAGTTAATGTTGTAGCATGGAACACGTAGTCCACTTCTTTGCATTGTCAAATACTACTTTATTGTATGAATGTACTACATTTTGTTTATCCTTTCAAAATATGAAAAAAAAACTAAAAATAATCTGAAATAGCAATGATCACTGATATAAGGTCTATTAATGTTAAGAAGATTAAGTAATTGGGAAATTTCTGTTAAAAACAAAGCATGAACTGCTTCACATTAATGTAATGGTTTCCATATATCATAGTTAGAAGCTATCTCATATATGATGAAATATCAGCTCATTATATTAAACTACTTAAAACATGCTAACATAAATCAATACTTATTAACCATCTTATATGTAACAGGAAACAAATATTGAGATCGCAATCATGAAGAAAAAGGAGGAGTAGGCAAATTAGAGACCACAAGTAAAACCCATCCTATTGCTAGTATTCTCAATAAAGTTTTCTTCCAGCACAGTCATCTCTATTGCTTTATTGTCTACATTTGCTTTAGCACCAAAATGACACACTTGAAAAGTTGTGACAGAGACTAAACAGCTACTATATAAAGCCAAAAATATATTTGCTCTACAGCCTTTGCACAAAAGAATTTTCCCCCCTGCTAAAATCTTGATGATAATGGTATCATCAGAGTATTTTAATACTAAATACTCTGAAGTGAAACAAATAGTTAAGTTTTTGAATCATATGAACACATATATACATACAATTTGTTTAAAAATTATATACATATAATTTTAAAATAAACCATTGCATATATGAGCAGATGTTGAATATAACATATAGTATGTAGTATGTAAGGGCCAATATGTAAGTATTAGAAAAATAGATAAAATTATAATAGAGTGATCTATTCAAAAAAGTAATAGTTATTACTTGAAAAAAATAAATTATCAATTAGAAAGAAAATAACCTGTAAAAGAAAACTGTCCAAGGTCAAAGGGCTAATGAAGTACCTGAACAGAGTCAGACAGAAAAAATGGAAAAGATATTTTAGGGATGCATCTTTCAAATATGAATTGTCACAATCAATCACAAAATTGATTTTCTTTGGTTGTTGTTACTGGGGATTGAATCCAGGACACTTTACCAATTAGCTACATCCCCAGTCTATTATAATAATTATCATCATCATCATCATCATCATTATTATCACTTATTTTTGAGACAGGGTATTGTAAAGTTGTACAGGTTCACCTTGAATTTATGGTCATCTTGCCTCATACTCCCTGAGTCACTGGAATTACAGATGTGTGCCACTGTAGCTGGTTGATATTGATTTTTAAAATTGTGAGATGATTTCATTTTTTTCATTCACAGTGGCCAATATATACTGACTCATTATATTTTGCCTTTGAAATTACATATAATACAATGGAAGAGAAACCTTGACAAGATGGTGAATATAGCAGTAATTCTCAATTCTAGATACACATTAAAATTACGTACTTATCTCTTAAATGTACAAATATCCTAGTACCCAAGATAATTAAATCAGAGTGTCACAAATTCTAATTTTGAGCCAGCATTCAATCACTGCTATATTGTGGCAATTCTATTGAGGATCATGGGTATTAAAACTTCTAGGTTTTGAGAGAGGGTTATAAAGAACAGCTAATTCAGATTAATTTTTAAAAATCATGCTATGTGTATATATAAATATACAACAGGGAATTTCACCTGTATGTATAACTAAAAAGAACCAATTTATAATGAATGGTGGCCATATTATTCATCAAATAAGCACTATAGATAATGAAAACATAAATTATTATTTCATTTTAGGCTGGCCATTTAATGTCATAGTGAGGTTTTTAATACTAGAGCAATGCATTCTCAATACTACTAAAGTTTCCAAGTACTAGAAGTACACTTATAAGGTAAACATGGGTTCTAAATAGAACAATGCACCTGATGTAAAATATTATATAATACGGAAAGTGAAGTGTCTGCAAGAAAATTTGCAACAATTTGATATATTTTCAAACTCAACAAGAAATTTTGTCTTTGGAAAAAAATTGACAATTCTTGGAAAATCATGTGAATGACCTGGAAAGATAGTATCCTTGGTAAGCTCTAGAGTTGGAAATATGCTTTAACATACAAATAAACATGAAAAAGGCAAGAATGTTCATGATCCTATGATCAAACACAAGCAACAATGAATTAACACGATGCCTAAATAAAACCAGGTGTCATATTGTCTTATCTTATCCTTCTCGACATAAAACAGAAAAATAATATTTTTCAAGTTTCAGCACAGTTACATATATAAGACTTTCAAAGAGATATCAATATCGTTGCAAATATTATGCAAACAGCAGATAAACATACATTTAGATAACCAAGAGTACATGGATAAGGATGGTTCATTTGAAATATAGCAACAAATTGAAACAGCATCTGAATTTAGATAGTTCAATTTTAAATTTGTCAAATGATTAGAAAGAATATAGATGGCAAAATAAAACAACAAAGGCTATAATTCAAAATAAATACATGAAAAATGGGCAGTGGCAATTCTTGCTAATTAGTTTCAAATAACTACAAAAGGAATAATATGGAGACTAATTGAAAAATTTCATTGATGCTCTGTAATTTTATTGCTGGATGTCCTCTTTTCATGTCCCATTTTTTTATTAGAGCATTATAGTTATACACAGTAGTTTGGTTCATCTGAACAAAATTGTACATGAAATTCAGTTTCAGCTCATGTTCCTGCTCTTTTTTCCTCCCCTATTACATTCTTCATTCTCCTTCTAACTCCATTGAACTTCCTTTCATTCATCCATTTATGTATTTTGATTGGTTCTTTTTAGTTATACATACAGGTGAAATTCCCTGTTGTATATTTATATATACACATAGCATGATTTTAAAATATTTATTCTGCATTTCCTCTCCTTTCCCATCTCTCCTCTATCCCTCTTGATCTCCTTCTATTCTACTCATCTTCCTTATATCTTTATGATATCTCATCTAGAGCAGGATGACCTCTGATAGCTTCATTAATTGAAAAGAAAAATTATCTAGTGTTTACTGTGTGACAGATCTCTTACCAAGCACTGTGGGCAAACAATTAATAAATACACCTCCCTCTCCTGGAAAATATGAGCTAGGTGACTAATGCATATATTTATACTTTATTTGTCTTAATTATATATATCAAAATATTTGAGGGATATGCATAGTGATAATAGTAATAATTTAATCCAAATATTTATTTAAAAAGAGAAATTTATGAGCTGATATGAATGTGAGGGAAGATATCCAAGAAACAATTAACAGATATTCCACACAGAAATAAATACAGAAATGTTAACTTCAACAGTAGCCATTTTTTTAAATATTTATTTTTTAGTTGTAGTTGGACACAATATCTTTATTTTATTTATTTATATGCAGTGCTGAGGATCAAACCCAGGGCCTTGCATGTGGTAGGCGAGCACTCTAAGGCTGAGCCACAACCCCAACCCAACAGCAGCCATTTTTAATCCCAAAAAAGTCTATTTTTCCACAAATTAAAAAAGTAGAAAAAACAGTTTCATTCTGACTAGCAAATTTAACAAATTAAAATTAAATTGAATGATAATAATAATGTAAAACTAACTTCATATTAGATAAGCCACTTGTGTATAAGGCAGCAACATAGAAAAATATATATAATATTATGAGAATTCATGAGAAAGTAACAATATAAATACTTGAAAATACATCATGCCTCAAAACCCAAAAAGTAATGTCTTTTGTGAATGAGAGTGTTTGTCATGTGTGGCCATGTGAAAATGTGTGTGTTGTAATTTAGCAGAAAAGAGATACAGGATAGTTGAACTAAGGTATGTTATAGGCATCAAAAAGAGGGGATATAACAAAAGGAAAATTTTAGTTAACAAGATGGGCAATTTAGTTAACAAGGTGAGTTAATAGGTTTTAAATGGAAAATGAGACATTCGTGCTGGGGATGTGGCTCAAGCCGTAGCGCGCTCGCCTGGCATGCTTGAGGCCTGGGTTCGATCCTCAGCACCACATACAAACAAAAATGTTGTGTCGGCTGAAAACTAAAAAATAAATATTAAAATTCTCTCTCTCTCTCTCCCTCTNATTCTCTCTCACTCTCTCTAAAAAAAAAAAGAAAATGAGTACACTCATCCCATCAGACAGGAAAAAAGCATGAGGGGTTAGTTGCTGACATGAACACATCTATAAATATGATACTAGGGAAGCAGAAGCATTTACATTTGATGGTTCCACATATTTAAAAACATGTCAGGTAAGATATCACTTGGGGACTTGAGGAAAATTATCCAGTTTGGGAATTCTCCTTCAGAGTCCTTTATAAAGACAGCAGAATTCAGCAAACTTGAGAAACAGCTAAACTTTTGAGCCAACAATGAACTTACTGTACCCAAATCTATTTTTAATGTAAAAATTGAGTTTCTGAAGGGTTAAAATACTGTGGAAAGCCATTAATGGATCATGACTTTCAGAAGACCACAGATTCATGAGAAAATTTGGCCCAGACCTGAAGAAACACCTAGGAGAATTATGAACCAAATTATTTTCAATCACTATACCTGAGAAGAGTCTATTATGCAGCACTGCTAACTAATACAAATATATTGAATATGGAATATGTTGAACTTGGATTGTAGTTTCATTGTGAAAGATAAAAAACATGAACACATCAAGAGAAATAACTCCATGAACTCGGCTTTTATCACCTTTTCTTGTATTATAGAGACTCATTATTCAATTTAATTTATTTTCTTTCATAATGTAATTGGAGAATTAAAGAGTTTTTTTTAAGTGTGATACTTATTATAGAAATTAAGTTTCACAACAGGGAACATTGTTCAGACAGCTATTTTTAAAGGTTATAACATTAATTAGAAAGTCTTATTTAACAACAAATGATTAAAATTGATTTATATTGCTTATGTTTTGAATCATACCTATACTTATATTTGCCACTTTTATTTCTGGGAAAAGATCTCTCATATAATTTACATAAATACTTTTCCATGACCCTTTATAAAATCACCAAGTAAATTGCAGAGTATCATCTTATAGAATGGTGGGTTATTAAATCAAATCCAAATTTAGGGAATTATTGCCTTAATTGTGGCTCTTTTCAAAGTAGAAACATGATATAATATAACCTACATTAAAGAAACATACTTTTATCAATAATTATAAGTTATATGTGCTAAAATATCCTTGTGTGACTACCCATATGCTTCTTCATATTTAAAAATATGAAAAAGTAGTAATTATAAATTACAGCTGTTACTATACCTGTGTTATAAATATTTGCCTAGATTTTTCCTTGTTATAGGCTAATTCTTTTATACTCAATGCTTGTTTCTTTTCAGGAATCTTTAGCTGCTCCAAAGTGATGTCAGCACTTTAGCTAGAGATGAGTGCCTACTATATAATAGCCTTCTCAAGAAATAAGGGATAACCAATCTTAGTATATCTTTCCATCATCTCAAATAATTTCTTAGAAGAAATTTTTTTTCCTGTCTGTGGATAAAATTCTCACTGTTCCTTTTAAAACTACAAAAATACTTTGCAAAAGTGGCCACAAATAATACTTAAAGGAATTTAGATTTCTCTTATCTCACTCTTTCAATAAATTCTCCACTTTCTGAGTACAGGTATAATCCAAACCTCTCACAAAGCCTCTGCTTTCACACATTTTTGTGGAGGGGGAAGGAACTAGAAACTTGGTACTTCGAACTGATATTTGAGAAAAGTTATACCTAAGACCAACATTGTTGCTTTGGCAGACACCATGGAGTATAAGTCATAAAAACATATTCAATTTATAATTTTTAAAAGAATATGAATTGGGCTGGGATTGTGGCTCAGTGGTACAGCACTTGCCTAGTACATGAGAGGTGCTGGGTTTGATCATCAGCACCACATAAAAATAAATAAAGAAAATAAGTAAATATATAAATATAAATATATAAAAAATAGACAAATTCCTATTATTTTATTTATTTTTATATATTATATAAATATATAAAATAAATAAAGTAATAGGAATTTGTCTATTTTTTATAGTATGAAATAACATTAATGATAAGATAATAATTATCATCATAAAGTAGATTGTGCCAATTACCTCTTTGCATGATTAAGAGGCCCTAAGCATATTGAAGTATATTTTATTCTCATACTTAAGTAAATAATATCATCTTAATTCTCATATATGCTATTTTGTAAGACACTTTAGTTAAGATTATTTTATGTAATCTTTTATAAACCAAAGTCAATTCATTGATGAAGGTTCTTATGATATTCTTTTTTTTTTCCAAAATGATTTTTTCCATGTGGCCCTGAATATAATTTGTACATACCACAGGGGCACTGAACCTATTTTTTGTTCTTGTATATCTAGAAAATTCTGAAGTGTTGTCTATTAACTCTCTATGAAAATTGACTTGTGCCCATGTAAATAAAAATTTGATCCAGTTTAGGTGACCTCTGAATTCACTATGGATTTTTTGAGCCACAGGTTAAGACCTCCTTATTTAAAGTATTCAAAAATCAATGCATTTATTTATATCTTGTGTCAATGTGGTTTTGCATTTAATACCAAAAAATAGCCACATGGAAACACAAAACATACTTCTTCCTTCCTTCTATACCCTCCAGACTTCTGTTATTCCTAGATCTGGAACTATATATACACAGTGAGTTAATTATTTCTATTTATTCCAATTTCCTAGTGGAGCAGTACTTCTAAGAAACTATCAGTTGACAAGTCCCTAGACAATATTAGAAAATTAAAATAACTTGAAATAAAAATTATATGAACATTTGAAAACTATAAAAAAACAGTAATTAAAGAAATTTAGCTCTTTATCTATTTCTTCATC
This sequence comes from Marmota marmota marmota, assembly GCF_001458135.2. Classification (NCBI taxonomy): domain Eukaryota; kingdom Metazoa; phylum Chordata; class Mammalia; order Rodentia; family Sciuridae; genus Marmota; species Marmota marmota. Next base: position 17,928,197 of record NW_026000249.1, on the reverse strand, counting down.
AGAAGTCAGAAAATGAGGTAGCATCAAAATGGCATTCATATTAAATTCATAATACAATAAATTAGAAAATCCATTGAGCTTTATTCTTAAGTTTTAATTTTGTTGTTTTTAACTACTCTGTTTCATTATCAATAAGAAGCATATGTACTAGAAGCATGTAAGAGACAACATTCAGAAAATTTTATTTAAATTTATAATCCAAACATATGCATATAAAATATCATATATGCACATGTGTATCACTACATGTTTCTATACATGTGAATGTATATGATAAACATGTATATGTCATATAGTACATATATGTGAAAAAAACGACAAAATCAAAGTATTTTATTATCACTCTAAAGTTGATACATTATTATTTTTTCATTGTCCATAAAAGATGACAAAAAATCTAAAAAAAGCTTTATGTAAAAATAATTACATTATCAAAATAGTTGTTTCTTTATATTGGTGAATATTTCCCTGAAAATATTTTTGAAAGTGGGAAAATTCATGAACACTTTTTACTGGCTCTTTGAAAGTTTGATTTTTGTATATATTGCCACCAAATTTAGAAAAAGGGAACAGCATAACATTATCACTTATGGTATCACAGTTATTCCTGTCATATTATGATTAGCCCTGATTGAAATGACATTTCCAACATGTAACAAAATGGTAAAATGGTAATTACCTTCTGCATTTGCATAAGGTTATTCTTTTAACCTACCAGTGTCTTACACAAGTCGTATTGACATCTTTCTGTGAAATAAAACAGTGAACTCTATGCATGCTTAGATTATAACTGTTATTTTTTTGAGCTAAGTCCCTGCTAATTTATGCCCACCAGTAATTATCTGTGATAGACAGGTTCATACTAACAGAAACAAATGGAAAATACCCTATCAATTTCACATGGAACAGTTTTGTTTCAAAATATTTTTGTTCTCCTATAATAGTGTACAGAATACATATTTACCATGCATGACTCTTGCTTCTGTAATCCTATATTATGGTTCATTGTCTCAAAAATTGAGGAAAGGTCTATGTGGTTCAAGTAAGTAAAAGAAAATCTCTCTTGAAATATAATAGTCCCCATTTTAAAATGTAAAGCCAAAATTTCTTGTGATAATTAGTTGGTGTGTCTATATACACTAAGAATTAAATTTCAATGTCAAAATTCATTCTACTGTCATGTATAACATGTATAAGAAAAAATGAAAAACAAATGGAAAAAAGAAATTTCATATATTTACTAATTTTTTAATGAATCAAGCACAGTGCTAGGTTAACAGGATTTGGTTTGTGTGTCAGTTCTATTTCAGATTGCTATGTGCTGGTTGCTCGGGCATTTGCTCTGTTGAGCCTGGTTTTCTTGTTATTTAAATAAAAATAATATTATTACTTACTTCCCAAACTTTCTGTCTCAAATAAGACACTACTGTCAAAGGGTTTTATTGAAAGAATCATACATATTGTTACTTCGCAAGATTATTAGGGAGCTAAAAAGAATATATGAAGAGTACTAAAAAGAAAATCTTTAAAAAACTATGTAAATGGAACTGGTATCATTATTACTGAATAAACTCACACATGCACACACATGCACACACATGCAGACAATAATGAGAATGTTGCTAAGGCTAAAAAACATTCTCAGAATACATATTGTATTTAAAGTGCAATCATGTCTTTTTGGTGACTTATTCACTACTGATTCCTCAGGGAATGAACAAATCAGAAAATATATACCATGAAATCAGAAATGTGATTTTTAAAATAAATTTTATGAAGTTCCTTAAAGTTTTTATTTCCAACTGAAATTGCTGTCACAGCTACAGTTTTTAGCCTTCCATCCCATACCAGTAGATGTTCTCCTAAACAAGTCATTATCTATAAAAACATTTTCCAACCAACAACTATTTAGAAACTTATATTTTTAAACTAAAATAGTAATAAAACCAAATACGGTTAATTTCCTGAATAAATTACTAGAAAACATTGGTTTCCTGACCTGTGAGGAATTAAAACAAAAAACAAGATTGCTATCATTGTTTTGATAATGTTGTTGTCTTTGACACTCATTTTACACATTTTGGGGCATTTTTATTGTTAATAGTATAAAGTAGTGTTTCTGCAAATTTGATAAAAGAGGCCTAAATATTTTAGGGGATTTAAAGAACTTCTCAGAGAATTGTGATTTGGTCCCATAGGAAACACAGTCATCAATCCTGCCCAATCATTCTTCTAATTTTATAATTCAATTGTTCTTGGGCTTTCTGCCTGTCTTTACTTTTCATTTTTCATAATGTGCCCCACAACCTTTGGCAATGGGGAAGCATAAAATTTTGCTGAGCTTGAGGTCTTTAAAACTCACCAATTTTAACTATTAAAATGTTAATCAGAGATAAATGCTGTCATTTTTTCTGGACCTGGGAAGGACATATAGCAATTAAAAAATAAGACCCAGTCTTGCCAAAAAAAAAAAAAAATCA
>NW_026000249.1:17922851-17925692 GCF_001458135.2 Marmota marmota marmota | reverse complement strand
AAAAAAAAAAAAAAAATCATAAGAGTAGAGGGAATAATTTGGAACTGAGAAGGTAGTAAGGGAATAGCCTGAGGGCATTAGGGTTATACACAAAGGAGAAGAGAAAGCAGACTGTTGGTGATTATCAGAAAGAGAAGTGAAAGACCACATAGCTGTTCCTGGGGCTATGGCTCAGGAAGTAGTCATGATTTATTGGCAAGTTCCTTATTCAACACTTCAAATTTCTTATCTTTATATCCATCCCATATGTGCTACCCCTGTCCATATAACCTCTACCCTTGGATTGATCTTTGAGCTCTTTCTTCTTTATCCAAATATTTAAATCATCCCAATAATGATGTCTTTTGATTCTGTATTATATCATGTGATGGTCTCAACCATAGTCTATTGACTCCATTATCATTGAAAATGTCTGAAGAGTCTCTTTCTTTCTTTTTTTTTTCTTGAAAGCCAAGTCCCAGACATGTAGGAATAACCTAAAGCTCACTCTATCTTATCCTAATTCTTCCATGATTCCTTCCAAAATTACCTCCTATACCCTCTCTCAACTCATTGCTTTCATAATTATGCATGTCAACCTTGAGAATATTGCTTAAAAGATTCATATCAAACAACTTAATATTGGTCTTGGGTTGTGACTTCTGGATGCAGCTTGTTTCCTGCCTACACATTAGTATCAGTAAGGGAGTTTTTTTTTTTAAAACACACATAAAAATACTTTAAAATATAGATTTATAGGCTCCATGCCAGATCAATTAAACCAGAATCTCTTGGATGCTGGAGCAGGACATGGACAAATTTTAAAGACTTTTCATGTGCTTCTAGTATACAAGACTATTTGACAACCACTAGACTGTGTAAGACCAGTTTCTTACCTTGACATAAAACCCTTGATCCTTTGGTTGGAATTAATATATGCTTATTGTAAACACTGATCATTGTTATCTGTTGAAATCTATTATTTTATTATAATTTTCTTATCCAGACTCATCTTACTAAATCAATTGAATGATAATAGTCTGAATTATTCAATAACCTTTTTCAAGACACAATGATCCATTTGGAGCTTTATGTGAAATCACATGATTTTTCCTTCTTATATATAACCAGGAATGGAAATTAAACAGCTTGTATCCTTTATATACCCTGTACCCTTAGCTTGGAATTATCTTCTGACCTCTGACTGTCTCATACTTCAAGGCCCAAGTCAAAAATCAACTTCACTAGGTATTCAGACTTTTCAAAATATCCTGGGCTGCCTTTGCTGTAATTCCTATTTTTTCAAGACACTCCCTTTGTCATAGAGTAATGTGTCTCTTAATGTACAAGTTATTTGAGTGCATGTCCATTTCATCTCTGCTCCTAACATACAGAAAGGCATGTAGCGCATAATATTTTGGTGGATGCTTTAGAATGAGTGAATAAAATAAGTGAGCTGATAAATAGTAATAGTTTGATTTAAAAAGGAAGGTATTTAAGTCATTTTACTTTTACTAACTGACAGACATCCTGCAAGAGACTTTATACACATTATTTCATAGAATCCTCAAAACAACAAAAAGGGAATGGTGCCACTGGTGTCCCCATATTACAACAGAGAAAACACAAAGAAAATGTCACTCAGCTTAATTGTCAAAATCCCTACTTAAATATAACTCTAGTTTTCTAAGAAATAATTTTTTAGGAAATATTGTCGTAAATGAATATATAGCTTAATTGGTGACCTCAGGAAATTCCTGAAAATTATTTGTCTGAAATATACAGTGATCAACCAGATCTGTTTCAAGACACTAAGGTGCTTATCTGAGCAAAGAGCCCCTTCACTTATTCAACAACTATTTATTTACTAAGAATAACTCTAATACCCAGGACTCAAGTTGTCCACCAACCCTTGTATGTGTGTGTGTCTGTGTGTGTGTCTGTGTGTGTGTGCGCGCGTGTGTGTGGGTGTGTGTTTTCACAATTCAAATCTGATCTCTGCAAAGACCTGCTTTAAGCCACTTGAATCAAGAACCACCAAATACCCTGTAAATACTTGACTTCTAACTATTTCTTCAGAGAACTAAGACCTTATCCAGGTGTTGGTCTATTATATTGCTCCAAGTAAAAAAACTCAGCTTCTGCTTCATTGGTGGTTATATTGAGAAGGTAAAGGTTGACATTAATTAATGTCACTTACTTTCACAATCAGAAATGAATCCCTCCCTAGATTTGGGTTTGTAGTACCACTGTCTCTATTAGTAAAATAAAATTAGTTCTAAGATTCCAATCAGTTTTACAGCAACTATATTTTTAATATTTATAAAATAATTTACCAATTCTTATTAGGATAAACTGTGTCTACAAGATTGTATAAATGAGCGCTGATATATGAAAAAATAAGTTTTTTATATGGATGGAAAATCTTCATACTTTGAAGTTTGAAAAAATGAAGGCTTTGGGAGGGAAGATGGCAGCGAGGGGAGTGCATTGCCCCCGTGTGCCGCGTCACTGTGTGGGAGAATGACGAGTCAGGACGGCTAAAGGCTATCTTGTTAGGAATTTCCAGCAATAGTGGGGTGCTCCGGAACCTGGAGGAAGGATTTCCATCGCACAAGGATCGGCTACGGGGGCTCAAACGCGAGAGATTTGTCGCACTGAGTGTCACACTGCTTATTCAGCAAATCGCCCCGCGGCTAGAGTCTGTGGCGCACACAGGGAAACGAGGAGATAGTGACGCAGGGATACAGCGCTGCAGTTTCTGCCAGCCGTACAAGCACCGTACTCAGTGCTGAATTCTGGGTTTGAGACGGGGGAAGGAAGCGGTCCAATTCAGTTCTCCACACCGGTCAGACCACAGAG
>NW_026000249.1:17898401-17920070 GCF_001458135.2 Marmota marmota marmota | reverse complement strand
GGAGGGGAGGGGGGATAGTAGAGGATAGGAAAGGCAGCAGAACACAACAGACACTAGTATGGCAATATGTAAATCAATGGATGTGTAACTTATGTGATTCTGCAATCTGTATACTGGGTAAAAATGGGAGTTCATAACCCACTTGAATCAAAGTGTGAAATATGATATATCAAGAACTATGTAATGTTTTGAACAACCAACAATAAAAAATTAAAAAAAAAGAAAGATGATGTACTTGATGTGCAAAAAGGCTTTGGTTGACTGATATAAAACAATTACAGTTGATAAACTCAAAGCTTCCTAAAGGCTTAGTTTTCAATGACTTTTGTTCTGTAATTCATTAACAAATGCAAAAAGCACACCTCCTATCTGGATGAAGGAGGTACACTATAAATGTATGGTGAATTTGTAGAAATAACTTTTTGGATAACCAATAAATGGGTTTCCCACTTAAAAAAAAAAGAAAAAAGAAGGCTGAAGGTTGTGTTGGGGGAACAGAATAGTGCTAGAAATGGTGAGTTCTTATTCACATTTCTAGGACCTCTTTTTCTTTTATATATTTGCTGCACCATTTCCAGGATCCATTTCCAGATCTTACTGCCACCTTTTAAGTTTCCTGGAAAGAGAACAATTTTCTAAAATAACAGCAAACACTTAATTGGGTATTTACTATATGCTAGATACATTCTAGAATATTTAGTTCTGATATTAAAGTAGTAAAATGGGACTGGATATTCCAGGGTATTTTAAACTGCTCTAATGGCTGGGAGATTTATCTAGAATGGAAATGGGATAACTTTGGGAAGCACTTAATGAAATATACACTTTAGAATACCTCTAACTTAGTGGAGAATGGATTAGGAAAGAAAGAATAATTTGGGGAAATCAGATAGACAATGTGAAGGGCATCTAATTCTCAAATCAATCTACAAAATCCAGACTAACGCCTTTGACTTCATAGTACAAGGTAGCAACTCACAAGGATCTCAGAATAGATTATAATTCAAACATTTAGCTTGAGTAAAATAAGTATCAAACATTGAGGAAGACAACAAGAGAAATAATATTTTAACCAATGAACTGCTTTTCCTCTATTTTCCCTTTAAACAGTTTCTCCATGACAAATCTTAACTATATGCCCACCTCTGTATTTCCATAATGCTCTATTTCTAAGAATTTACCAAATTGCATGATATTTCCTTTTTATTAGTCTCTACCTCTCTACCTGTGTTTCATTTGAACTTTTTTTTTTTGGTACCAGTAATGGAACCCAGGGTGCTTTACCACTGAGCCACATTCCCAGCCTTTTTTTTAATTTTTATTTTTTTTTTCATTTGAGACAGGGTCTGGCTAAGCTGCTCAGGGTTTTACTAAATTGCTGAGAATGACCATCAAACTTGACATCCTCCTGCCTCATCCTCATAATCTGCTGGGATTACAGATGTGTGCCTATAAGCCCAGCCCATTAGAGATACCTTTATGAATGAACAAGATTTTATCTCAGCAGTGAAATGTATATAGTTCAACAGATGTTAGGTGATTGAATACACAAATGAACCAGAAAATAAAACAGGGAATAGTGTGCAAATGGCCGGAAATATTTTATTCCTTCTTTATTATTGATATACAACTTTAAAAAAGTGTATTCTACTATTTTACTGGGTTGTAAAGAGAGATTCTTGGTCAACTCAATTAGAGAAATACTGGGTTATGTATAGTTTTTTGAGGGAGGGTGTTTACCAGGGATCAAACTCGGGGGCACTCGACCACTGAGCCACATCCCCAGCCCTATTTTGTATTTTATTTAGAGACAGTGTCTCACTCAGTTGTTTAGTGATTTTGATGAGGCTGGCTTTGAACTCTGTGATCCTCCTGCCTCACACTCTGGAGCCACTGGGATTACAGGTGTGTGCCACCAAACCCAGTGTTTAAACAAAGTTATACTTTAAATTTAAAAAAAAAAATCTTTATTCTTGAAGAATCTAGACTTGTGTTACACAGTATTTTAGCTACTAGAAACATACAGTAATTTAAATACAATTTTATAAAATGGAGTGAAAATTCAGTTATTGAGTTGTATTAGCCACATTTCACGGGCTTAATAGCGCATGTGGCTATTGGGTACTGAATTGTGTAGCACAGGTATAGAATATTCCCACAATTAGAAAAATATTCTATTAGATAGAATTAATTGCATTGACCTAAAAAGACCATTATCCCTGAAAACAATTCTTGGAAAGCCATGGTAAAGTATATTGTTCCTGAGATTTCTCTATGTGGAGATTTTTAGACTACAAATTGCAAAATAACTTTGCCATATTCTTTACTACTTGATTCATATTGATTACATTTAGATTAGAAATAAACTAGATAGCTGCTTTCAAACGTAATGTTCATTTATTGAGTTCCTGTTTTGTACAACATTTCTTTTATACTTGAATTTTAGTAAGAATAATTGTGAGATCAAAGTAATGAAGGAAATATTTTCACTCAACGTCCTCCTTGGGCTATTTTAAAAACACTGAATACTGCTTTGATCTCTGCTGTTGGCAATTTCTAATTGTGAACAGTCCCTCTAGAAGGCAATTTGCCATACTCCATTTTACTACATCATATGGGTAGTCCCAAAGTTTCATAGGGGAAAAACTATTCATTTAAGAAATAGAGATTAGATTTTGTAGTTCATTGTCTTAGGCAATGAAGAAATAACTTTACTGTAACATAAAAGAAAATGAATTTTATAAAATTAAATAAATAGTAATGCCTGGAAATATTTAAATAGATCAAGGTAAATATTTCTTTTAGCAATACAGAAATAAATGCTTAAAGAATAATTTATGACTGCATCTGGATTCAAGTTAAAATTTAAATTTACAAGGAAAATTCTGGGAAGATGATTAGAAGCTATTTAAGAGGTAGCAATAAACTGTTCGCTGACTTCTAAGTTCTATCATTATTTGGTTACCACATACTCTTTTATGACTTATTATTTTTCTTTTATTGTGATTTGTCAGCTGAGTGCCTCTTGGGACAATGACATAAAAAACTTAGAATTGCCATGATTCTTATTCATTGCTCTCCATTATGTTAATGTTCACATTCCAAAGACAATTATTTCCATTTATTCCTTTCCTTACCCCATTAGCTTTCCCCATGCTCTCATTAGTTAGATTCCAGAAATAATTTTTTTGCCCTTTCCAAACTTCTTTTTTTAATGTGTCTTTTTGTTGCTATTTTTTTTTTCTGGTTTCAGGGTTTTTTTCTTTATTTGTTCATTTATTTGTTGTTTTTCATTCTACCAACTATTATCAGAGAAAAAAGTCACAATATGATTTTCAAAAACATTAAACTGTGAACCTCACACACAAATATAGAGTGAATATATGTCAAAAGTGTTTACTGAGAACCAGAAAGGTAACAAACTTATCCTAAATAGAATATAAGAAACCACAATATTGAATCAGTATAATTGACCAAGATAATCTTAATATGCCCCTCAACTTGACTAAACTTTCCATGGGTTTCTTTCTGATAATAAGCACCCCTCACCTTCTTTTTCTTAAAGCATTTATTTTAGAAAACTTCCAGATGTAAATTTATTCTCTGCTGCTTGGAAATATAGATCTTTTACAACCACAAATTATGTTTCTTAATCATTCAAATGATCCCTTTAAAATGGAATCATCAATAAAGATAATGTCCTTAAGTTCCAGTCTATGTGGGAGGGTAGTAGCCTCACTTAGTAAGGACCAATTAGCAAACACAGATGGCCTAATCACCTTGACCAACCTTCCCTCTAATGTCTTCCAGTACTTTTTTCTCTAACTCATCCCAATACTTCAAATTTCCCTTGCCTTTCATTTCAATAAAATGGAGTTTACCCTTTTACCTCTATTTCAATAGTATTGAATAGTCTTGAATAAAATTTTCTTGACATTTTTAAGAAGTGTCCAGTGCACTACCTCATTAGCTAAATTAAAGATGGTGGAATGAGATTGCAAATTTAGATATCAAAGTGGCTAATGACTTACAGGGCAATAAAACTTCAACTTTTGGTAGAATTATTTTCTTTTGAAAGGAATTAACTTGCATCCTTTACAGAAAAAAGAAAGTTGCAACTTAGCAGTTTTCTACAAGTTAACATATCAATTTAAAGAGTCTAGGATAATAATATTCATCATGTACTCTGGTAATGCTGTTGTGAAGCAACTCTATTAACACTCTTAAGATTTTGGAAACACCTTGTCAAATACTGGTCAAGTCATTTCAGTGAATTTTATTTTCTTTAATTACATTTTCTGAAAGTTTGGAAGCTTGTGGCTTTATTTAATTTGGAAGATTTATAATGCCATGTATTTAATCACTTAGTTACTTGCCTATTTTCATTAATCTCTATATTTCATCAATTCTAAGATACACAGTTTTCTCATATTTTATCAAATCTGTAATCAGGGATGTCTTTTACAATTGCTGTGGTAAGAAAGCAGTGTGTCATAGTGTACAGGTCCAAATATTGATTGTATCTCATAATATTTGCTATATCATATTCAGCGAAATAAGATAGGTTCCTGGAGAGAATTTAGAAGGTTGCTGTTAAAAGAAAAAAACATGTACAAGTGATTAGAAAGCTTTCCACCTATCAAAATAAACTTGCAATGGTGCATCAAATGTCTTTAAGACCATGTGATGAGTTAAATTTTATAGTCGTATATTTCCAGTTTATGCAATGCATAGTTCAATTTTAGTTGCAAATCAAATTTCTTGTACTTGCCTATCCATTTTATCTGATGCTAATGGTTTTCCTATCTCTATCATGTTCCCTTCATCTCCATAACTCATTTAATTTTTAATTTTTTTAGTTTTTTGAATTTATTTTTAAAATACACAACAGTGGAATGTATTATAATTTTTATTACACATATTGAGTAAAATTTTTCATATTTTTATATATAGAGTATGTTCACATCAATACATGCCTTTATGTACTTCATTTTCTTTTTGTTTGCATTACAATTCTTATTACACATATATACTACAACTTTTCATATCTGTTTATATATAAAGTATATTGACAGCCAATTTGAGTCTTCATACATGTACTTTGAACAATGGTGTCTGGGGGGCAGGGGGAGGCAGGGGATTAATTTTTAAAATTTTAAGCTGTTTGTATGTATTATGTTTAACTCAATTTTTTTCACAAATAAAATATTGAAATTTCCTAAAGCTCAGAAAAAAATAGTTAAGTTTATAAATAGCAAAATAAGCTGCCTGATCAGTAATCAACAAGGTGCTTCTGAAAATTGCAGATTTGAGTTACTTCAAAGGAATATTATAAAACCGTATGTCAAGAGCCTTTACTTCAGATTATCATCAGAGTAGTAAGATAGAATAAAAGGTAAGGATGAAGATCCCAGACAGTTTGAACAGCACTGAAACCAATGAAACAGCAAGAAACAAGGAAGTTTTAAGAATCTTAATGTAATTCTGTGTTGCTAATATAAAAGTTAAGTAGGAGAAAGTGCTATGGTTTGAATATAGGTAGTGTTACCAAAGGTCCACAAATTAAAAGGCATTGTTCTGAGGGTGATACTATTGTGCAGTGGTGGAAGCTTTGAGAAGGGGGGCAAAGTAAATGTTCTGTGGGTCACTGGGGGCATGTATCTGAAGGAGATCATGGGACCCTGGCCCTTCCTGTCTTTTACTCTGTTCCCTCACTCATGATGTAAGCAGTTAGCTCTGACACACACCCTCCACCATTGCTATCCAGTGCCCTCATCAGAGGTACAAAGCAATGGGGCCAGAAGATCTTGCAATGGGAACTTTAGTATCATGAATAAAATACAACTTTTCTTTTTATAAGTTGATTTCCTCAGGTATTTCACTGTACTAATGTGAAGCTGACTAATACTGATGGCAAAGAACCTTTGTACCTTAACAGAGTTGAAATATTATTCTGAAAGGTTAAAGAATCATTGGAGGATTTTTAAACAGGAGATATCAATATCAAGTTCAGCTTTATGTTTTTTTCTAAGCAGAAGGAAATAAAAATGTCTTATAGCAGGATTGGAGGCAATTAAACAGGTGAGAATAAATGAAAGATTAGATTAAAATATAGGTAGGGACAATTGGTATCCCAAGTTCTGATTCATAATTAACCCAACATGAAGATCATATATATTCTATAGCTATTAATCTGCCATCATCCCAGCCAAGTGAGTAATCCTTCTCAAAGACAGAGTGAAGCTGAGTTCACAATATCTGTGACCCCAGTTACAAAAATCAATGTCAAATTTGCAAGCATCCCTTCCTTCAAAACACACACTTTATTGCACTAGAATCTTGAAAATGCACTGTTTCCTTCATTTATTTATTCATTTATATCCAGTGCCCACTCACATCCCATATCTCAGTCTCTTTCACTGAACTTTTTGATACAATTTCTATAACCATAAATACACCCTAAATCCTCAGCATCATTTGCCCTGCCACTATCTTAGGTATGTCTATGCCCTTGCATTTCCTACATTTCAGTTATAGGAGTTGGGTTTTTGTTCTTCCTTCCTATTATAGTTTGTAAATAATAGACCATCCATTCTTTTCTCCAAAATCCTAATTTTTAAAAATGTATGACATTTGTTTCTATTCTCTTTTAGCCTCTCTGCTTAATTTGCTGCAACATTCAAATAAGGATTTGATATCTGGTTCATGGATTCTCTCTTCACATGAAATTCTGCCACCACCCTTGATCTCTTCAATATATTTAACAATGACCCATTACAATACCAGTTATGTACATTTCAGGAGGCTAGACTACAAATGACTCACAAATCTTAATGGCTCCTTAATAATAAAGGTTCATTCCTCACTCAGGCTTGGTCAGGGTTTATGTTCTATTATTTTGACACTCCAAAGTGAAGGTTTTATTTCAGTTAAATCACAACAAGCTCAGGCAAACCTCCTCTGACTTCCTCATCAGGTTAATACCACATGATAAAATTTTCAAATAAAATCTTATTTGGACAGATACTGAGGATTGAACATAAAAGGGACTTTACTGCTGAGATACATTCCCAGTCCTTTTTATTTTTTATTTTGAGACATGGCGTCACTAATTTGCTGAGACTGGCCTCAAATTTGCAACCCTCCTTTCATAGCTTCCTGAGTTGCTGGGATTATAAGTATTCACCACTGTGTCCAGATGTATTTTTCATTTTGAATATAATCTCTCATTGTGTTCCTTGATCATTTTTCTATAAGTCCTGTGAATGTAGAAGCCATGTCTATTATACTTATGCTATATTCTACAATGATTACCACAGTGCAAAGCACATAATATATGTATAGTTAATATTTACCAGATTAAATAATAGAGAAATGAATAGATTTAGAGGATGGATAGGAATGACATCTAATGCAAGCAAACACACACACGAAGAAAACTGTAAGGAAGAAGTAATAAACATCAGCCATTTATACTGAGATACATAAAAGAAATCAATGAGTAAGTGTTTAATAAACAGGCTAAACCTTTCTAGTTTAGAAATACAAATTTATAAGTTATCAGAGTATCAGTAAACATTGATTAAAAGGGTTAAAATTTATGTCTTAGATTACATTGAAGTTCCTCCTCCAATTTATGTTCCCCTTGTATCCATGCTCTCAACACAATGTGACTTTGGAGCTCCTCCCAACAGAAAAACAACCTATCTTTCTGTCCTTTGAAGGTGGGGTGAATTTGTGACATACTTTGGCCAAAAAAATGTGGCCAAATTTAGGTTTATGCCATTCTGAGCCTAGAAATCAAGAGGACCTGTGTACTTATACTTTCTTTGTGGAACCAATCCCTTCTAGATGATAAATACATGAGTTACTCTGAAGGATTAAAGACCACGTGAAGGAGTGCCCAGTTTTTACCATCTGAGGCCATGAAAAACTACATAGAGATAACTACAAAACAAGTGGGAATTCCAAGTAAAAAGAGAACATCCTATTTACCAAAATGGACAGCAGATGTATAAGAAAACCATATGCTTACTGTTTTAACCTACTGGCTTAAAAAAAATATATGTATTTTTAGTTGTTGATAGGTCTTATCTTTTATTCATTTATTTATACGTGGTGCTCAGAATGAAACTCAGTGTCTCACACATGCTGGGCAAGCACTTTAACACTGAGCCACAATCCCAGCCCTAACCTACTGGCTTTTGAAGTGATTTGTTACCTAGCCACAGCTGACAGATACATCATGTAGGAGATAAAATGATATTAAAATGTGAGTATCATCTTTATTATCTTTTATTTTTTGCAATGGGTTAAAGTAGGGAAATTTTCAAACATATGTGAAGATCATGAACACTATATAACTCCTATACACCATCATCTAACTTCAACATTTATCAACATATTTCTAATTTAATTTTATCTATATGTGTAACCTTCACACCAACCACCAAATAGATTATTTTGCAGGAAATTCTGAACATCATATATCTCTTTCTTCAAAGTAAATTTAAGAACATACTTTCAGGAATAAAACCAAACTTTTAAAGAAGAAAAAACCCAATGCTCTGCCAGAAACTTGCTAAAGTAATAAAAAATATTTGTTAAAATTTTTATATAGAATTAATTTTTATATAACCTTGAAATCCCAAGGCTGGAAAGAAAAGGGAAAGCTTGAAAAAAATCTCTTCCTGACTGATACAGGGGCAGTGCTGGTTCTATATACATTCGTAGGAGGATCCCAGTCTCTTTCTTTAGAATTGGAAAAGAGTTGGCAAACAAAGAGAAGGAAAAGAGACCCAATTGTAATCTGACTTCTAGATGAGACTTATGTTTTTCTTAGGAAAGAAAAAAAGAATAAGCATTATTTTCCCATAAAATAATCAATATAACATAGTGGAGGATGGACAGTGATACAACTTATTACCAAGTTTCAATATACTGAGGAATTTCTTATAGTCAAGTATCTCATAAATGCATCTGTATGGAGGAGAAGAAATTCTTGTTGGCATAGACAAAGAGGAGGCATAATGAGGCAGAAATAAAATTACACATTTAAATCTCCTTCTAAATATACTTTTCCTCAAAATATTCATTAGAATTATTAAGTGATATAATTGATTGAAATGTTTAAACAAAAAGTTTTGGTTAGGGGAAGAGCTAGTTCATGGAATATGTTCTAAATATAGATATTAACAAACCATCAATCAGTGCCAAATAAAAGGTGGGAGAGATTAAAGGTTTTAACTAGATTCACTCATTCATTAATAATAAACAATTTGATAGGTTCTACAGCTAAAATACTTGATATGGTTTCTATTTTAAATTGAAATCTCTGTACAAGGCTTACTGACAATTTGGTTCATGTAATCTATATAAATATACTTTGATATTTACCACCATTTTACATGACAGGCTCTGAGAGATTAAAAGGGTCATCCAAGATTCTTGATGTTAAAAATTTGAAGATTTAGGAACTATTCCATGTCTTCTGGTCCCTAGCCATTTTCTATACTACTGTATCATACTACATTCCTATAATAGATACAAAGAGGCTTCAATATAGTTTCAAATATGTACTAACACTTTTTGGTTATTAAAAAGACCACATATATCCCAGCAACTAGAGAGGCTGGGACAGGAGGATTGTAAGTTTGAGGTAAGTCTCAGCAGATGGTGGTGGGTTGTGGATAAATAATCTAGCTTCCTCCTACCTTGGGTATGATAATTCTGAGGGCATATCTACATTTTCCTACAGAGTTCTCTAGTGAACCTAATTTTACATGGTCCATGAGAGTAAGTAATTTTCTTTGTATCAGGGTTGAACCTTGATACAAAAAAAGCACTTTACCTCTGAGATATATGCTCATCCTTTTTTTATTTTTTAAAATTTTGAGATAGGGTCTTGCTAAATTGATCAAACCCGCAACCCTCCAGCCTCAGCCTCCCTAGTCTGTGGGATTATAGGTATGTGCCACCACATTAGCACTAACTGGTCCTTTAATACTATTATGGTTTTGATAAAAGGTATTCCTCTGGGGTTAGGTCTGTAGCTCAGTGGAAGAGCACTTGCCTAGCACAGGTGAGGCGCTAGGTTCAATCCTCAGTACCATATAAAAAATAAATGAATAAAATAAAGTTCTAAAAATATGTGTCCCTCAAAGGCTCATGTGTAACAAAATGCAAGAAAGTTTAGAGATAAAATGATAGGTTTAGAAAGCTTTCACCTAATCAGTGCATTAATCCCCTGATAGGGATTAACTGGGTGGTAACTATAGCAAGGTAGGGTGTGGCTTTAGGAGGTGAGTCCCTAGGGAAATGTCCTTGTTGAACAGAATTTTCTCTCTTTCTTCTTCCTGGTGGCCATAGTCTGAGCTGGTTTTCTCTGCCATACTCTTCAACCTTTATGTTCTGCCTCATCTTAGACCCAGAGCAGTAGAGCCCGCTATCAATGAACTGAGACCTCTGAAACCCTGAGTGTCAAATAAAGTTTTCCTCTAAAATTGTTTTTGTCAGGTTTTTTTGGTCACAGTGGTGAATAAGCTGATTAAAACAAATACATACTATATTGGGAACTATCCTGATGCATCTAATTTCTACATTCCACCAATGATGCTTTTTTGGGGTTGGCTTGGGGAAGAGTCCAATCTAAGTCAACCCTATATTTAGATGTTGCTCCAAATGCTCAATTCAGCCTACACACACACTACTGCCAAATGATTTCTCTGACACTCAAGAGTTGATTTTGTCATCTACCTAAATAATTTCCTTCATCTTTCCCAGTACCTTTTTAGTGTAAAGTTTTAGTTCTTTAGTTTTGCACCCAAGAGCATGAAGAGTAACTACACATAAGGAAGCAGTCTTATGTTATTTCCCCATCCAGGATCTCCTCTAAACCATCTTTTCCACTTAGCTAAGTTTTACTCCTGTATCAGAACTCAATACTTACATCTTCAAGAAGTTTTTTATGATTTTTATTCTGAATTATAAGCCTCATCTCTGAACCCATTTTACTCTGCTCCTTACTCTCTCATAACATCTGTCATATCAGACATGAATTGCTGACTGGCAATTTTCTCCCTTGAAATACTATAAGATTATTGGGAACAGAGATTTTGACTTTGACTCTTCACCATCACTTGGTAAATAACACTCCTAAAAAATGCTGAGATGACTGTATATATCTAGAGTAATTTCCTCTATGAAAATTATCCCCTAAATCAATATGTCCATTGGCAAAGACATAATTCAGATACTTGAACCTGAGAATCTATTCTTGGGTACTTCTCAAATGCATCTGTAAGTTTCTTCTCTACCTTTTTCTATATCTTCCCAGGTATTGCCTTGTGCTCTTCACTGCATTCACATATATCTGCTGCTCTTCCCTTTTCAAAGCCCTTTTCCTAAATTACCATTGTTGGCTTCAGCCTACTCCTACTGTGTAAAATAAAATGTCATTTCCACTTCTTTATAAAGAAAAATCCATCTCATATAACCTCAGTGCCCCCTGTTCTATGTATCAATCCCTGAGCCTCCCTGCTTGCAATAGCACTTTGTCATCATATCTCTAACAACATTTGCCACACAGAGATATAGGTAATTCTTTATGAGTCTGTCTGTCTTCCCTGGTTCATTGTGGCATTTTTAGTCCAATTTGTGTCTTACCCATTTTTTCTTGTAGCCTCGGGGGGAAAAAACCTAAGCCTCATGTATAGTAAGTGTTTGATATAGCTTTGTTGAAATTATAAAAGGACAATATTTGAATTGATTTGCATATGTGTCTATGCATATAAGTATGTTTATATATATATATATTCTAAATAATTTTAATCTTAGACCCTTATAAACAATCTGGATATACACAGCCTGATATTTGATGATTGGACTATATACCAATGAATCAATTTTAAAGAAAATGATCGATATCCTGCAGAAAATAATATTTTTATGTGAACAACAGAGAAAGTGTCTGAAATAGAAGACATAAATCCTCCCTAATAGGAAAGTAATCCCAAAGGTAACAATGAAAGCCTGTAATGACAAAAATATATTGAGTCCTTTTTCATGTAAGGGCACCAATAAAAACTATAATTCTTTTAAGATCAGAGGTCTAGTTACTGCTCAGAGTAAACAAGTCTATGGCTTCACATTGAAACAAAACAGGAAATTCAGAGCTGTGAATTTTATAGCCTCCTTAAACCAGGGAAGCCACAAACAGCTCTTTCTGATGAGGAAATTATGGCAATTACAAAAATTGTCAAGGGAAAGGCATGACAATATATAAAAATTTCATGGCTTGACTTTAACATCAGAAATTAATATTCATGATAAACATCAGAGTCAAGGACATAGAGCTTTGGACTCTAGAGTTAAAGGTCTTAAACTCTAATTTTAGATTAGTTGTTAAGTACTGTTTAGACAAACAAAAATGTTATTTCCTCCAGGGGGGCTATTAGTGTAAAGAGAGAGCTGTCATATTCACCTAATTAATGAAAACAACATTTGGAGATCAAGAAAGTTTGATATTTTTGTATCTTTACTTTGTAAGTCAGCCTTTGAACAGGCATCCATAGCAGCAATTTTCATTATAAGAACAGTTACTCCAAAATTCCAATTTAGGGACTAGAACGTTTTTGTTCTTTTGTACAAGCTATCTACAGGGGATTTCTGTACTATGTCAACAAGGTTAAAACCCACAAGATTATACTGCACACTATTGCTTTCCTTAATTAAAAACTTTTCAAAATGTTTACTAATCTTCAGTGTTCATTCATTTTAAGATCACAGCAGTGGAATCTGCAAGGCACCCTGTTGTGTCTTCACTACCTAGGATTCCATATGTAAATTGAATGTCAATAAATAGGTAAAAGGTTTTCCTCAAAGAACAAAACAATAACTATAGTCACATTTTAGAAGGTGAAGCATCCTTTTTACTAATACTTCTGATATTTCAAAAAGAGAGCTACACCTTTACATTTCTCTATTTTCAATCATTAATTCTTGCCACTCTGCTATGTGCTGAGCACTGTATTAAATGCTGAATGTCCATGATCAGAAGACACTTTCTATAATGCTTTTGATTATATAAGGCACCATGTTCCTGAAATTGTATGAAATGTAAACCTATAATAAGGATCACTATCATCTGAATTCAAGTTCTAACTTTTAATATAAATACAAATCACCTATATGCATGCTAAATGATCAGATTCCTGATCTGTGTTTACTCAGAAATTCTGATTCAATAGATTTGTGGTAGGATCTAGGGACCTTGTTATTTATTTCTGTTTTTCAAACTAGCACCTCAATGATTTCTAATATAATTATACATCTGACCATAATTTAAGAAATGATGAATAGTAGTTTTCAAACTTTTTCTTTTCCTTTGTCTTACTGGGGACTGAACCCAGTGTCACTTTGCCACTAAGCTACATCTTCAGTCCTTTTTGAGACAGGGTCTTGCTAACTTGCTTAGGGCCTATGTTTCTGAGGCTGGCCTTGAACTTGCAATATTCCTTCCTCAGCCTCTTGAGGCACAGGGCTTCCAGGTGTGTACCACCATGCCTAGCTCAAACTTTTTTGGTCACATTTTCATTAAATGGTCTTAGAAAAACCCTTTATTCATAAATTCTCTTATTATCTTTTACTATACATAGGATCTATAAAAATAACAAAAATTTTAAAAATAAAGTTAACCTCTGTCTTTTGTAAATTTAAAGAAATGTATATACTATTAGTAGGAAGAAAACATTGTATACTAAATAAAATAAAGTAGAATGAGAATTCACACAATAGAATAAATATTTCATGGTATCATTTGATGAAAGAGACTTAAACTTATTTTTTTTGGATAATGCACATCAAATATGAATGAAAACAAGTAAAATGTATCCCTGCATTTGATCAAACACATCTTTAAAAAATGATAGCCCTATAAAACATTCCAATTATGTTAAGTGATTTAAAATTGCTACTGTATATTGCTTTGGTTCTTTTCAATGAAAAATATATCAACTTGGTTTAAGCTTTAAACTTAGAAATTACTCTAAGACAAGCATAAGGGGAAAATCTTGGATTTCAAAGTCCTTGATTTTTTTCAAACTCAATTTCAGACTATCCCTTTGTTTGGCATATGGGTCCTTTGTACACCATGTGCCATTGCATCATACTACAATTGGGAAGGCAGAGAAGTGAGCCTTTCTTCTCTAAAAGGGAAAAAGTGCTATTGTGAGATATTAGAAATTTTAGGCAGGCATTAACATGAGAGCTGAATTTCTGGAGATGAATTTCCTTCAAACTACTCTGGTGGTACATCCCTTGGGAATGCTTTGGCTGCAGGAAAAGTACTCAGATTTCAGCTGGAAGAGCTCAGCCTTTGAGGATGAGCATATACAGCAAGTGGGCTAGTTCAGCCCATTAGCTCATCTGAAGGCACACTGAACTTTTCTTTCCTAAATATCACAGCACAAAGGCTCTTTTCAAGAACAGATTTCCATCTATAGGAATCTATTCTAGTCTATCTTAATTCTAGTTTGGCTTACTTCACTGCTATACTCCCAGTGTGTAGGACAGTGAATGGTATAGAAGAGATGTTTAATAGTATACTTGAATGAATTAAACAGACAAAATATAAAAATAATTTCTAGCCATTGGAATCACATTAATTTAGATATAACTAATTCCAAAGCTTTCATAGAAATATAAAATATTCTTATTTTATTGTAAATTAATGTAAATTATTTACCACTTCACCATTTATGGAACTTATTTATAGATTCAAGACCAAAAAGATAGCTTAAACTTCAGGTATTTAGGGTAAATGGGGTAGACATTTGTTGTCAGGATACTGTGATAGTTCTTCAAATAAAATAGCCATTGGAAATCAAGTGATAATTGAATAAATGCCTTAAACATTTAGAGCAAATAGAGGAAGATCTGAATTATTTAAAAAATAAATCAATTACAAAAAATATAATTTTTTTTGAGTTACATTCATTAAGGAATCAGGACATCCAGTTTTATTTTGAATACTTCTAATCATTAGCTGTGAGTTTTTAGTAAGCTACTAATTAACCTTTCTAGACCTGTTTTGTTGTTGTTAATGTATAAAATGAGGCCATTTCTAAAATCCATTCCATCTGAGTCAAGGCTAAATAAAAGCTATCCAGAAGAGTTTCTATTTTAATGAATATCCAAGAATGGCTTGAAACAACCTTTCAAAATAATGGCTAAGATCCACATGTAGCTATTTAAAATAAAATAGCATTAAAACATTCAGCTCTTCAGTTGCACTAGGACCATGTAGGAAATTTGGAAATGGAAACCACATGCTGAGAATGGAAAAACATAAGTCTTGGAACCTGGGCCATGCAATAACCTAAAACTGTCATAAAAATACAGGAATGCCTATATTATAACTATAAGAGAATAAACTATCTTGCTTTGACCATTTTTCTGAAATATGAAGTCTAACTAATCCAATGTGATGTGATGTTGCTTTCAAATGATGCTTTTTTTTTTTTTTTTTTGGTTTTAGGAAAATGCCTTACTTTGAAATCATTTGACCAGATTTCAAACATTACTCATTCACTCCATAACCTTGACTCTTTCTTTTCTGGGACTGTCATTTATGACCCTCATGGAGAAAATGGATAGTTTCAGATCTGTAATTGTGAGGTATAATGAAATCAGTTAAATTCTTATTCAATGACCTATTTCAAGTTTTTATTTTATAACCTCAGATTCTATATCATGTAGTAGTTACTAAATGGAGGCCTGCCTGAAAGCCAGAAATTTCACTATAAAACCAGCATAAATCTAGGCCAGAGCAAACTGATAAGAAACACCATAGTGATTCTTCAACTATTTTTTTTAAAGAAGGTGAACATAAGGAGGTTGTGTGTATGCTAATTATAACTCAGATAACTACTTCCTGGGCAATGAGAAATTTCCTAGAAACCAAAACTAGATATATTTGAAAGAGCAGGGATTTTGCCAGGTATTTTTTCTTCAGAAATGTTGGTGAGATAATTCTACAATTGCTTGTGACTGTGACATGGATATGAGCAGAGGGAATAGCTATTAAGGACAGGAGGCTGGGGGAAGGGGTAGTGGTATTGATTATATTAACATTCCTTTACCATATCAAAAACTGTTAAATAAGGAAGGCTATGGAGTTTAAGAAAATGGAAGGTTGTTTAAGTGCATGCATTAATCATTCAACAAATACTAGTAGAGTGCTTATCAAGCACCAAGCAAACACAGGATATTGAGTCATCTCCATATATGTGGAGGGATACTTTTAGGCTATTAAAAAAGTTACTAACTTTCCCTCAATATTTGTCAATATTTCTTTCTCAGGGTAGCAGATGCTTTTGGTATTACACCTATAATTTCTTCACCAACTGTTGTCCTCTTCCTGCAGCTGCTGGGGGTGTTGGCTGGTCAAGGCTCACACCTTTATCATTTTCTGAAGAATCACCTTAGCATGACAAAAGCCACCTGGTTAGAGATGCCTGCCAAGTACCAGCCCACATCCCTTGCTTCAAGGCAGGATAAATCCTGTGATGCAATTTATACTCCAGAACTCCCTGTGGGATTAGGCTGAGACTGGAGTTTTGAAAACATATATTTGCCTAGCTCCTTCCTCTGCAGGTTTCTCCTAGAAACACCCCCTCAATAGATCACTTGCAGAAGAATTCCTCTTGGGCTTAGCTTTTGGGGAAATCAATTTAAGATCCTTAGTAATTGTAGCATTTATATCAGGCACATGGGTAACTAATAATGAAAGCCTCATATATAAACCACTATTGCAGCTTGGCTTAATTATATGAACAAGTTCTTGCCTATAAAATGTAAGCAGAAACAATACGAAAAACCTCTGGGACTTGTTCTGAAATATAAGAAGGATCATGTTTTTTGTTCCTTTCATTCTGTATCTTACAGCTTAAAATAGTATGGATCTGATAGAGTTTTGACTTGGAAATAACAATGAGAACCACAGTCTAGAGGGAGCAGGATACGAAATATAGAAGAAACCTGAGGCCTAGACAATTAGGTAGCCAACATATCAGCTCTGAAATTCTTACAGATTGTCTTTCCCCTGAGAAACAAAATTCTTTCTTTAAGTCATTGATATTTATAACATTCTTATATTCAATAACCTGTTCCCAAACTGTAACAATTGATTGAAAGATTCTTGTCTGTTTACATATATGTGTAAACAGAAATGCAAACATGAAAAGTTTCATCTCTGCCCTTAAGAAACTACTGGTCTAATGAAGAGAGTAACAAGTAGACAAAGAAACTAGATAGGACCTCATACCCCTTCATTTATTCATTCAAATGCTGCATGGGAAAGCAATGATGGGGTAACTGTATTTAAGTGTTTTTTAGTGTGATGGGGTAAAGTCTAAGTAATTTTATTGCTTAAGACCCTGAGGTTTGTGGTGAAAACATTTAGGTTTGTATGGAAAAGCATTAAGATGTTCTAGCTATCTCACAACAACATCTAAACAAGGTCAAAATATATCCAAGCGAATATAATCAGTGATGCATTTTTTCCTTCCAAAACTATTATTGAATTTTTTTCTTTGCCATTACTATCATTAATATTCTAACCATAGTCCTCATTGCTTCATATCTCTACTAAATCTCCATGCTTACTTTTTTATGTTCCAGTTTCACTAAACATTCATAAATTGCTGCAAGATACTTTAATAATCCTTTGAACCATCACATACAAAACAAAAACAATATCCCCATTTTGTTACTTTATCAGGAATAGATTGTGGCATTTTCCTTGTCAATAACAACAGAAACTACTATTGTTGATTTAACTATTTGCATTTTGCAAGGCATTTTCTAGATGAGGAGTCAGAAAACTATGGCCCAGAGCCCAAATCCACCCCCTCACCTATTTTTTCTAAATAAAGTTTTATTGGAACACAGCCATAGCCATTCATTTATGTATTGTGTATGGATGCTATCTCATTATAACAGCAGAATTGAATGGTTGCAACAGCGATTGTATGGCCTGCAAATTCTAAAATTTTTACCACCTGGTGGTTTTCAGAAAAATTTGAAAGCCCATGTTCTGGATCATTACTTAATTTGTCATGTCCTCATGAAAACTTTGTAACAGAGAAATCTGTCCTAATTATACTTTTGCTAGCCATGAGTTCTGTTCAACCACAGGTCTTACATGAGCTCTTTTAAGAATAATCACTCCCTCTATTGTATGTTTTACATTCATTCAGCTTATTTTCTTATTTATTTTACTTGATAACCACATGCAAAATTAGTGTTAGAAAGAGGCTTGGATAATCTTAGCTGCTTCATCTTCAACTTTTTTACTCCTCTAAAATTTTGCTGATCAGTAACTATTCCTTTAATAGGACTATTAATATTTTTACTCACTTATTGCATCAACACTAGCAGTTAACTTTTTTGAATAGATTTTTACAAGTAAAGACAATAATTGCAGTAAAAAACTATAGTCACTAACATAGTCTCACTGCATTATAACTGACCTGCTCACCTGACTGATATATTTGCAAATTAAAATTTTCCTCATCTTGCTGAGTTGTAGCTAAGTGGCACAGTGCTTGCTTAGCATGCATAGGCCCTGGGTCTGATCTCCAATATTGCAAAATTGAATGAATAAATAAATAAGATAAAAATCAAATAAAATTTCCCTAATCCTAACTACCATTTATATGACATCATACACATTGAATAACATTTGTGAAATATGAAAAACTATGTATTTTATTCATGATTGAAAAAGGCACATAGTGATGTATTTTACCTAAAATGCAAAAAAAGAAATCTCAGAATTAACCTTTATTTACATATTATGTTACAACTGTATCATCTTTTTTCAGTAGTCTATCTACTCCATAATAATTTGAGGTTTTGTGCAGGAAATATATAATTCCATATTTGCAATGAACATGCCATTATTGATTTCAAAGAATTCTCAAAGATTTCTCTATGAGGGATATTAGACTAAACTTTTCTTCATCCATTGACCTAGGATGCTACCGTATTTCAGTTCATCAGAATTCATTTCATCTTCTTAGTACAGAAATTAAGCTGTTATGCTGAACACATGTACTACTTGAATGGTTAAAAAAATCAGTATATCCAATAGGCAATTTAGATAGGATCAGGTTTTTACTTCTGTCAATTGGGTTTGCTGTTTTTGAAATGAAAATATTCAGAAAAATAGCAGTTTAGCTAATTATGGTCCTATTTAGAAATAGTTTGATCCTTTAGAGAGTGGCTTCATGTCTTAGATGTGACAAAAAGGCAAAACAGTCTCTGCTCTAGGTTGATCTAACACTTTAGTGCCATGTTCAAGCATTATCAACAATGAAACTGGAAAACCTATTGAAGACTATTATGGCAAGAAAGATTATCTTCTGCAAAAAATATAGAGAAAGAGTATTTAATTTACAGTTCTATAATGTTAATATTCCAACCATAAAGACTCTACACCCAGACTGAAAATCTTACTTTAAAGACTTCCACTTGTATATGGCTTTTTAAAAGGGCTAGCTTATATAGGTTTAATTGCATTTTTTATAACCTATAAATTAAAGCTGATGTTCTCAAGGGTATACTCTGATTTCAATTATGAAAGATAGTTTAATAATTAGAGAACCAGGATTGTGAAATTACATTAGGTCCTTGGAACACATATGCATAAGATCATTAAAATTTCTGGTAGGATATAAAACATTTATATGGACATTGATTGCCCTGAACAAATTATGAAGACCCTTTTGTGTGTATATATTTTAGACTTTATAAAATGATACTGACATTATATATCCTTTGATCCAAAAATTATTTGATTTTTAAAAATCACAAAAATAAAAAAATATTGAAATTATTTTCTATCATACAGACTAAAATAAATAAGTTGTTATACTACATTTATAGTAGTTACTCATTGCAGTCTATTAGATCTAACATTTTATTACTTTCTATTGTTACTTGCTGATAATGAAGGTATATTTTGAAAAAAAAAAAAAGGAAACTATCTTTTGGAATACCAAAAAGCATGATTCAGAATAAGTAGTCCATAACTAGTTTTAGTTTCCAATAGGTGTTGTAAGAAAAACAATTATATCATTTTCTCAGGGAAAATGATAAAATTATACAATTTTCTCAATTCTGTTTATAGTCATTTTTTTCTAAAAGGTATTCTAAAGAATGTCAATTCTAATTACTCATTATTTCATTTTATAAATATTGAGAGCCTTTTGTGACAAACAGCTCAAATTGATTCTGAGGGGTAAAAATGTCAGTGGAAATGTGTTTGGGATACAACACATTCTCTATGATACAGCAAAGGTAGCTAAGATGGTCTACTAGGCAAAGCCTAATACTATCTAGGAAAAAGTTGTGTAGAATTATTGGTACTTTTTCCTCTAGCAACACCAAACTTGAACACCAAGTTACAGAGGAATTTACCTTTAAAATATGTTAGGTTGCAGTTTCTTCTTAATAGACTGGTTAAAAATTTAATACATAAAAGCCTCATAGCAGAGTGCCTACAGGAATTTTATTACCTTATACTAAAATGGACAGATAACGTTCAATTTTAAATATGATCTCTAGGTCCTTAACCTTCCATAGAAAGAGAGAAGCTATAACCAGGAACCACTTCTAATAGGCAGAATTACGCTCTTAACAAGATATGGGTGAAGTGTGCCCAGCTGAACTTAAGAATTGCTATAGGCCAGTGACTGCCCTGTAATTCTCACATCTCATCCTCAATTGCAAATGGGACTATTTAGTTTAGTAATGCTATTCCTGTATTACCATTGTATACTGGGACTGTGAGAGACAGATACTCTGTTTTCTTAGTTCAGTTTTGAATGAACATGAGTCATTCCTAATCAGTTGCAATCAGGAAACTAAGTGTGAAGAATTTGATTTCCACCCAGAAATGACTTAGATAGTTATATTGTGGACTCCTAAGCTGACCTTGGTGACATAGTAAAATAAGACTTTGTGAGGTCTTAGGAATGGGATGAATGTACTTTGCATGTGTAAGGGCATGGATTACTAGGGACAAATAGACAAAGTTTATTTGACTTTTACTTTGGTGGCATTACCAATGGGCCAAACTTCACAGAATATAAGTCCTTGTAAGACTCTTCCCAAGTTATCTTTAATTTGACTCATGGAACATTACTAAGCATAGGAGAGAGACCCAAAGAGTTCACAGAGACAGAAACAGGCTGAGCCAACCCTGCATCCCAGTAGATTCCAGCCAATGTGGCTACGGACAACATCAGTAGAAAAATTATCCAGCTGAGTAGAATCTACATTGCAGATTCTGTGAAAATAAACGGTTTTGTGTTAATCCTTAAATTTTCCTATGTTTTCTATCTCCAATTGATCACTGAGATAATCATCTTTGGAGCAATTTGAGAAAGGTAGAAAATAAACAAACTGGATTTGCTTTAGCAAATAAATATATATTATTAGGGTAGGCAAAGAAAAAATGAATTTCAGATGAAGGAACAAAAAGTGAAAATTCGTGCATTAATCTACAAAGAGCAGGCAGGACTGTGAGAATTTTCATGTC
The DNA here is from genome assembly GCF_001458135.2 of Marmota marmota marmota. Taxonomy (NCBI): domain Eukaryota; kingdom Metazoa; phylum Chordata; class Mammalia; order Rodentia; family Sciuridae; genus Marmota; species Marmota marmota. Next base: position 17,898,466 of record NW_026000249.1, on the reverse strand, counting down.
ATTTCTCAAGTCCTGAGATCCCTAGAAAGTCCTTTTTTCCATTTTTTTTTTTTTTTTTTTCAAAG
>NW_026000249.1:17869979-17898382 GCF_001458135.2 Marmota marmota marmota | reverse complement strand
TTTTTTTTTTTTTTTTTGGTACCAGGGATTGAACTCAGGGGCACTTGACCACTGAGCAACATTCCCAGGCCTATTTTGTATTTTATTTAAAGACAGGGCCTCAATTTGGCTGAGACTGGCTTTGAACTTGCAATCCTCCTGCCTAAGCTTCCAAAGCCACTGGGAGTACAGGCCCTCACTTTTGATTTGTGGTGTTATATCCAGGATTTTTAGTTGTAGGAGGAGAACTTGGAGGCAATTTTCTATTCCATCTTGGCAGATCCTAATGTATTCTAAACTATATTCAAAGTATCTATCTCAATTTATTGTACACTTATTTTCTCTTATGTGAACTGCTTGAGTAGAAAAACAGAAATCTTTATAATACTAACATTAACATAGTACTTATCAGTACTTATCACAGAATTATCAGTAGATGTTTGTTAAATGGATGAATAAATAAATGGATTTCACTGAGTATTTTTTGATAGATGCACTGCACTTTCAATGAGAAAAAAAAGATTTCCTTGATCTCAAAAAGAAACTCATGACTTGGGCAAGGAACAAGATACTAGACACAACACATTATAGATGCAATTTGAAAAAAATGGTTTAGATATTGCTAACTTAAATCCAAACATCTCTCATACCTCTATATACTAAAAATGTTCATGTTGAAATGAAAATTAAAAAGATAATACCATTTATCAATACTCCAATGAAATTAATTTTTAGGTATAAATTTCAAAATATGTGTATAGGATTTGTATGCTGATAATTACAAATACTAATGAAAGAAATCAAAGAAAACTCCTACAGAAATGAAGAGTTATACTATGTTCATAGATTCAGAGACTCAAGATGATAAAGATGTCAGATCTTCTTGAATTGATCTATAGGTTTCATACAATTGCTATTGAAATTCCTGGAAATTAGAGATGGGAATGTAGCTTAGTGCTAGAGCACTTGCCTAGATGAGCATGGCACTAGGATGGATCCCCAGAACCACAAAACAAGAAAAAAAAAAGAAATTCCAGTGAGGTTTGTGTGATTATAAATAAGATCATGATGAAATTTATAAAGAAAACAAGCAGCCCACAATAGTTAACTAGCTATAGTAGCTTTGCAAAGAAAAACAAAGAGGACTCACTTCACTTGATATTTAAGCCTACCATACAGATACACAAATCAAGTACCATAGTATTGGCAGATGGATGGATATATAAGTATAGAATAAAGAATGAAGAAATCAACACATAAACCTGCACAGTGGATTTTGAAAAAGAAGTGCAAAAGCAATTCAACAGAAGAAGCATAGTCTTGTTCAACAAATGGTGTTGAAGCAACTTCCTGTCCATGGAAAACAACTAAAACTTGACTTAAGTAAATCTCATAGCTTATACAAATACTAACTCAGAAAGGGCTTACCAACTTAAATGTAAAGTATAAAGCAAAACATATTTTGACATATCTTCTACTTTAATAATTAAGCATTGAAAATAAGAAAAAAATCATTATGGCCAAGAGCTAGACAAAGAATTCTTATATGTCATACCAAAAGCATGATTTTTAAGTAGAAAAATTCATAATTTGAATCTCATTGAAATTAAGAATATTTGCTTTACAAAAGAACATAAGATGAAGAAAACATAAATTACATTCTTGCAGAAAATATTTGTAAATCACTAATCCAAAAAAAGGAATTGTATCCAGACATACAAAACTACTTAAAACCATAATAAAGAAGATACAAAAATTCAATTATAAAATTAACAAATACGTGGGCAGAAATATTACTGAAGAGGAATGAGATGGCAAATAGCACATAGAAAAGCTTGCCATCCTTAGTCATTAGAGCAATGCAAATTAAAATCCAATAATATACCAGGATAAGCCTATGAGAATGGCTAAAATTAAATACAATGACAACACCAAATACTGCAAGTATGTGGAGAAACTGTACTATTGTTAGTAGGGATGTAAAATGGTACAGTGACATTGGAAAATAGTTTTGCAGTGTTTTATAACTAAACACGCAGCTACCTTACAATTCATATTTACTCTTGAATATTTATCCTAGAACAATGTAAACTTATTTTTACCCCATATTCTTGTGTGAATGTTCATAGAAGTTTTATTTTTAATAGCCCCAACTGGAAACAACCCAGATGCCATTCAGTGGGTACTTGTATGTGCACTAGCATGCCCTTATCATGGAAAAGTCTTCAGCAATAAAAAGGATAAAATATACTTACATACAATATTTTGTATGGATTGCAAGGGAATTATGCTGAATGAAAAAATCTAATTCCAAAATGTGTATATTGTATGATTTCATTTATACTGCAATTTACAAAATTATAAATAGGAAGATTGCATTAGTAGTGGCCAGTGATTTAGAATTGGGTAGAGAGAATTATAACTATAAAATGACAACAGGAGAATCGCATGAAGTAGTGCTATTGTCTTATATCTTGAGAGAATTGAGTCAATATCCTGATTATGATAGTGTACTACTGTTTTGCAAAATGTTACCATTGAGCAAATTTTGGTAAAGGATATGTGGATCTTTCTATATTATTTCTTGCAACTGAATATGATTCTGCAATTATCTCAAGAACTACATTTTAATTAAAATGCTGTGTCAAATGATTTACCATGGCTTGGAGCCTTGGCATATGCCTATAATCCCAGTGATTTGGGAGGCCAAAGAAAGAAGATCCCAAGTTCAAGGCCTACCTCAGCATTTAGCAAGACTCTCAGAATTTGGCAAGACCCTTCAAAATAAAAAGGACTGGGAACAGAGAGTAGTTGTAGAACACCCATAGATTCCATCCCTAGTATCCTCCAAAACAACAACAACAACAACAAAACAAATTTAAAAATGTGTTAACATTTTTGGTGGCACTGGGGTACTTGTATGTACAATAGCTAACTCTGCATATAAAACTGCTAATAGGGCATGACTCTGAAAATATGATTCAAAAATTAAGAGGTGAAGAATATAGGGAAATTTATTTTTTTGTAAAATAAAGTTGTTTCTATAGATGACAATACAAAAAACCCCAAAATATTACACGGCTTTTTCATTTGCTTTTTCATGAAACAAAGTAAGGTAAAAATTCAAGGAGAAAATATTTTAAAAGCCATTTACCATGGAATAAAGAATTACCTAACATTATTCTTTCAAAATAAAGGTAAGGGGGCAGAAAAACTTTTGTTCATTATAATGATAGTTATCTGAACTATTTCCATTATTAGCAACATTTATTTGTGTATGTTTAGGTATAAATGCAAATTATCTATACATAAAAGGCTTGTTAAGCCATTTAATTGATAAGTTACTGCACAGAACAACAATAGTATCTTTGAATAGAAGCTAATATGTTCAACTTCTGAAATTCTTTGAAGTGGATTATTTAAATAATAATAATAATAATAATAATAATAGTGATTATTTCTGGCCTAGTAGCTAGCAATGTGCTAAAATGTCAATGCCCTTGGACTTCCCTCACATCAACACCAAGGCTTGCTATTTCAACTGCTGTTTATAAAGATTTGGAGTATCTCTTTTCAATTTGGAAGACATAGGAAGCTCATTAGCTTCAAATCCATTGGCATACTTGAATTTTTTTAAAAATTAATTTGTTTGTTCTAATTTGTTGTACATGACATCAGAAGGCATTTTGATTCATAGTACACAAATGAGGCACAACTTTTCACTTCTCTGGTTGTACACATATAGAGTGGCAAGTTTCTTTTTTTTTTTTTTTGTATATTACTTTCTCATGGATGCCATTTGACACACATTAAACTTTCAGCCTTTGTCTTTTAGTTTCACCTTCCATTTAAATGTAGAAACATGAAAATATGACAAACGTCATTGTTTTGGAAACTTCAGTCCTTCATTCATTCTTATAAATACACATAATTCTGGGGCATTTCAATGAGGTTTCTTGGAGCATTGAATCTAACCATATATTTAAACACATAAAAGAAATGCAATTCAGATTACTAATGTGCTACATTATTTTTCCATCAACAGTAAATAATGAAATGAAGTGTTAGACTCTGGAAATTCAACTCAATACTAATCTCACTCAAATAAGGACACACATTTGCCTATCTTGAAGAATTACCTCCACACGTGCAAAATTAATCATAGATAACAACTTTAAAAAATAATCAGCAGATAAGAAATTAAAATCAAGTGACTTGGTATAGTGAGAACAGCTGGTTCAATCAGTACTCTTTAACTGTAATAGCATGACATTATTTATCAATGCCCCCACAGAACCTCTATTCTATTAAGAATTATGTTTGAACATATAATAATTGGTAGATCCCAAGATAAAGAACAAGTGTTGCCCAAGGAACAACACATTTGTTATTTTAAAAATCCAGTGGAAATTTATCTCAAATACAACTATTTATAATCCAATACATTTTCCAACATTAACTCTAATGTATGTTATCAGTGTTTAAAGATACGTTTATGTCTAAATTTTATAACTTTGACCTAGTTTAAAGTCTTAAGACATTGGAAGCCACAGCTCAGCATGAAGATAATTGTTATAGGTGACTGTGATAAGGAAATATGGTCCTTATAAGTAGGAATGGGAGGAGCCAATCATAATTTCAGAAGTAGAAGTTGAATTTTTATTTGAAAAAAAGAAATACTAGGTGCTTCAGAAGTCTTAGCATGGCCAAGTCAGTCTCTCCAAGTCAAGAATCAACTTGTCTCCGAGTTTTCTTTATTTATTTGAATAAGATGAAATATAGAAAGCCAAATAAATAGATTTAAACACACCTTCCATATGCCTATATCTAGCTTTCTAATATTCTAATAGTATAATTCCATTCATGATCACTCATGCAGGCTATGATTCATAATCCATGAAGGGCTAAATGCTTAAACTGAGATTTTTTAACTGCTAATGTGTTACATGGATACTGTTTTAATGCATTATCATTAAACAAACTGCATATGTTTCTTCCGCAAGCTGACAAAGATGTGAAGATGTGTGATGAGTTTTCTTGGGGATAATGGCACAGACTTTGTTATTAACTTTGGTATTGGCCCTGAGAGACTCAGAAAAAATTTTGGGTATTGATCTAGCAATTTTAGTTAACAAAACAATACAGAACACAATTTTTGTATTCCCTAACTTGGCAATGCTGTCTTCCTCTTCCTGTGCACATACACACATTACCTAAATCATCTTTGCAGATGTGTGTGAACCAGAGGTATCTCTGCTCTATCTGTCTGTGAAGGGCAATAACAAAATGTTACAACCCATTTAGCAATAAACTATGCATCCTTTCTGCAAGTCTTTGCTTACATTTTATTTCCAACATTTTACTTCCTGTATAAATTTTATTTCATAGTCTTTAGTAATTTCTGGCAACATAAGTAGATACCCAGATGGCATCTCTTTTCTCCATAAGCTAGAAATAATGTCTCAATATAAATTCCAATCCCATCTTTTTTATGATTTAGCTTCTAAATTTTAGAAAGCAGCAACACAAGCAAATATTGAGACAATACCTTTAGCTGAAAGATATAGCAACAGATTTTAAGTATGAGGATGTAGCATGTGATTTCATTGATACAACGGTAATGGAATTAAAACAATACCTGATGACACAGGCATAAAGACCACTGTCCTGCAGCAATGTTGGTCGGAACCAAATGGAGTCTTCTTCCTTGCTCATTCTACTTCCATCAAAAGCAATTGGCTCTTCAAAGTCTCCAGGACCAGAGCTTTTGTACCACATCAAACTGAGTCCAGCACTTTGGGCAAGGGAGTAATTTGCTCTGATATAACCATAAAAAAGTGCGCATTTGATTCGAACAGGCTCTCCCACCAAAACTTGGTATTTCTTGATGTCGACAGACCAATCCGTGCATCCATCAGCTACAGTAAAAAGAGAGAGACAAAAAGCATTAGATAAAAAATTAAGCAATGAGTTCATTCATTCATTCATTTAACAAATGTCTAATAAACATCTACATATATGCAGATTTACTCAAGACAAAGAAAATGTAACAGGGAAGGAAACTCAGAAGGAGCATGAAAAGTAGTTTACCCTGCTAGTAAACAATGTATTCTTTACTTAGTCTGCTCCTGCTGGTACTTATTTTTACTTTATAACAGTAGGTTCATTAGTATTTATTATCCCTCAGTTCTTAATATACTTCTTTGCCTGCTCTGTGAAAATAGATTTGGACCCTAAAAATATTTCCTTTGCTAGCAGGTATTCAAGCTTTGTCAGTAGAGGGTGCTGGAGAGACATTACAGGAGGAAAGGGTTTTGCTTCCTAGTCCCAGCATGCTTGCTTGACAGGCTCTTATAAGTGTGCAAGTCTTCTCCAGCAGCTGGCTCCTGCAGGCAGCAGCTTGACATTTTTTTTTTTTTAAGCAGAGTCTCAGGTAAGACAACTTCTCATGAACAGCTTTACCAAGAATATAATAGGGAGTGTCTGTGTGAACTTCCAGAGGGCAGGTTTCTAACAAGTTCTGATAGCACAGCACTTCAGTGACTTCTGCCATTCAGTTAATCATTATTTTACCTTTCCAATAACACTTGAAACTCTACTTATGAATAGAAGTATTGGAACTTTTCTTTGGGTGGTCTGTCTCATCCCTAGGGATTATAGCAGTTACTCTTCTACTCCTTCATGTTATTTTTTGCTATGATCTGAATGTGACCTCAATTCATAATTTGAAAAACTAACAACCAATGTGATGGTGTTTGAAGATTAGACCACTGGGAGGTAATTAGAGTAAGATGAGGTCATGAGGCTGTGGCTTTTCTAATAGGATTAGAGCCCTTATAAGAAGAGACTTGGGAAATTGTCCCTTGTGCTCACAAGACAAAGAAAGAATGTAGTCATCTGCAAGCCAGGAAGAGAGTCATCACCAGAAACCAACTATCTGGCTTCTTGATTAAGAGCTTTCCAACTATCAGAACTAGGAGTAATAAATTTCTATTTATCGAAGCCATTTAGTCTATGATATTTTGATATGGCAACATAAACAGAATAATACATATTTCTTTCATACTAGCCATTCCTTTCATTACTCTAATCTGTTGTTGCATTTAATACTTATTTATAAAATATTTATCTTACAAATTACTATGCAGATTTTTCTTGCTGATATGACTCTGACTGATAAAATCAGGAATGAAGATCTTATAGCTAACAAAATAGCAAGAAATAAAATAGAGTTGTTATCAAGACAATAAATTAGGCATCACTCAAAATATGTGAATGATGAACAAAAGGCAAAGACCAAGAATTAAAGGACCTCTAATAGCAGTAACAAGCAGTGTTCAACTCCACAAATGAAAAAGAAGTCAACCCAAATGCTGTGAGAACAGGATGAACAACTTAAAATTCAAGAGAAGGAAAAATGATCGAAATGAAAAGAAATATGTACATTAGAACAAAGAAGACAAATAACAAGACACTGAATTAATTATTAATTTAAAAATAATTTGTACTATCTACTAACAACTTATATATTCACCAGTGAATTTACAAATTTTGATTTATGTTTCACATAAACATCCATTATGGTTTTGGAACTTGCTGCTCTCTTTGTCTGAAATCTTTTTTAAGTACCAGGGATTGAACCCAGGAGTACTTAGCCATTGAGACACATCACAGCCCTTTTTAACTGTTTTCTTGTGAGACAGGGTCCAGCCACTGGGGTTACAGGTGTGTATCACCATGCCTGGCTTGTCTGAAATGTTTTAAACCAATGAGTTGCATGGCTTCCTCTCCTCTTTCTATTTCCCTCTAAATATCACTTTGCGAAAGAGGCTTTTTCTGATTGTCCTGTATGAAATATTGCCTTACCATCCTGGTCACTTGATCTGGATTCTGGTTTAATATATTTCATAGGACTTAGTTTTATCCAACATTATATTGCATTACATTTTACATTCATTTGTTCCTTTGGTTTTGGTCTCCTCAACAGAATGTAAGATCCTTGAGATCAGGGACTTTTTTCTTGTCACTCACTTCTTTGAAAATCCCGGTGCCTAGAAGTGCCTGGTAGCCAGCTTGGCATATATTTACTAAACACATGAGTGAATAAATAAACAAATTAATGACCAAACCGTAAATTGAAGAAACTCCATGTCCCCTCACAAGTGCTGCGATTATAACCCAGCTATGCCTGAATCCAGAATTCATTCTTTCTACAACTATGTATTATGTTTGTACACAAAGGTGTCAATTTCTAACTATTGTGTGATATAGTCTATTTTATTTACCCAATTAGAGTCTAAGATTCTTAATAAAGGAATTGAGTCACGATAGAGAGTAAATATGCAAGAAGCTTGGTGGAAATCATCAATGTCACTCATTGCCATTATTCCTGTAAATGACAACTTCAGAGTTGGAATCATACACTAAAGAGGATAAAAGCACTGCACAAACATATGTCAAGGTTACATAAATGCATAGGATATTTGTCAATGCAGTTTTGTATATTTTCCCCATTACATAAAATGAATCCTAGGCAGGATTTTATTTTAAAGGTTATAATTTCAGTGACAAACATGGCATTATCTTGTGTTACCACAATGTGAACTACAGCATGATTCTGGAATCAAGTAATTGTAACTGAGGATAGCACTGCTAGTGAAAAGATTGAAATACCTTCAAGGTAGAAGTTTAAAGAGTAAGATGAATTTATTCAAAGCCTTAGAAGATTTGTAAGATAAAGCAAAATGCTTAAAGGTAAAAGTAAAAATATTTAGTTTAGAAAGTTCTAAAAAGATACTAACAAATTAGATTAAGAGAACAGAGGGAAAATTTACTGGAACTATATGCATATAGATATTAATACATACTTCAGTATAGGCTGAGTTAAATGTTGAAAAAAAAGACAAATATTCCTGAAAAGTAAAGTTATTCTGTACTTCAATATCAGTCAGGTGGGATATTTCAAGCAGCTGGGTCATGTGGCAAGGAAAAAACAGAGGGAATGATGAATAAATTATAGCACTTTGGACAATAGAGACACTTTGTATTCATATTAATATGGAAATAGATAGGGATCTATGACTTAGGAGGTTTTGCCAAAATTCCATTAGTGGCATGCTGCTCAAAAATGAACTGTCAAATTATTGAGATGTTTTTAATATTCTTGGAAAAAAGATGGCAAATACAAAAAGGAATAATTTGAGATATTGTCAAATTATTTGTGTAAATGTATTTAAATAAATGATGGACTTATATCCCCTTTCAGTATTTACAGTAAAATATTTTAGTAATTGAAAGAAGTGATAACATATTTACTTTCTTCCTTTGTTAACATTTTCCCTCAGTTGTTCACATGCTCTCTTATTCTGTGTCCATGAATGACATTTTTTTTCTTAAATCCAGTCAAAATAAATTAGAGTCATGATGTCACTTTACTCCAAAATATTTCAGCATCTTCTTTTTAATAAAGGCATTTTTGTCATATTATCACAAGTTATTCTTTTTCACTTTGTGAAACAAGGCATCTCAAATCTTAAAAATATACATGATAACGTAAAACTAAACTATTTTTAAAATATTTTTAGTTATAGATGGACAGAATAATTTTATTTTACTTATTTATTTTTATGTGGTTCTGAGGATCAAACCCAGTGCCTCACACATGCTAGGCAAGTGCTCCACCACTGAGTCACAAACCCAGTCCCCTAAAAGTAAACTCATGATGACCAGAATTACTGATACATTCAGTTTTTTCTTATTTCAGCACACAAGATCTTATGGGAATGATCATTTCAAAAATACATTTCTAGATACTGTTCATTCTATTATGTAAGTTACCAGGTTTGTTACTTTTGAAAAATTATCATCAAGTAATTGTACAGACTAGTAATAATGTGTATTTTTTTTCCTTTCAGAATCAAATACACTTGTATAAAGTCTCTCACAGAAAAGTTCCCTGATGGGAAGATTCCAAGGAAATACTCCATTTCAATACAACTCTGGAGTACAAATTCCATAGAGCAAATGTGAAGCAAAAAGAAAAAAAAAATGGGTCAGGGAGTAGGAATAAAAAGCACCATTTTCATTCCTTTTTGTTACCATCCATAAATTTCCAAGAAGTTCCAAGTACTTATACAAAGAACATATATATTCCAAGAACTTTTATGAGGACAGTGGAAGAATTGAGATTTGAGACTAATTCTTTTTTGAGAGTTTATAGTGAAGTATAATTTCAAGAACAAAAGCTACATATGCTGGATAATGTCAATATATTCAAATAAGATCAGAAAAAAGTATTCTTAATTAAGTCACTATTACTACATGTGTAAGAGCTCAAAACATTTCCATGGTAACAAGCTCGAAGGTTGAATCCTTAAAAAAAAAATCTTAGCATAGAATTGCACATGTTACATCCTATATGAAAATGTAAGACTTTATTTATAAAAGGGTGAATTATATTACTTTTAAAGTATCTAATTGGAGAGGTATGTTAGAATAATTATAAAACATAAACAAGTTTTATATACACTATGATAGTGTAGGAGATGCTCCATTTTGGTCCCTTTTTACTTGGTCCCATCTTCAACTCATTTGAGCACTGAGTGCTAACAGCTCACAGTCATCTTTTCTTGAAAATTACTTTTGTTATTATTTTTTAAATAATGTTGGTATATTATAATTATGCATAATAGTGGGATTTGTTGTTACATATTTGTTTATGTACAAAATATAACAATATAATTTGGTTAAATATAACAATATAACTTGGTATCTCCACAGTAACTCCCCTCTAGTATCCCCCTGGCCCTTTCCTCTATGAAAATTATTTTTGACTGACAATAGCAACCCTTCTGAAAAATTGACACTCCCTTGGCCCACTGGTAATAAGGGACTGATGTGGGTTTGTAAAAGACACACTCCTTTCTTTAGCTCAAGTAGCATACCTATGCAAAGCTGTTTAAGCTCCAGAACTCCTTATGGATTATGACAAGCCTAGAGTTTACCTAACATCTCCTCCTCACTCAGCTTTTCCTTCTTTCCTCCCCTGCTTTCTTGCCTTCCTTATAAATTTTCCATTAGAACACTCCCTCCATTATTCACGGGCTTGCTAAACCCTATTTTGGGCTCAGTTCTGGAAAGGTGACCTAACACACAGGAATGCAATGATGAAGACATGCACAAGCCTGGTTAGGATAGTGTTCCATGGAGGTGGAATGTTTGGGATGTCCGCCAAAATACAGGAAGTTAAGGCCTACAAAGAATAGGTAGATATCGACTTGGAGGTGGACATAACATCCAAGACAAAGAATTAAGAAGTAGTAGTTTGGCAAAGTCTATACATGGTTTTTCATTGTAGCAACAGTTTATAGCAAGAAACAGCAAGAGATAAAGGGAAAGAGGTAAACAAAGGTTATCTTGCTTGACATGTAAAAAATGTTTGGAGGGGCTGGGGTTGAGGCCCAGTGGTAGAGCACTGGCATGACATGTGTGGGGCACTGGGTTCAATCCTTAGCACCACATATAAATAAATAAATAAATAAAATGCGGGTATTGTGACCATCGACAACTAAAAAAAATAATAAAAAATGTTTGGATTCACCAAGGCAGCAATGGGGGGATACTGAAGAGTTTCAGTATGTTATATTTCAGATATGTTATGTTGGGAGAAATTTTAGGTATAGATATAAATTTGAATACATCAGCTAGGAACGTGATATTATTAAAGTTTGAAGTCGGGTAGTGAGAGTAGAGAAGGAACAAATGCAATGGTTTTGAGAAAGATTTAGGAGGCAAAATTGGGAAAAGTAGGTGATGGAAAATATTCAAGCAACAAGGTAGAAGAATAATGTTAATTTGCTTTGCAACTCATGATTTTTTTTCATAGACTAAAATATCTATCACAGTGAGCTAGAAAATCAATGATACCATGTGTGTCATATGGTCATGTTTTTGAAATGTTTTTCAAATTTCTTCATTTAAAAGTTTTTTTAAAAAATGAATGGACAGGTACAACACTGAAACAGACTCAGTAGTCAGACCTAAATGCACATGTATTTTTCTCTTTTTAAAACTGGTATACTTGCATTATTTGATGATACCCCTGGTGTGTGTAGAAATACAGAACATAAGGCATTATTGTAGCTAGGGAGTGTACATCATGTTTATAAACTATGCCCCCAAATTACCAGCACCAATGATAGCAAATCTCAACAAAAGCTAATTTTTATATTCTACTTGGGTTCACAAAACATTTTGTCCTCAAGTTTACTCTCTGGATCATATAATTATATTTCCAGATTTTTGCTTTTAAACATATATTTAGGGTAACAATTTTGAAAGAGTGCTTTCAAATATTTTGGAGAGATCTGGGAAGTGATAAGAATTGATATTAGTAAGGCACCTCTGTCACTTAACAGGAACCCAGATTCTAGAAATTCTCTGTCTGATAAAGCCTAGAAGTTATCATCTATCAACCTCTCAAAGTAGGTCATCTCCAGGTGGATTAAGGCGTTAGTTAGCTGTTATAGTGTTTCTTCTGTGACACAGTCCCCTATGATCATGGAATAGCTGGTTCCAAAGTAAATAGGATCATAGTAGTATAGTTTAACCCTTCCTCATACTTTTGTACCCAACTTCTAGCAGGTATCACTAACTCAAACACACAAAAATTGTTCAATGCATAGTGTGAAATTAGTGAAAAAGATTTGTTTTAAAGTATTTGTTTCCTAATAAGAACAAGACAGAACAAGAACTGTGGACAATAAAAACAAAACATTTAAATCTATTCTTTCATTTATTCATATTCTTGTTTCAGATAATACATTACATAAAATTTTGCATCATGATTTTTCTAATCCAAGTTTTCTGATGATTGCATAATATTTTCTTACTCTAATTTATTTACTGTTCTGATGTTAGTTGACTTTTTTGCTACATTTGACTACTCTAAATAATTCTGCCATAAAATAACTTATCTGCAATGTTTTACAACGTCCCCCCTAAAGGAAAAAATCAGTGGTATTTCCATAGGATACAGTATAACTAGCAGATCAAATAATACATTTTAGGGTGTTATGTACATTTTTAAATAGATTTTAAAAACTGTATCATAACCTTATTTCACAAAACAATTTATAAAAGCACCTATCTCAATGCATATGCTAATATTGAAATTTTTATGCAGTTTCTTAAAGTGAAAAACACTGTGTTTCAAATAAGAAAAATATACCATTAACATAAGTATAACTCATCTGATAATTGAATGGCAAGATTATTCAATCATCATTCATGAGCCCTAAATCTCTGATTGGAATCATCAATACTTGCTGTGTTCAATATTTCAAACTATTTTTACCTGATATGATTGATACCCATTTCCTTTAGCATTGCCTTTTCAATGAAAGATCATGTTAACACCATTTTTTTCCATTTCTTTTGGCCCCTATACACAACAAAGCATCTTATAGTTTAGCAAGTTAGTTGTGTTTGTACCTGGCAAGAAGACAAACTAAGTCATTGAACCTCCCTGAGACATGATAAAGGAATCTGCTGCCTGACTTTGACCCCCTTTTCTTCAATTTTATCATCCTCTCAAATTCCTATTGTGTCATCTTCTCACCTGTGATATTTCTTAGCCCATTACAAACCACACTGGTATAGTATATTTGCCTTTTCCCCATTGTTGCTGCTACATTCTCCTTTATTGGGCCACTGACTGAATGACTGACTCATTCCTCTTTAAAATAATATTTAGTTTTTCCTCTCATTGACCATTCTTCTGTGACACAGCCACACCTTTAAAATCAGTTTTCAGAGTTGATATTTCTCAGAGTAAACAATCCATGTGTTATGAGGTCACCAGAAATGTCATAATGTTTTTGAGGTTCTAGGATTCAAAATAACTACAAAAATGACTTTTATCCTTCCTTGAGGGGCACATTCACGCTTAACCTTAACACAAATTATTGGATCAGAGTAGCAGTCTGGTCTTGTTCTTTGCAGCAAATAAATTGTTTTTATTTTCTTTGTGGTGCTAGGGATTGAACCCAGATCCTCATACATGCTAAAAAGACTGTACCACTTAGCTAATACTCCCAAACCTTAAATTTCTTATTGGTCATCTAAAATATCTGCATATCTTTAATGGTTGAATGAAACAGCTCATTGCCCAGGGGGGAGAAATATTCTAGGTGAATATTCTTGCTACTAAAAGACAAAAGGAAATAAATAAACTCCTGGGTTGTAGAGGAGTCAACAACGCCGATTCTTGGTTCTCCTATAATCACCCCTCACTTACAGATTTCAGAGTTATGCTTCTGAATATTTATTCTCTCCCTATAACTTGACATACATATTCATCATGTCATTGACCATATGTTGATTATTCTTTGATCAACTTATAATGTCCCTCAAATGCCTCCTGAACTAAAATACTCACCCCCTCACACACACAATCAGTCATGTTCCTCAAAGGAAGCAAAAGGGAATATAAATCGGTAAATGTAATACCTTTAGATCTCATTGTTCCCATAAATCAATTCCACTTTTACAATAGTATGTCATATGACACTTCTTCCAGACTTTTGGATTTATTTCTGAGCATTTAATCTATTGATAGTCAAGGAAATCCATCTTGAATGTCAGATTTCAGTGGCGACATGGGAATATTGCACCTCAGGTTATGTCATTCACTCATTTACTCTGCAACAGCTGTAGGTCAGCAAATGGTTTAGTGGAAAATAGAATAGAGCTCCTGTTGTCAAGAGAAGATAGACAGGCCTGGTGCAGTGGCACATGCCTGTAATCTCAGGGGCTTGGGAGGCTGAGGCAGGAGGATTATGAGTTCAAAGCCAGCCTCAGCAAAAGCGAGGCACAAGCAACTCAGTAAGACCCTGTCTCTAAATAAAATGCAGAATAGGGCTGGAGATATGGCTTAGTGATTGAGTGCCCCTCAGTTCAATCCATGGTACACTTCCCCTGAGAAAAGAGAGAAAACAGATAATAAGCATAATAATATCAAGAGGTAAAAGAAAATCAAGAGGTAAAAGAAAAGGAGAATAAAAGGCTAAAATGCCCAGGGTGCTCACAATAAAGTGAGAAAGAAAATTTGAGGAGCTACCATTTGAGTGAAGAGTAAACTTCCAAAATATGTGGGAGAGCAGGATTCAAAATAGATACTCTGAGATGAGAATTCACTGGGTGTGTTCAAGGGAGAGTAGGAAGTTTTGAGTGGTTGGAGGAAATGAGTGAGAGAAAGAGTGGCCTGATCTTCCAGGGCCTTTCATCATTTGTAAAAAAAACAGAACACCATCTTTATTTCCCAAGGCTGAGTTAAAACTAGGAATAATGACTCAATATGGAGCATGTCTTAATGGAGAAACTCCCTTGTGTACTTTCTTTGCCTTTATGGGGCATTGTCAGTCTTCAGAGGCTTTGTTTCCACACATTCACATGGCCACATGTAATCAACATATACCATGAATATTTTGAAGTAGTTTTCTGATGCTACTATAAGAAAGTACCACAAACTTGTGGCTTAAAAAATAGATGTATTTTCTTATAGTTCTGGAGCTTGGAAGTCTGAAGTAAGTCTGAAGTCAAGGTATCAGCATCGTTGATTCCTTACGGGAACTCTGAGGAAACATCTATTCCAGGTCTTGCTAGATTATGAAAGCAGCTAGCAATGCATGCTATTTTTTGGCTAGTGGAAACATCACTCTATTCTCTATCTTTGCATGACATTCTCCCTGTGTGTCTCCAGGTCTGTGGTCCTCTCCTCTTCTTATTAGGACACCAGTCATTTTAGATTTAGGCACCATATCATTCCAGTATAACCTTGTCTTAACTTAGCTAATTACAGATTGAAAGACCATATTTACTAGTAAATAGCTTCTGGGAAACACATGAATTTTTTTGAACACTATTTAACACAGTGCACATTTGAACCCAGGTTGGTTGTTAGATAGGTTTTTCTCAACAATCAAATAGGCTGGTAAAAGTACAAGTGGAATGAATTTCATATAATAGAGAATAAATCACCTAATGCAATTCTTTGGACAATAATTTAACTAAAAGCACTCAGGGATCTATGTATGATTTAAATTCATTAATAAAAGTTATTTGTCTTTCATTTTGTGAACATGAAGATAAAGTTGTGAAATGTATGTAACAATACAATAGGATAGTAAATGAGTTCTGGACAAACTAGATCAAAGTACAAATCCTAGCCATGTCAAGGTCAAACAAAAATTGTAAGCTCTCAGTGCCTTCATTTCTGCATGTTGAAAGTTCTGCCTTGTGGTGTTATACTGCAATTGATAAAGGAAACTGGACTATTTCTTGGATGTGTGTTTTTGCTTACTGCAAGTCTCTGATCCTAAAGTCAGGAATAGCAGATAGTAAGTGATCAGGGCCCCAGAAAAAAGAATCAGAACAACTGCTTCTCAGATAATTGGTCATAAAAACAGCATGATACTGAACTTGGACTATGTATAGTCTGTGATTCAATTGTACTATCTGGACCCTACAGATAGAACAAGAGTTCTTTAATCACTCTGGGCCAATTTTCACAATAATGATAAAATCCAGAACTGACACTGAAGTCTTGTTTAACTTCACCAATCACATTTTCTTATTAAGCCATTTGACTTTGCCTTATGAAGTCCCACTTCTGCCTTTGGTCTGGGTAATAATTTTCATAAGGGTTGCTCTTCCATGTAATACATTTATATTTTAGCAAATCTTCAATGCTTTCCATTCATTTTCTCTGAGCCATTCTGTGACAGTTAAGTTGAAGGTACTGATTTTCTGTCTGGGATTATGTTATCCCTGCCTTGTTTTAAGTAAATTCAACTTAAGACCCATTATCTTTGCACTTTTATTTTTCTTTGAGAAGTGTTTAAAAGTTACATGAGAAAGGCCCTATACAGTACCTGCCACAGAGTGCACAATCTCTTTTCCATTTCCACAACCAACTGGAGAAGTAAAAGCCCAACTATTTGGCAAACACAAGCAGATGTACAGTATTACAGAAAAAATCTGGTTTCTTATTTAATTCATATTGTGGCCATAAGGAATTGGCACAAATATGAAACACCTTGATATATATGGTCCTTCTTTGAAAAATAAAATGATACCAATTTACTTAAAAGATATTTTTCATTCTTTGCATTACGTATTTACTTATGATCTCTATAGGATATAAACTTTTAATAGCATGTATCATATTGAATCCTTATTTGATCCACATATTTAATTTATCACTGAATTGTGGGGACTTTGAGAACTGGAACTTTATCATATCTCAATCTGTCCATGTATCTATCATTTATGTATCTAAATCTCATCTAACTCTAATTACATATGTATAGCCATTTTTATATCTCTATGTATTCGCTTACCATTCATGGGGTATTCTAGGCAATCCATAAACCTGTGTTAAACAAATGAGTGATTTACTAAATATTCATTTATATCAATATTGAAAATAGGTATCTTGTATGTGAGCACATTCACCCATGAGAATTGTTTTTACATATTTTAACTTTACTAATTTTGAAAAAGTTATCACTATGCATTCTCTTTTATAATATTGAAAATAAATATGATTTTTGAGTGTGAGCAATATGCAGAGCTGAACAAAGCTTATGACTCATTCAATTCTTGTTGATCTATTAAACAGTGTACTGTTTCTATGTCTTTTTGCAATTTATTTTGTTCATGTACATCTTCCACAAAACCCTCTATTTGGACCTCAAAACTGATAAGTATATGTGCATATAGATAGGTCAATAAGTATTTCTACTTTCAGGCATTTTATACCTTGGAGATGCTTGTTAGATACTGGATTAAATATCAACATGAGGAGCAACAGGCCCAACAAACACTGATCAAATTTAATCCCTTTCTCAATTTAGAGATGCCTCACAGGGAAAGGCCTGTTGGATAGCAGGACATTTGCCCTGCAAATTGATCCTTTAAACAGAGTAACAGAGCTCAAGGCATATTTACTTTTGTTTTGATTTTGCTTTAAAGAAAATAGTAGTACAGAATTATATTTTTGAAGATTAAAATTATAGCAGATCTTTACATATTGTAACAATCCCAAATGGGATAGTGTTTGTAGAAATGAACACATACTCATGTATTAGAGTTAGAATCATATTTTGGCTTAGATCCACTTATGTTATCAACTATCTACTATCTGCAACTCACTCTTCTACAACAAATATTATAAAAACCAGCATGGCTTTT
The DNA here is from genome assembly GCF_001458135.2 of Marmota marmota marmota. Classification (NCBI taxonomy): domain Eukaryota; kingdom Metazoa; phylum Chordata; class Mammalia; order Rodentia; family Sciuridae; genus Marmota; species Marmota marmota. The sequence goes on along the minus strand of NW_026000249.1, from coordinate 17,880,151 downwards.
GAAGAAATCTTTATAGTAGGGACAAACATGTCAGCAATTACATATAACACAAAGAGAAATGGAGAAAATTCCAAGAATAGAGACAGCATTTCTGACCAAACACAAGGCAAAAAGGCAATTCTGTTTCTCAACTAATCTAATGGGGATATGAAATATGACCCTCCAAATCAAAAAGGACTTAAAAACACAAATGGAATTTAAAGTATGCCTTATTTCCAAACTTGATCATTCAGAAGAGAACTCCAAGTCCACAGGATATCCGAGTTAAACTAGAAAATAAAGAGAACATTTCGTAATGGTGCAGTGGAGAGGGGTGGAAAAGAGTGTAAATAAATGGAAATAAGACCAAAATGTGGGTTTTGCAAAATATCTTGACAAAAGACTTCAATTTAATTCTGTAGCCCATTAGAATAACCTGGAGGACTTGTTAAGAAATCTTTGGGCTCTCCGTTAGACTTTTAGATTCAGAAGGACTCAGTTGGGACTTAAGAATTAGCATTTCTAAAAATTTTCCAGGTGATGCTGCTGATCCAGGGATGACACCTTGAAGAACACTAATCAATGCAGACAGTGGGAAATGTCTGCAAAGTAAGTGGGACTATTTGATCTACATTTTTTTAGAAGAATCACTGTAGTGGCAATATCAAGAATGGATTAGAAGGCTACATACAGCTGAGAGTAGGAAGACCACTTAGGATGTTCTTAAAATAGAGGATGTAAAGAAAAGTGAAGGATATAAAGGAAATGTTGGCAAGTTGTAGAGGCAGAGTCCAAACGATGCAGAGATTGATCAGATGGGAGAGATGAGGGAGGAAGGGGAGTCATGGATGACTCTGAGTTTTCAAACAAGGATCCAGAGAAGATCCTGACATCACCAATGGAAATAAGAAGCACAAACAGGTTCAAGGTAGCAGTTAACAAGCATAGCAAGGGTAGAAGACTCACTTATTAGCTTACAAAACATTTTCTGCCTTTATCACAGGTGTTTTTATGTAACTTTTTGAACTCTCTGGTCTGTGCTATAATGAATCTTTTTCATATTGTGAGCTCTGCTGGTGATCCAAGTCCCCTGGAGTTAGAGAAAAATTCAAGAGAAATGGGAATGAAGTCTGTTATATATTTTAATATGCATATGTTCCATATAAATAATATCATACAGATTAATTGGCTATTTGATTAAGTTCTTGCAGAGATGGAGGATTCATTACACACACAGTCTGTTTATTTGTCCCTTCATGTGTATTTCTAAATGAGAATTTTAAAACATATTAAGGCCACTTTTAAACTGGTGGTGAGAATTTTTATCATTTGAGAAAAAGGTTTTATTAAAATACATAATATGCTATACACATATTAGCTTTACCTGGCATTTTAGGCATTGATCTACATTGAAATATATAATCATATATCTCTTATGATGGGAACCAATTAATATCCTGAGCTTTGTTCAGGGTATTACAAAAATATAGTGCACTTTTTCCAGGATCTATTTATCATTTTTGTTATAGGTGTAAAAATAACATATAATTTTATTTCTATGCTTCTTCATTTACAAAGTGTTTTCTTTAACACTGTCAGGCTTGAGCAAGAAAATGCAGGTGATAAAAATCAGAAAAAAAACATAGAAAATGTTTGTATATTTTCATATATTTTTCTCCAGATTTACTTAACTATAGTTGATATATAGAAATTACATATAGTGTGCTCAAAATACTACGTTTTGAGATACACATACATTGTAAAATTATTAATAAATATTCAAGTATAGAAGGTTGCCTTTAACCTTAAACTTTACTTTCTGGAGATTTGCTTGGCATTCTCTCAGGCATTCTTCAAATAATCATAGTAAATAAAAATCTATGTTGTAGACAGTAGAAAATTACATTGACTCATTTTTTTTTCAATTTGTTTTGTTTTCCTGTTTTAACAGTAGAGACTCTGTGTGGGGGGTAAATTCAAATAGATTTTAGAAGGTTGAAAAAATTGTCAAAAAGTATGTATGTGGAAAACATTACTGGACATTGGTTAATATGAAAGTTTACTAAATTCAAAGCAAATTTAAGCTATCTTGGCATGACTTAGCAATTAAATAGTCCTAAACTGCTGACTTAAGTAATATTGTATTTATAGTCTCTTTATTACCACTGATTGAACTCAAAACTGGAAGAATTTTCTGTTCTAGTAATTTTACCTCATACTTTATTGCATTTATTTATTATTATTATTTATATAAAAGTTTAAATTTTCAGTGAGGGTAAGCTTGTTTCATCTATGATTTACTGATAAATCCCTTTTAAGAGGAACACATATCATTTGCTCATTCATCTAGCTCAGTATTCAATCTTTGGCTACTCTACTATCTATCTATCTATCTATATATCTATATCTATATCTATATCTATATTCTTGATATACTCATCAAAGGTTAAAAATTCAGACCCTTAGTATTTATTTTTGACACCTTTCTTTAAGATGTTTCAGATAATAGCAAATATTGGTGGATTTAGGAGAATGACTGATTTTTGCAATAACCCCTGCCACCTCTGGAAGGAGGCATCTATTGATAAATTCTTAATTTCAATGAATATTTATGGGGTACCTTCTATATCCTAGATACTAAACTCATGAGATTCATGCATTTGATAAGCTTACTTCACAACACATAAAACAAAGTTTCCTTCCTTTTAAACTTGCTGCTTACATTTTTGCCAGTGTAATATCATGGGGAAAATGGGACATTTGTCTCAAGTCTTTTTTTACTTTTCCAATCTTGTATTCATAGATACTTTCAAAGCTAACCAAGGCTGTATGGTGGCTGTCCTTAGTGATCATAAGATATACATAGTATAGATATATAATAGGTAAATAGATAGATGGTTATTATAGATAGAGATTTTTTTTACTATTCATTATATTTGAAAGGCATTTCTTATCCTTGTTTTTGACAGCAAAGTTCACCCTGGCCTATCAAAAGACTCATTAGGATACCTTGCAATTATGAAAAATATTTTATTTACTTTGAAGTTTATAAAGCCTGTTCATTCTCTTCATCTCCATTACTGTGCTGTGAAATAGCCAATCACATGTTCTTTTATTCTATAAATTGGAAAATACTGAATAATTCAACAGCTTTGAAATTTCAGAACTTCATTCAATAGAGTAGCTATAGTCCCTGATCTCTATTTTAATATGCTTCCAGTTATTGCAAGTCATAACAGTACAATGCAGGGCCTGGATGAATATCACTCACTCAGGTGTTTTCTTGAATGGCTTCAGGGTATGAAGTAAACTATACTACATCACTGTCCTCATAATGAGATCGTTCTGCTGGATAAACAAGCTCCCCACAGGCCCTACCTGCTGATAGGACCCAGTGAACCAAATATTTAACACTTCACAGAGGCTCCTCCCTGCCATTCTTCAGTATTGCATGCATCATTTTCAAGAGAAAATTTGATGCAAAGAAGTAGAAAATTGAGCTACTGGCTCCTGGGTCTGTTACTACAATCTGGCTTAGTAACAAAGCCTCAATTCAATTTCTGGGTCCTGTGAGATAATAGAAGTTTCAAAGTTCCCAATAAAATTGTGGAAATATAAATTCTTGTTCTATCTGACCAATTTACACACAGCATTCAGTGAAACCTGTCTGCCCAAGGAAACCACTGAAACAAAGAATGGAGTTAATGTAGTACTTGTTCATTTGTTGGAAATGTTCACTGAAAAAAATTGACTCATGCAGAAAATGGAAACTTTCTTTACTCCAGTGTTTAAAGATGACAATCTAGCTTTATAAACACTTCCTGCACCATTAGTATGAGGGATAATGTAGGAGAAAAAACACCAGTTCAGGAATAATATGTGATAGTGCTCATGTTTGGGATGTTAGAAATTCAAGCTTGAGTTTTATGTGTGCATATTTGAGTGTGTGTGCATGCCCACATATGTTGTTTTTAACATTAACTTGCAATGATATATTCACTAGCATGTATATATATANAGGGGAGGGGAAGGGGGATAGTAGAGGATAGGAAAGGCAGCAGAATACAACAGACACTAGTATGGCAACATGAAAATCAATGGATGTGTAACTGATATGATTCTGCAATCTCTATACGGGGTAAAAATGGGAGTTCATAACCCACTTGAATCAAAGTGTGAAATATGATATGTCAAGAACTATGTAATGTTTTGAACAACCAACAATAAAAATTTTTAAAAATAAATAAATAAATAAATCATTCATGTTCCTATACTCCAATAACAAATCTGCTAAAAAAGAAATTAAGAAAATTGTCCCCATTTGCAATAGCGTCAAAAAAAGTACTTGGTAATCAATCAAATGAAAGAGGTGAAAGAGTTCTACAAGGAAAACTATGGAACACTAAAGAAAGAAATTGAAGAAGACCTTACAAGATGGAAAGACCCCTCCATGTTCTTGAACAAACAGAATTAATATTGTCAAAATGGCCATTCTAACAAAGTGACTATAGATTCAACACAATCCCTATCAAAATTCCAATGACATTCTTCACAGAACTAGAAAAAGAAGTTCTGAAATTCATTTGGAAAAATAAGAGACACAGAATAGCCAAAGCATTTCTTAGCAAGAAGAGTGAAGGAGGTGGCATCACAATACCAGACCTCAAATTATATCCAGAGCTCTAGTAACAAAAACAATATGATATTGAGACCAAAACAGACATGAAGACAAATGGATTAGAAGATACAGAGACCAACCCACATAAATACAGTTATCTGACACTAGAAAAAGGTGCCAAACACATGTTAGAGAAATGATGGTCCTTTTAACAAAGATACTGGAAAATCTGGAAATGTGTAAGTAGAAGAATAAAATTTAACTTCTATCTCTCACATTGTACAAAAGTCAACTAAAAGTGCATTAAAGATCTAGGCGTTAGATCAAGATCCCTAAAACTGCTAGAGGAAAATGTAGAACCAACATTACAGCATGTCAATCCAATAACCAACTTACTTTACAAGACTCATAAAGCATAAGAAATCAAATTTTTAAAAAAATCAATAAGTGGGATGACATCAATTTACAAAGTTTCTGCACAGGAAAGGAAACAATTAAGAGCATGAAGAGAGAATGGGAGAAGATTGTTGTGAGCTCCTCTGGTGATAGGGAATTAATATCCAGAGTATACAAAGAAATCAAAAATCTTAATACCAAAACCAAATAAACAACCCAAATTAAAAATGGGAAAAAGGAAAAAACAGACACCTCTCAAAAAAATACAAATACATGAAAAAGTTTTCAACATCTCTAGTAATACTGAAATATTCTTTTCTTTTTAAGGGCAACTTAGAAAGAAAGATCAATATGAAAGGAAGAGAGCAGTAATTCCCCAGAGTATCTTGGGGATTGCCTACCACCCCACCCCCACTCCCTTACATCTCCACACAGTTACTCTAATTAGTACCATGTAGTGTAAAGATATTAGAATTAACAAGTTGACTCTGACTTCAGAGGACCCAATTGGTGCTAGTTTAAGAGTATACCATAAAAAATAATTACAAAAATTTGACATCCTCAAGTGATGTTCACAACTTCAGAACCTCAGTTTCAGCTATTTATGTCTACTAATGACCACTACTTAAGATACAACTTTTTAAATAAATTGACAATTATATGAGGTGCAAATAAGGAGATAATTATTAGGTAGTCCTATATACATTATACACTATCTTCATTCCAAACACACATATTGCTTATGTTTATTTTACACTCACTTAAATAATATGAATGTTATATTGTAAAATTGAATTGGCTCTCTTATTAAAATGAATTTTAATCAAAATAAATGAGGATTAACAGTATTTTTAAAATTAGCTATTAGCAATGATATCAACTGAATCTCCATGAAATATTACATACAGCATTTCCAAAAGGAGCAAGGAAATATGTACATTTCGAACTTGGCTTTATGACTCCAAAAAACTCATATAAATAACAAATATAATAAAATTTCCCATTTCAAATGCCTGTCTAGATAATCAATTCAATGATGATATATATCCAAATTATGGACTTTGATATATAAGCATAGTTGTATACTCCATTTTACTTCTACCTTGTGGGAAGTCCTTAATACAATTTTTATCTTCCCCTAGAGTTTCACTTTGCTGATTGACTATTATGAAATTCAATGGAACAAATGCCAAATTGAGTAACAAAATATCAACAATCAAAAATAAATGCAACATTTTGGTCTCAATCAACCCAAGTCAGACTGACTGATTTTAAGGAAAGATACTCTACACATCTAGCACATATAAATTTGTAACTTTTCCTAAAAGTCACTACTTGGTAATTATTTTCTAATTGAACAGCTTTGCTTTTTAAACACATCAATTCATGGTTATTTAAACTTCTCTGAGTGATTAAATTATGCAGCTTGCACTCACATTAAAAACTACATTTTGAGGATGGGGTTGTGGCTGGGCTGGGGTTGTGGCTCAGAGGTAGAGCACTCACCTAGCATGTGCAAGGCCCTGGGTTCAATCCTCAGCACCACATTAAAATAAATAATATAAAGATATTGTGTCCCACTACAACTAATAAAAGTATTAAAAAAAAAACCCAAAACTACATTTGGACTACATTTAAAACATAGGTAGGACCAGAGTTATACAATTAAGAAAAAAAAAATCATTGAAACTACAAGCTGTTTTAAAAATAAACCAGTGAAATTGATAAAACATAAAGCAAGGCTAACTAAGAAACAGAACTTCATAATAGAATTTATTTTTTAATGTTTATGCCAATGTTTTATTATTTCACTTCTATAAGCATATTTACATGTGAAAATTCAAATTTATGTTTATATAAATTAAAAGTCACACTAAGTATATTATATACACAATCTTTTTATGAGTCTATTGAAAAGTCTCTACTAGAGCCAAAATGGGACAAAGTAATATTCCCCTGATCTTTTCCTATCATTTGTGTTCTTCCACTTCTGAGAATGCTTAGAGATGCAATTATTTAACTTTCTCCCAATACTTCATTAACTAAAGGATGTGTTACTTACTGAAAATTCAGGTACACCAAAATGTCAACACATATATTTCAGAAACTGTGAGGGGAGTGTGCCCCCACAAAAGTTTACAAAAGTAGGAAATTCTGATTCTTGCCTCTATTAGAATCATAGGAAACTTTGGGAAAAATATATGTTCTAGAATATAGTACATTTGGACACCAATGTACTAAACAGCACAATATATTATAAGAAGTAAAACACCATGAACAAAAGATGGAAATTAAATTTTTATCATGTACATGAGCACATGCAAAGAATATGTGTGTGTGTGTGTGTGTGTCTGTGTGTAGTATGTGTGTCTAAAGTAAACTTAACCCTTATGTTAATTTATTATGTTAAAAGATTTAGAAAAGCTGAGCAGCATATGTTCCTATTCATCCCTAAATGGGGAACTAGAATACATCAGAACTTTATTTAGTTTGGAGATTTATAACTTTCAAATACAGTATATTATCAGTTTTATCCCTGAATTATGATAGAGAAAGAGAGGGGATAGACTGAGAGACACAAGGAATGAAATTACAAATAAAAAGTGAATTAATCCTGGTAAACCACTTCTAGCGTAGTTCAAAAGGAAACCAAATACTTAGCCCCTGGACTCTATATTATCCCCTCCTTCTGCATTGTCTTTTCTAGCCCAAATCTAATAAGAAGACTTAATGCTTTCATACTTTATATTAAACAAAAGACTGACTTATTTTTAAAACAAAAGTCTGAGTGGACTAGAGTTCATTTTATTTAATTTCTATATTTTGCACAGCATGCCTGGGTATATACTGAAAGACAGTGAGAGTCAAAACAGACAGATATTTTAAGAGTAATCAATATTTCTGCTCCAGATTTTTATTTCATTACCACAAGAAAATATTTTCAGTATTTCTAATGAGAATTACAATGAAGACAAGTAAGACACAAACACTTCTGTATCAACCTCCTCCTGATAATTGGGTATTAACTGATTTGCTATTGTTGTATTCCCAGTTCATGTTCAATATAACTACTTCGTTTGAGGGAAAATAATAAGCCTAAATTATTAATAAAAAGTATCCAATAATCCTTCCTGCCCCCCCTATTCCTTTCTGCCTTCCTTATTCCCATTCCTATGCATAAAAAATAAAACAAGTCTAGTCCCAATAAGCACACTCTCTAACAGAAAGGGCAAATACACAAACAACTGTAATATAATACAATTTGTTTCTAATGGTGATAAGAACAAATATTTTGGGAACACCAATGACAGAGGAAGGAAGAATGACCTCTAATCTAGCAATAAACTAGTGGGTATGTACAAGATAAAATAATATTTGTGAATTGACAATAAATTACTCATCAAAAAAAGAATTAAATTGAGTGTGTTTGAATTATTTGGGGAAAAAAGATAATATGAATTATTTTTTTCTAATTGCTCTATCTCTTGATTGTGGTGAAACAAGAGTTGTTGGAACAAACCAACAAATGTATGTTTAATATTAGTATACACTAAAAAGGGGCACCAAGGAAGGGAGCAATATTATGCAAGGGGAGAATATCTAGTTTAGAAGGGTGAGGGTCCAGAAGACCTCTTTTAAGATGTAACATTAAAAGTGACCCCAGGAAAACCTGGACATGGTAGCATACATTTATAATCTCAGCTACTTGAAAGGCTGAGGTAGGTGGATCATGAGTTCAAGGTCAGCCTGGGAAACTTAGTCAGACTCCCATCTAAAAAAGGAAATCAACAAAAATAAATTGATCACTATAAAATGAGAAGAAACCAGGTATAGAAAATACAGAAAAGATCACTCCAAAAAAATGAACAAGGGATGGGGGAATAGTTCAGTGGTAGAGCTATTGCCTATACATGTGAAACATTCTTCGTTCAGCAATATGCACAAGCAAATGACCAAACAAATGAACAGAATCCATAAGAATTAGTTCACTGACTGGGTATGGTGTGCATGCCTGTAATCCCAGCATCTGGGGAAGCTGAGAAAGGAGGATCAGAAGATCAAAGCCAGCCTCAGCAAATTAAGGAGGCACAAAGTAAATCAGTGCAACCCTGTTTCTCAATAAAATATGAAAAAGGGCTGGGGATGTGGCTCAGTGTTTAAGTGCCCCTGGGTTCAATCGCGGGTATTAAAAAAAATTAGTTCACTGTGTATGGTTATGAATTAATAATTATCAATTAGAGAGTTAGAAAGTAGATAATATTTTTAAAAAACATGGATTTTATTATTAATGCAATGGAAGCTACTGTGATGAAATAGAAGGGATGAAACTTAATGAGTGGAAGAGCTGGAAGCAGATGTCAAGGAGAAGAAAAGTGAAAGCCACAATTTTGAGGTAAGAAACAGGGAGGATACATGGTAATATTTACTGAGTTGAGGAAATCTAAAGAAAGAACATGTCTCTGAGGAAGAGAGGGAAATTTGATTAAGGAATGCTAAGATACAGTTTAGATAAGAGCAAGACATTCTGGAGTACTACTACACAGTACAGTGACTATAAATAACGATTATGTATTGTATGTTAAAAAAAGTAGGAAGAAATTATCCTGAAAGTTTTTGCCACAAAGATGATAAATGTTTGAGAAGATAAAAATGTTCAACCTGCTAGAGATGGTGAGCATTTTTTCATGTACTTATTGATAGATTGTATGTCCTCCTCTGAGAAGTGTCTGTTCAGGTCCTTCGCCCATTTGTTGATAGGGTTGTTTGTTATCTTGTTGTTTAATTTTTTGAGTTCTTTGTATATTCTGGATATTAGGGCTCTATCTGAAGTGTGAGGAGTAAAGATTTGTTCCCAGGATGTAGGTTCCCTATTTACCTCTCTTATTGTTTCTCTTGCTGAGAAAAAACTTTTTAGTTTGAGTAAGTCCCATTTGTTGATTCTAGTTATTAACTTTTGTGCTATGGGCGTCCTATTAAGGAATTTGGAGCCCGACCCCACAATGTGTAGATTGAAGCCAACTTTTTCTTCTATCAGGTGCAGAGTCTCTGATTTGATATCTAGGTCCTTGATCCATTTTGAATTTACTTTTGTGCATGGCGAGAGAAAGGGGTTCAGCTTCATTTTGTTGCATATGGATTTCCAGTTTTCCCAGCACCATTTGTTGAAGATGCTATCCTT
>NW_026000249.1:17831866-17869817 GCF_001458135.2 Marmota marmota marmota | reverse complement strand
ATGGGGTAGAGAGGGAAGATGAGAGGGAAGGGGAGGGGGGATAGTAGGGGATAGGAAAGGTAGCAGAATACAACAGTCACTAATATGGTATTATGTAAAAATGTGGATGTGTAACCGATGTGATTCTGCAACTTGTATTTGGGGTAAAAAATGGGAGTTCATAACCCACTTGAATCAAATGTATGGAAGATGATATGTCATGAGCTGTGTAATGTTTTGAACAACCAATAATAAATAAATAAATAAATAAAAACACACACACACACACAAAAAAATGTTCAACCTGATTTAAACATTATGCACTGTACACATGTGTTCAACATTACATGGTACTCTATTAATATGTACAATATTTATGCTTTTCTGTATCAGTAAAAAATAAAAATTAGGAAAAGATAATTTAGACAGAACACTGACTTTATTCTATTTTGAAAAGTTATATAAAATATTTATAAAGAGCTCATATGATTATTTTCATACTTGATACCCAATAAATAATTCAAACACTGATGATGCTATTTGAATGAAGATGGCTGTAATTAAAAAATCAAAACAAGGTGAAAAGAAAAATGGGGAATCACAGAATAACATTCTTTGCAGTCATTAATATCATACCTACAAATGTCCATTTCAAATTAAAAAAAATAGTTTAGGGTACTTTAATGAAACAGAGATAATTTTATTTATTATTTATATTATTATTATTATTATTATTATTATTATTATTTATATTTAGTACATGTAATATAATCTTATAAAATCTTTTATTTTACTATTTAAAAAATTTATTACAGTTACCAAAATTAGCTATATATATGAACTAAGAATGGAAATTATATTTTGTGTAAATATTCAAGAGAATGCTAAACAAATAATTCTCATGGGATGAAGATAAAAGCTCTTGTTCTCAGACTTTTAGAACTCCAATAATCATAAACAAATAGTATGTTTATAGGATTGGTTACATAAGCTTGCCATCTTTATATGGCTCAGTAAGTATTTTAAAACAAAATAAGTAGGTAAGCAACTATCATCTACTGCCATTTCCTTATAAAATGGTATGTTGGTAAGTATGAAATAGCATCATAAATGAATGATGAATAGTAAAATAACAAAAGTAAATAAAAACAATCTCATAATCGAATCTAAGGGCTTTAAAATTTAGCCTAGTTTTTAAAAATTTCCCTCACCTTTCGTTTTCTTATATTGCCAATAATCAGTTTTACATGTTTCTATCAAGAACCAGTAGCAGTCATACTGCTACAGAGTATTTGGGAGCCACACACGAATTCTTCCAGGGGCTCTTTATATACCAATGAGAAGAACAACTATAATAGCTCATACTTCTTGGACAAGCACTACTCAAATTACTTACTTTCATCTTTTCAGTTGATTATCAAAAAGTCATCCAAAGGGATAGATAATTTCATATTTTCCATTTTTATCTATTACTATTTTTTATAAAGTAGGAAGTGATGATTCCTTTATATCTTACAACCTCCATTTTTTACAAAATATGGGTACCTATTTTTCTAGAACAAATGAGAAAACAAATTCTCCAAATGTAATATCCCATAATTACCATCAGAGAAGTTAGTTTTTAAAATAGTTGCATTTGATTTTAATTATAGCATACTGAAAATCATGATTTTCACCTCAGCAATTATTAATCAATATTTTACTAGCCCTATTCTTTAAACTTCCTCTAATGGGAAAGGAAAGAAACCAAATAGTTCATAATATCATGTATATAAGCTATAACCTTAGTTGATTATTAATTTTTCCACCACAATAATACATCAATCTCAAGTATTTATATTTTCATATATACATCATGGAAGAATTTCAAGTACTAATATGATTGCAAAATTTGAATTTCTAATAATAAATTTATATAAAATCAATTACATTTAAATATCATAATTAATTTTATATATTTTCTTTAGTCTTCTATAATATAAATTTCTTTAAGATAAACAGAACAGCATTTAAGAACTTTGAAGTCTATCTGTTAAAATCTGGGCCATCAGGGCAGGGGTTGTGTGGCTCAGAGGTAGAGTGTGCGCCTAACACGGGCGAGGCTCTGGGTTTGATCCTCAGCACCACATAAAAATACATTAATTAATTAAAGATATTGTATCCAACTAAAACTAAAATAAGTAATTAAATAAATAAATCTGGGCCACCATGAATATATAGTAAACATACACATATAGAATTAGTACCTACATTATATCAGTGACTTAAAATAATGTAATTTTTTATTTTATAGTACATAAAATATTTTGTACTCTATTCTGAGTTTAACTATAAAGTCAGGCTATGTAGAATTTTAATGCATGCTTTTTCACATATATCAATATGTTTTCACTCAATTTTAAAATTTATTGATTATTTGGTATAGAACCAGAAATCATATTAAAAATGAGCTCAAAATATATGACATCTTTTGGAAACCAAAACTTCTCACAAAATTTATTATTGTAAAATGGATTTGAGCTGTACTTTTGTTAGAAATAGAAAAGGCTTACAACATAAACCCCTTGAAGGGCTGCCAAATTAGGGTCATAGAAGTCTGAGCCTAGAGCTTATAGCAAAGGAAATCCAATTTGAGTCTGACAAAGAGAAGCTGAGGTCTGATTTGTGTAAACCTCGTGGGAAATGGTAGAAACAAGCTATTTGCTATTTACCATTAACAAACTGCCAATGGTGTAATGTTAAAGTAATACCTCAGTTTGCATCACTACATATATTAAGTCCTATAAAATAATTTAAAAATAGGATTTGTACAATAAGCTTAACCAAAAATAAATGCTATTTGCACACCTGACATCCAGTTATGCTATATATTAGAAAGGAAATCCAAAGGGCATATCAAGAATTATGCCCAATGTGTTTATAATTTCTTCTGAATATAGCAAATAAATACTAATAGCTATCTCTGTTAGGGAATGCTACTGTAAATAGAGTAGTTCATTATAAACAGGGTCCATAGATTTAGGAACAACTTAATTTCTGAAGGGAAATAACTTCATCTTTATTATATTTGAGTACTTAAGTCAAGTAATACTTGTAGTGATTCGTAATAAGTAAAAATCAAATACGTGTAGACCATAGTGGATTAGCCTATGTGAATTACCTGAACAAGGTTGTATAAAATAAATTAAAACTTCAAGGATATTATTGAGATTTAAAAGCACCAAATGGAGGAAACTGATGATAACATGATTTTCTTGAGGTAAAATTTTATTCTCCTTTTCTTTTGGAAGTGATATTACTTCAAGCTTAAAAGGAGAAACTTGGCACAATGAAAATTAATCTTAAGGCAATTACTTGCAGATATTTTGATACCTGCTATAAGTCATATGCACTTTGTATTACAATGCAAATTTTTGCACTTCTGCATAAAGTGCTATCATTGAAAAGTGACATGGGATGCAAGAAGTAATCCAAAACTGACACTCAAATGATCTGGGGAAACCCCAGTTAAAGGACTGAATTTAAATGCTTGGAATACTAAAAGGCTTTCATAAGTGTCATCAAAGGAATTTCTGTTCTATTAAAACAACTGAAGGATACACTGCTTTCTGGAAATATTTCTATAGTTCTCTGTCACCGTTAAGCATATGACTCTCAAAATAAATTCCCCTCAGACTAATTTTCCTTATAAAATTATAGGTGGTGAAGTTATAACAACATGTTATCATAAAATAAACTACGGAGCTCTTAGCAAAGCAACAGTAAGTCAGCATTCAAGCAGTGAAAACTTGGCAGCAAAAAACATATCCCTTGAGGAATTGTGTGAGAAATTTTGATGGGATTAAAACATGCTGTATGACATATGGTATATATTTTTAATACGTATAATAGAAGAAATAAATTGAAGGAAGCATCTAAGCATTAATCCCCTAACTCCCACATCTCATCCCATTCGATAGGGATTTATTTCTTTCAGTTTGTCATGGTAATGTAAGCATGAAAGGATCTTTCCTACCTTCTGGAATTCAACTTTAGAAAGGGAGATAAAATGTCACTATTATTTATCTGCATCGTTTAAGATGCTGTTTTTGTACAGAACAGAGAAATGTAAATAGATAAATGCAATATCTTCAAAAGAGAAGCTGTTGAACTGAAATCTGTTTTACTAATATTTTTTTTATCAGTGCTAATATCTTTCCATGCATTCAAATGGTATAGTGCATTAGGGCAGACTTTGCCAAAAAATTTGCTTCTGGATATATTACTGCTAACATTAACTAGAGAAGTCTCTCAAAATTTCAGAAACATACTTTGCTTGCTCTTCAAAACACAGACCTCCCCCAAAAAAGAAAAGGAAATGCAAGTGTTTTGCTCACTATTTTTTTCTAAAGCATTTCTTTGAGCTGCTTAGATTTTATTTTATATGAAAAAACTGTCACTGTCCTTCCTTCTGAATTTATTACTTTTGTGATTGATTCAATACATAACTTATAAGAAATAAGGTAAGGAAACAGAGTTATTTCATTATATTTATCATTACAAATGCAGCATACATCATATAAAAACATATAGCAGATTAATATCACCTATGTGGACATTAGGTAACTCAACCTCTCCAATGTCTCCCTAATGCAAAAGTGGGATTTTAAAATTACTCAGGTTATGGAGTTGTTTTCAGGATTCAATGAGATAAGCCAAGAAAATATTTATAATTCCTGCTATATTATAAATTACCAATAGATTTTCACTATCATCATTGCCATCATCAACAACACTATCAATTTCAACATCTTGATCAACATCATTGTCATCTGTTTATACATACAAGGCCCAGTGGTAAGCATATTGAACTGTTCAGGGCCAAAATATAAGATTACTTATACTAACACTATGAAGATGTCATTATCTTTATTTCACATACATGAAAAATGAGGCTTTAAAAAGAAATAGTTGAATAGAATATAACTAAGTCAGCAATTGATATGACTTCAATTCTTATAATGAGTTCTAAAAAGGATGCTGTGTCTTACTCATCAGATTCTCTGATATAAAACTCAAAATAACATTTAAAAAACAATCATAATAAAACTGTTGTTTATTTTAGTTGATTGATTTATTCGCATCATTTGTGTTTCTGTTTTTTTGGTGTTTAGTCATATGTGGTTTTATTGAAAGCACCCAGAAATTTGTTGTGAAAGTAGAAGAGAATAAGTTTAAAAAAAAACAGTGTATTTTTCAGAAAGATTTGGGTGTTCTGGATAGTAAAAATTGGAAGTTCTTAAAGGAGAAGAGAGGAAAAAGGCCATAAACATAAGATATTATTCAAAAAATTCACAAGGATAACATTAGTGTAGGTAGGATAGGAGATGAGGGACATCCTTCAAAGGCGATGAATTAGTTTCTAAAATATTGGGATAGCTTAATAAAAGTTTGGTGAATAAAGGAAGAGAAAGAAGTATGATTCAAGAAGAGGAGAGGAAAGAACATTCAATATCATTTTACTGAGCCTCCTAAATAACACTAGGATTATAGGATACTGATCCAAACTAGTAAACCTGGAACTAAAGGAAGTAAGTTTCAGAAGATCAAACATAATGCATAGTTCTTTAACACATACACACACACACACACACTCATAGACACAAACACATCTTGGTCAATGGAAACTCAAAAGGTCACTTTACTCCTTAAGAGCAATCTAACAGTAAAAAACACTTCAAGTAGTATTTTTCATAAAGTGACACAACCTCAGAGGGCATTAGGTTCTTGTTGTTTAGAAACAATTCAGATTTATATTAAGAAATAAAATTAAAGAGTAATTTGATTCCACAGTTTAGCTATTGTGAATTGTGCTGCTATAAACGTTGATGTTACTGTGTTCCTGTAGTCCTGTAATATGCTGTTTTTAAGTCCTTTGGGTACAGACAGAGGAGAGGGATAGCTGGGTCAAATGGTGGTTCCATTCCCAAATTCCCAAGAAATCTCCACACTACTTTCCATATTGTCTGCACCAGTTTGCAGTCCCAGCAGCAGTGTATGAGTGTACCTTTTTCTTCATATCCTCGCCAACACTTGTTGTTGTTTGTCTTCATAATAGCTGCCATTCTGACTGGAGTGAGATGATATCTTAGAGTGGTATTGATTTGCATTTCTCTAATTGCTATCGATGAACATTTTTTCATATATTTGTTGATTGATAGTATATCATCATTTGAGAAGTGTCTGTTCAGGTACTTGGCCCATTTATTAATTGGGTTATTTGCTTTTTTGGTGTACAACTTTTTGAGACGCCCTTCAACAGATGGATGGATAAAAAAAATGTGGCATATATACTCAATTAAATATTACTCAGCAATAAAAGAGAATAAAATCATGGCATTTGCAGATGAATGGATAGAGTTAGAGAAGATAATGCTAAGTGAAGTTAGCTAATCCCAAATAACCAAATGCTCAGCATTTTCTTTGATATAAGGAGGTTGATTCATAGTGGGACAGGGAGAGGGAGCATGGGAGGAATAGAAAAACTCTAGATAGGGCAGAGGGTTTGGAGGGGAAGAGAGGGGATATGGAGTTCGAAATGATGGTGGAACATGATGATCATTATTATCCAAAGTATATGTATGAAGACACAAATTGGTGTGAATATACTTTGTATACAACCAGAGATATGAAAAATTTGCTCTATGTGTGATAAGAATTGTAATCCATTCTGTGGTCATATATAAATAAAAGAAAAAAGAGTAATTTGAATTAGGAAAAGTAAATACTTTCATTATTATCCTCCATATGAGAATGAATGTAAAAATTGAAAGGCAGCAAAGTCAGACATGTATCAACAGAAACCCTTTTATTTTTAAGAACAATTCATAGTTTCAGGCTTTTATCTTGGACATGATATTTGAGATTAAAATATCAATTGCATCTTCTGTGGTTTCACAGCAACATAATCTCTTGACTCCTGTCACTGTCAAGCTGCCAACATCAATTTTATATTTATTTCAAGGTGACTTTGGAATATTTCATCTGTCTTGTATATTATTTTTCTGCTTCCTTTTGAGGGTTTTGACTTTTTCTCTAGTCTCATCATACTATAAGTCCACATTATAAATGCAGGCATCTTGAACTAGAGCATTTAATTTTTCAATGAATATATTCTTATAATTATCCAATAGATTTAAACATTTTTAAAATTGATGTTCTTCTGTCTCTCATACCCAAACACATGTACACAGGTGCACAGAAACATTGCAGATGCACATTCCATTTGAAATGTATATGGAAATTATTTCATATAAGATGCCTCTTAGTATAATGTCATGTTTGCACATATAAACCATAAACATCAAATGTAACATGATAACATTGAAATTTTGAAGCATTTTCTCCTTTTCTTACTGAACTAGAAACTCCATATCTTTTCTCAGGAAATATATCTAACTGAAGAGGTTATTATTTGTTAAATTCATTTGATTTTTTAAATTTTTCAGTTAAATTCCATTTTCTGCAGTGTTTTATGCTCATAGTAAACTCTAGATAAATACTTATAAATCTTTTCACTTCTATACATTCACATATTTTCCCATGGCAGGTAAGAATTTAATAATATCAATTACTTTATATCTAAACATCTCTAACATCTAAACATGTAACTTTCACTGATGTGAGAGATTCAATAGTCTTTTCTTTTATCTTTCACCTAAATGCTTGACATTTTTTTGGAGTCTCCTAAAACATTTACCACCCACTTGCTCTCAAATCCATAGCTTAACTTTTAGTCCCTGACAAAGGTCCTAGTTCTCATCTGATTTTTTTTTTAATTATTCCTCTCCTGCTCTTCTATTTGGGTCTACCTACTATGATTGACATGAAATGGTATACCTCAAATTTATAATTCCATCACTTTAATCACTTAAAACTTTAGATCTGAATGCCTTTGGGAATTATGATCAAGTCAATCCTCTCAGTTTTTTCATGTGTTAAATGGAAATGGTAATGACACCAACCTCATGGGCTTATGGTGCCAGTTAAATGAGAAGTTTGTATAAAATGCTTGGATTGATTCCTGTCATGCAGTAGTAAACACAAATATGTATATATACAGATGCTCACACATATAGTTATATATATATATATATATATATATATATATATATACACACATACACACACACACACACATGTGTATGTGTATATATTAGTTCTCCTTATTATTTTTCATTATTTAGGCTTGTTTAATAAATTTCCATAGACTGGATCTTTCATTGGGATGCCTGTACATTGATTTCACTTTTATTTTCTTTCATATTTTTGTCATTAAGACTTTACTCTTCTTACTTACCATGATTATCTTATTACATTACTTTACACTGCCTTTAACATGCTTGCTCAATTCACCATCCATTTTAAAGTAGGATGCCCAGAAAACTGTTGAAATGTCACTACTTCTTCATCTAATATGATGCATTTCCATCATAAAATATTTATTTTTGTCTTATCCATAACTTCATAGAAGTAACACTTTTCTACATTTCAACTTCGGTTCATTCACTTTTGTAAACTGTAAGTAACTAATAATTCTCTTAGACATGCTAGTACACTTTCTTGTTATTTTCCAAAGAGTTAAATACTCTAAGATAATAGAGAACAATGGACATATGTTTCAAATTCCTCAGTTTATATTTTATACTAAAATATAGTTTATTTTAGTGATTAGAGTGCATTTTAACATGACATATTATAGAACATGAGAAAATATTGAAACGTGTGATAAGAATCTGTATCAATCTCAACTTAAAAGTTTATAAAATGATTCATGAAAGAAACATTGGATACAAAAAGATAATTAGTATTCTAATTAAGTTTTTTTCTTGATACAAGAATAATTTAATATGTACTTTCTATTAAAAAAGATTAGATGCATCAACTTGAATTTTGGAATTGAAATAAAAACATATCCTTTTGTGTAAGTAAAGCAAGTCATGCAAATTTCAGAATGGTAGTGAAGAAATAAAAGTGACACAAGGTTTTTATACACAACAAGGTTGTATCAAGATAGATGGAACAACACAGTGTCTATGGCCCAGATTTTTCACTTTACCCCCCATATTATACAACTGCTGTTTAAAAAAATACATACTCAAATATTCCTAGAATCACCAAAGTCTTGTTTTAATTGTTCCATATTCATCTGGTATCTCTCATTTCACCTTCAATTATTTTCCCCCAACTAACATCACTCCTTACTATTTCTTAAATACAAAACCAGATGTCACTTTAAGCTTTTGTATTTTCTGTTTTCTATCTCTACTGTAAGATGGGACTGAGGTGGCTCAAACCAAGCCACGTGCCAGGTAAAATGAAGTGACTCTCATTAAAAGACTTATTTTGTCTGATGAGGGATTGTGAGGTCCTCATATTCCATAATAAGATCATCTGATATAGTAGAGTAGGCAAACATGAGCCAATTAAACTTTTGGACAATGGTTAAGATACCATTGCTGTCACAAACAGGTCTTTACATAAAACTATTAAAGGTTTTTATGAGAACATCTATTTTCCTTGACAAATAATTATTTTTAATGTTATAATAAAGACAAAGAAATCTGGTGTTTTAGATGCCTTGCAATAAAAGAAATGAAAGAAAAATACTTAAAAAGATAAATTAAGGGAAGAGAAAAAAATTCTGGTTTTACTTGAGAAGGAATAACTCTCTACTTTGGGTTCAGAATGTTAAACTGGAATACAAAACCTTAAAATAGTGGCATTCTCAGCACTCCATAAACTGGTCCTCTGACATCTCCACAAGCCAAAGCCTTAATGCTTTTTCATTTTTTCTGAAAGGTGGGAAGCATAGTTTAAGGGTCATCTTACTCTCACTCAAGGTTATTAACATGGAAAGTCATGTTAGATTCATTCCACTGTCTTTCCTATCTTTATCCTCCCTCCCTTTCCTTCATTCCCCCTTGTCTAATTCACTGAACTGGTCTTCATCCCCCCAAAACCTTGTTTTGTGATAGCATTCCCATATCAGAGAAAACATTCAACCTTTGGTTTTAGGGGATTGGCTTATTTCACTTAGCACAATAGTTTCCAGATCCACCCATTTACTGGCAAGAGTCATAAAGTCATTCTTTTTATGGTTGAATAATATTCCATTGTGTATATATATACCACATAATTTTTATCCATTCATCCATTGAAAGACACCTAGTTTGGTTTCATAATCTAGCTATTGTTAATTGAGCTGCTATAAACATTAATGTGGCTGGTTTGCTGAGTATGCTGATTTTAACTCCTTTGCAAATATGTACCTAGGAGTGATATAACAAGATCAAATCCTGGTTCCATTCCTAGTTTTTTAAGGAATCTCCATACTGCTATAGAGTAGTTGCTACATGAGTACACCATAGTGAATCCACAAGACTGGTACTCTGATTAGAATAAGACATATTCCATATTTGTATAAATATGTCAAACTCTACTGTCATATGTAACTAAAAGTCACAAAAAATAAAATGTAACAACACAAAACTAAATAAATATTATTAACTTGGATTTCACCAAGACACTCATCAAATATATTTAATTATTTAGCTAAAACTTCGTTGTTGTTCCTATTTCCTATTGTGGTTTTCTTTATTACTCTATTTAATATATCTGTTTTTTCCTAAGTGTCATGATGAATTTAAGTGGCAAATGTAGTAAGGAAATGGATTCCAATGAAAAAGAAAAATACATTATTCCTAGTGAACAAGATATAAATTGATGTATATTGAAGAGAATTGAATCAGTAGTTCTTACATACAACTAGAACCTACATACCTAATTATGGTAGCTTGCATACGATTTTCTAAATTTCATGAAATATTAACATCTCAAATACAGAGATATTTTATAAAGTTACATGTATAATTTCCTATACAACCTTTTACTTTATCAAGTAGAAAAAATATCTTGATGGGAATTAGATAATAAATGTGAACTCCTATATCTTTATTTCTTAGGATTTTTCTTTATTTTGCTGTTTTGGCAATTGGTACTTTAAGTTATACATATATTTCAAAAATATCATAGAGCATTAATGAGGAAAATTAGGCCATTGGAGCCTTCTAATTGTAGATAAAATGTTCCCTCAAATTCATACAAGATTTTGACTTGTTTTCTACTCTTTTCATAATCTGAAATCAATTTTCCACTGCTGCATTCTATAATTGCTATAAGAACTACCTATTTTGATCTTCATTGTTCTGAATACAGAATCCAAGGCAGAATCACATATTGCTTAATAATTGGAAAATGGTTAAATAACTGAGACTCTGATGTAAAAAAATTAAAAGGTAACAGAGTACTGTCAGTGTTAATGGGTTGTAAATGAGGAAGCATAATGGATTATTGCATTTCTGGGTCACAAAATCATCTCCTTAATCACTAAAAAATATTAATTAGGCAAAAACTATCAAATGATCTCAGTTTAATATCCAAATATCTGTGAAAGTTTTTCTTCCTCCTGGTTCATGTATGCTATTACCAGCCTCCTAATACGTAAAATGTAAATCTAGCTAAATGCATGGCTTTATTCCCAAAGATATCTTTAAGTCTTCTTAGAATCCACATTTTTTCACAAATCCCTTCAGTTTATAATTATTTTGAGGAGTAATCCAAATTAGATATAAAATGTAAAAGATATTAAAATTGTATAAATTTCTACAGTCAAAAAGTTCTCCTGCCTAGAGGCAAACTTTAACCAAATTCAGGTATACTCATGCCAGAGATGTTCTACAGCCATGATAGAGTGTGTGTGTGTGTGTGTGTGTGTGTGTACGCGCGCGTGCGCGTATGCATGTGTGTCTGTTTGTACAAATGTGTATGTTCTTTCCCTCAAAAAACACTGCCTCATACTCATTTCCCATTGTTTTTAATGTCTAGATTTCATTAAACATTTCTTTTTAGTATCTTTCCATATGAAACGTATAGAATTGTCTCTTTTTTGTTTATACCTTAATGATTTCCAATGTGTGTAAAAATTATAATTTTCTTGATCAGTCCTCTATTGATTTCTATTTGAGAAATTCCAGAGCCTACATATAATTCACAAAATAATGCCTCCATGTGCACACATGTCCATGCTCACACACACAAATATGGCATAAATGAATTTATCTGCAAGGTAAATTTGAGAATTAATAAGAGTACCTGTCATTTTGGTCTGAATAGATAATAGTAAAGTGCTCTGCATAGAGACTCTATCAATTAAACTCCCAGCAGTAATATAAGAGCATATGATTCTCAACAGCCTGGCCATTTTTAACCTTAATAAACTGATGGATGATACTTTTATTTCAATTTATTTTATTGGAAAAAAGTATTTTATAAATATATATTTATATTTTATATTATATATTTTATAAATATATATATGTGTATATATTTATATTTCCAGCCAATTGTATTTCCTTTCTATAAAGTGTCTATTTATATTGCATGTGCCTTTTCCTATGTAATTGTTGGTTTCTCATATTGATTTGTAGGAATTTTGCATGTTTATTATCTTGCTTAGGATATGAATCAAATGCAGTTTTCTATTTATGTGTGTTTCTCTTTTTCTTTTGAGAATATGGAGCAAATTTGAAGCTTGCAGGATAGTATCACTTCCTCAGACTTCACCCTCATTCCTCTAACTCTTAATAAAGTTATATATGAATAAAAATACCTTTACCAAGGAAGAAAGTGTCAAGAACTCTACTGTGTTCCACTACATGTTCAAAATGCCATGCCAAAAGACACATGTTCTTTTTTTTTGAAAGAGAGAGAGAAAGAGAGAGAGAGAGAGAGAGAGAGAGAGAGAGAGAGAGTGTTTTAATATTTATTTTTTAGTTCTCGGCGGACACAACATCTTTGTTTGTATGTGGTGCTGAGGATCGAACCTGGGCCACAAGCAGGCCAGGCGAGCACGCTACCGCTTGAGCCACATCCCCAGCCCAAGACACATGTTCTTAATGTTTTTAATGGCATGAATGTCACTACACCAACAAATAACTCTTTTACCTCCCATGATGTCTAAATTAAACATCAAAGAATATATTTTAATTTTATAAAACAAAGGACACTTATTTTATCTCCTCCAAATATTCTGATTTTTTTTTTCCTCTGATAAAAATAGTCATTATTGAGGACTGGGGTTGCAGCTCAATGTTACAGCAATTGCCTCACAAGCATGAGGCACTGGCTTCAATCTTCAGCACGACATAAAAATAAAAAATAAAATAAAGATATTGTGTCCATCTATAACTAAAAATATTTTCAAAAAAGAAAATAAAAATAGTCATTAGTTATATAAAAGTTTGAGGAGGGAAATAGGGGAAAGAACTATCAAAATTCCAATAAATAATCTTATAAAACAGCAATTTAAATTAAAAGCAGTGTCTATATGGTCATGGAAGAATTGTATTGAGAAATCAGAAAAAATTTCTTGTTTTTAAATAAGCCTTCATTTTTCCTCTAGAGACTATTGTGTATTTCTCTTATTTATTTCTTTCTGTTCTTTCAGTATATTACTGTTGTGTATTTAAGGTGTGTCATATCCTGTGTCCAGGTGAATACAGTAACATTTGAAATAATTACATAATAAATACAATCACATGAATCAAAATAATAAAAACAAAATAAAATAAGTGGATAAATAAATATACATTTTGTAAAACACCTTTTGGTTTATAACTAGGCAGTAATAACTAATATATACTATGGCATAGTTTCTGATTAATTCTTTTTTTGCGAGAGAGAGAGAGAAAACTTTTAATACTTACTTTTTTTTAGTTTTCGGTGGATACAACATCTTTATTTTATTTTTATGTGGTGCTGAGGACCGAACCCAGTGCCCTGCGCATGCCAGGCAAGCTTGCTACTGCTTGAGCCACATCCCCAGCCCCTGATTAATTCTTAAGGTAGACATATATTTTTAGAAAATGTTATAGTAAATATCTAGACATCAGACCAACTTGCCAAAGATAATTTATATTTTCTATATAAATATATTTACCCAACTAAGATAAATATATCATTGGTTATTGATCTGTTCTTTCCTGAATGATCTAAAAATATTTATTTACATCTTTGGGATAAGGGTCCTTTTATGTGTCTTACTTTATATTAAAAATATCAAATTATGATATGCACATGTATGAATATGCCACAATGAATTCCTCACATAATCATAAAATAATAATAATAATAATAATAATAATAATAATAATAATAGAAGGAAGACCAGCAAGTAGATCAGGGGGAAGGAGAATGGAATGGAAAGGAAGATAGTAAAAATGAGATTGATATAAATTAAGTTATGAGTATGTATGAAGACAGAATAGAGAAAAAGAGGAAAACTAAGGGAAGAGAAAAAATCTATGGAAATCATTCAGAGTAGTCATACTGGCTATTATGGGAATCCTTTAGTCAGTTGTCTAGCATCGTGGAAGCAACTGTAAACCATGATTAGAAAAGTGGCAAGAAGTAGGCCAGTTGTCAAGGTTAGAGTGGGTAGTTACCTATAGCAGTATAACACCTCAAGGCGTGAGAAATTTCTACTGTACATAGGAATACATTTTGGTTGTTGGTAAGTGAGTGTACTATGATGAGATAACACTGGGAGCAGATCTAATAATCACTTGTATTTAGCTAAAGTGCTTTTGGGGCATTGATTTTTAAAGTAATTTTGCACAAGGTCACATTCCTAAGAAAAAGAAAAGATGCTAACAGGTGTACTTCTCTATATGTACCCTCACCAAACCATCATCAGATCACAACTAATACTCAAAAGTACTACCACAAAGAATCATCAAGAGAAAGGGAAGTTTATATTTGAATTATTCTATATTTTAAGATAGGAAGTATGCCCTAGAAAAAGTTTATAGAAGCTAAAATACAAATGAAGACATTCTTGTTATGCTATTTGGGATTTCCAGGTTTTAGTCTCCTGTTAAACAAGGAAATTCCAAGTACTTGCATTCTATTGCACAATGGGGTGATTATAGTAAATGATAACATATTATTATTAAGATTTTAATATATATTTTAAAATAACTAGAAGACAGGATTTTGAACGCGCTCAGCACAAAGTAAGTGAATATTTGAGGTGCTCAATATGTTAATTACTCAAATTTGATGATTACATATTGTACACATGTATTAAAATACCACATTGTACCTCAAAATATCAATTATGTTTTTAAGCATTACAAGGTACAGTCATTTGAAGAAACTCAATAATTGGGATATTCAGGTAACTTATTTGTCATGTAGCCTAGATAGTGAATGTTATTGCTTACACAATGTGGTGAATGGGACACATATTCCTAAATGTATAAATGGAGATGTAATTGCATATAAAATGCAAAGATAGTAAACATTTAGCAGTTTTGCAAAAATGTTTATTTGATGACTGTTAAACCTTGGCTTCTGAAATTTTATGTCAGTTTTGATTTACGAATAGAAAATGAGAAGCTTAATATTTAAAAGGCTTAACATAAAACTTTAAAATCATATCTGAGGTGAATTGAATGTTCTGGGTAGAGTAATTCTCCCATCAAAATTCTATTAACATCTAAAGAAAGCTTTTTTTATGAATTTAAAAATTCCAAGTACCAGTGTCTTTTCTTTTTCTAAATAATTACTTTGTTCAAGTACTTTAAGCCCAAAGTTTTTCAGAATCTATGACGATAAGTAAAATTGCTTTCTAATTTCACTTTCTGTGTCAGATTCACTAGACTGATTTCTGGGATGTCACATTTCAGTGCAAAGTCACTCTTGCATTGGTTTCTATGGCAGCCATTTGCAAAAATTTTAATGCAGCAATCAACTTTCTATTCCAGTGTTGACTGCAAGCATCAGTGTCAGGGAGTCTGCATTTGTCTTGACAAGTCTCCGTCTGAATATAATGCATACACAGTTATACCCCTAAGCAGAAAATCACCATAACACCAAAGAAAAATAGATAACAGGAATACACATGGAATTTGACAATATTTACATGTAGTGCAAGAGAGAAGGGATAAGAAAGAAAGCTGTTCACAATCCAAGATTTGGACTGGGGTGGATAGCTTAGTGTTATAGTGTTTACCCAGCACATACTGGGTACTGGATTCAGTCATGATTGCCCAAATCAAAACTAAACAATAACTGTTCATTATTCAAAATGTTTTACATATAGAGATACGATCTTTTTCTTTCCATAAATGTCACTCAAAAGGTATAATGAAGGTGTGTGTATTTGGGAGAAACTGTGGAATAAAACTGACAAAAATGTTTTATGCACGTATGTAAATATATATATATATATATATATATAGTGAATTTCACTTTAATGTATATTCATGATACACTAATTTTTTTAGAAAACTGTAAATAGGGCTGGAATTGTGGTTTTGTGGCAGAGCGCTTGCCTAGCATGTGTGAAGCACTGGGTTCAATTCTCAGCACCGCATATCAGTAAATAAAATAAAGATCATTTGACAACTAAAAGAAATTTAAAAACCTATAAATAGAAGGAAGATCAGTAGGAGACAGAAGAAAACAGAGAGAATTAGAAGGGGAGGGAAAGGGAAAGTAGAATTATGCCAATGTTAACCCCAATGTTATGTATATCTAAAATGAACTAATAAAAACTAATAATACCTTTACAATGTACGAAGAGCTGAAATTGCATCATTATTTTCTAAAAGGGGAAAACCACTCTAGTCCCTAAACAAATGACTGAATAAGAGAAAATTTCAGATCCTATACTGAGTGGATCTTTAGGGGTAGATGAGAGAAAAAATATTAGAAAAATAGGAATTAAAGAAGAAATAGAAGGAAAAGGGGAAAAGTGTTATCATTAATTTTCAAGTTGAGATCATATGTTTTAAGTTGCAAGTATTTATTGCTACTCATTCTTTCTATTCGAAGAATGTATATGCTGGTTAACATGGTAAATTTGGCTTGAGAGTAAATGGTAATATGATAAATTTTGCAAAGAAGTTTGAAATTAAGAAGTTTATTAAACTCACAAGTCCCAGAGAAGGGCTGACCAAATGCCACACAGAGCCACATAGGCCACAATCAGCAGGGTGCTTGAACAAACAGGAGAGGAGCAAGGAGTTAGCAAGGACTTGTGGGTGAAAGTCTTTATTGAGGTTCAAGGTGGATTTGTGGTTGAGCAATATCAAGGAACTTTACTGGGTAGCTTGCAAACAAACCACACAAGTGGGGTAGGCTGTCAGTAGTTTAGATGCCAGCTGCTGGATTTTTTTTGAAGGGCTTTCAACTCATTTTGAGTATGGGTTCAGGAATAGGACAGTGAGAAGAATCTTAAAGCACAGAAGAATGAATTAAAACTGAAGAGTTAATATATTCTTGAAATAATTTGTAATAGTATAGTCTAGCAGAGCCTAAATAGGAAGGCTAGAGATGAATTCTGAGATTTCTCCTTACTACCAGGTATAGGGAGATGATGAAAACCCCAGGAACCTGCAAGATCTGTGCCAGAAGAGTCCACAGTAGATTCTGGTCAAACATTAAGAAGTAGCAGACCCCCATTCAGGCATGAAAGGAGCATTAAATGCTCATTCTTTAGGATTGAGTAATTTGATTAAGGGCATAGAGGAAGAAATAAAGCAGGTTTTCATTTACACAGACCTGGATTTGAATACTGACCCTTTCACTTTGTTGTATGTATTGGTAAGTTGCTTACCAATACAAGTCTCAGCTTTGTCATCTATAAAATGGAAAAATGTGATCTCCCTTAAGAGGTTGATGCAAAAACCTATGAGATAATGTATTCCAGATGACTAGGAGAAAACCTGACCCATGTTAAATATGCAGTGCCTAAGAAATTGTGTTATTATATATTATATTTGAAATTATACAATATTATCATGCTTTCTAACTTGTTTAATTCATTTAACCTTTGAACTCTTATAACATCTGTTAAATCCCTGTACACATGATGGATGCTCAATAACTGCATGTTGAATGAATGAGTGAGCCCCAAGTTAGAAAGAAAAGTCATAGACCTAAACTAAAGATTCAAGTAAAAAAGAGGATCATGTCATATGATTATAATCATGAAAGAAGTCAGGTCCATTTTGGTAGTTTATTATTTGTTTTTGTAGACTATAAGTTGAGAGGCATTATAGCACAATTGGGAATACTGAACTTTACGGCAAATTATCTGGATTCAAATTCTATTTGTTATCCCTGGAGTAAAGCAGAAGTAGATAATGTAATTTTCTAATAGGATTCCTGGGAAAATAAAATGAGCCAATATAACTACATTGAATAAAGCATCTGGAACAATGTTTGGCACCTATGAAGCACTAATGAACTATTAACTATTATTCAAATCAATGACTGATGTTCATATTATCTAGGTTTAACCAAAAATCCTCCTTAATATTATACAAAATCATATGTCATTCAATTAGGACAAGTTGAACCTAGCTGATGGGAAAGAATAATTCCTTTCTCATTCCTGACTCTGTTACTAACTGGCTGCTTGATCTTGAGTGAATCTTGGATCCTCTCAGTAGCATGAGCTCATCAGTTATATGTGGGTATGGGATAGATTTTGGTTTTGGTTCATACTCTCTCAACTCTAATAACCTTCTCTAATTTTTACTGAATTTTATTGGATCATTTATCCTACTCCTCACAAGGAGTGCAACTTTAGTTTGAAAAAAGAAGGCAGTTGGAAAAAAGAAAAAAACTTATTCAGAGAATTTCATTCTGCTGTCAACTTCCTAGTATCACGTCTATTCCATACACAATACCTCAGAACTATAGTAAAACATCCTGATGTTTTTCTTTTTAAAGCCCCTTTACATTTGCCATTGTCATTGGAATTGCACTCAGAAAACAGTAAAGTAGCAAGGAGATGTAAGAATGAGCCCTTTTAGCTCTTGGCAATTCATGGAGCTCTCTGTTTCTGACAATTGTAGTAGCAAGATCTTTGTCATATCACATCCACCTGCTGTACTTTCTTTTTTGCTCCTATCTCCTCTTTCTTCCACAAACCATCTTAGATGATGTCAAGCATCCTGTGGACATGTGAAAGTGAGATTCATAAAAGGTTTGAATAATATAGGACTTCACTGATAATTCCACCTCATTTTTAAGATGAGAAAAATGAGGCAAAATCTATCAGTTCACTCATTCAAAGGAACATAATAAACAGATAAAGCAAGAACTAGAAACCATGTATCTTGGTACTACTACTGGATTACAGTGTTTTTGAAGAACTGCTTAGTTAGCACAATCTGAAAGGGATTTTCCTAAATCTATTTCTTATCTCCATCTGTCATTATGCAGTAGGTTTCCTTAAGAATATGATTTTCTGCAACTTGTATTTGGGGTAAAAAATGGGAGTTCATAACCCACTTGAATCAAATGTATGGAAGATGATATGTCATGAGCTGTGTAATGTTTTGAACAACCAATAAAAAATAAATAAATTAAAAAAAAGTATTTAAAAACCAGTGAAGCCACATATAAGCATGAAACCATTTCAGTCTCATTTATTTTATAGGAGCCAGGCTTAAGTGCTCAATTTGAAATTCACTGTCATATCATACTATAATTCCTAAATTAATTATAATATTTTAATATAAACCAGAAACAGAAATGACACTAGAACTTATATTTTTTAAGACATAGTACTAGTATAATGATTAAGATAGCACATACTTAATGTTTGTTGAACTAAACTGCTTACCAAAGGAATAAATTAAAAAATGTCACATAAAAAAAAAAGAATATGATTTTCTATCTCATTATTCTTCTAGTTTCAATATCCATAAAAATCATACAAACTGTCACAACTCTTAACCCCTAAATATAAAATGATCTTTAACCATATCTAACTTTCTTGGATACTCATTATATACAAAAATACCAAATATATTTTGTATTAGAGTGATTGAAAGCTTGCTTTCAATCAGGAATTGGGCCTGAAAAATAGTGTCATTTGATAGAATATAAAATATTTTCATCATCTGTGGAATATTCTATCAAGGAGACATTGGCAATGATAGTGGCTCACAGGAGAATTTAGAGATTAGCAATTTTCTGCCTTAATCAAATCTGGAATAACATTCGAGAATTCGCTTTATGTATTAGTGTCATAGAGCATTACTTTTGTTTGAGGAAAATTTCATCATCTAATAATCAAATTTCATGAATCATGTATGTATTTATTTTATATTCCGTTACTAGGTCTTGAAATATTTCAAACTATATACTGTAAAATCAGGTTTATTTCCTTTCATTCTATAGGTAAAACCTAGTGCCACTGTTGAAAAGTATTTGGTCTTCTTTTTTGTAACCAATGTTTGCAATCATGGGTGGATTTAAGTGAAAAATACATTTAATATATTTATACGCCACTATGTGGTAAGTAAGCTAATCCACCCCATCCCCCCTACAAAAGTCTGTGTCCTAATCTCTGGGACCCATAAATATTTGGGGCTTCATCAGATGACCTTTAAAAAGGAAAAGTATTTGGATTATCCAGGTAGGCCCAATTTAATCATAAGGATGCTTAAGTGGAAAGAAGAGGCAAGAAAAGAAAGTCAGAGACCCAGATGGCACATGCCTGTAATCCCAGAGTTTCAGAAGGCTGAGGCAGGAGGTTCCTGAGTTCAAAGTCAGCCTCAGAAAAAGCTAGGTGCTAAGCAACTCAGTGAGACCCTGTCTCTAATTAAAGTACAAAATAGGACTTGGATATGGTTCAGTGGTTGAGCGTCCCTGAGTTCAATCCTGGGTACCCACTCTCCAAAAAAGAAAGAAAATTGACTACTGAAGAATTGTCAGAAAGCTACAATGTTGCTGGCTTTGAAGATAGAAGAGGGGCATGAAATCATGGGAATGTGAGAATCTTCTAGAAGTTGGAAAGGGCAAGAAAAATGGATTCTACACTAGAGCCTTCAGAAAAGAAAGCAGTATTGAGAACACCTTAATCAGTATGATCTGTATCAGATTTCTAACCTTCAGAAGAATATGATAATTATGTTGTTTTAAGCCCCTAAGTTTTTGATAATTTATTCCAGCAGTAATAATAACCTAATTCACTCTACTTTTTTTTCTGCTTTAATTGATCACTTGATTAACTAGAAATTGAATATTTTGTGATATTCAAAAAGGACTTTATGTAAAAACCTGATTATATTGTTAAAGTAATCTAATTTAGTTATAACAGTCCTCCATCATATAAGCAGGGTTTATTACAAGGAAAATAACTATTCCACCTTTTGCCACAAAGATTAGACTATCCAAGATAGTATCTACATGGATTTGTATGAGTGAGTCACACTATAAATTTTAACACAGAACATGAACAAAACATGTTTTAATATCAATATTTTCATTTTTCCTAGATTGGGAGGCAGCTATGGTACATAAAATTTATTCTTAAAGTTGTCATATATTTAAAGAAAGCTTTATAAGATATAGATAAATGTGCAAAAAAAGCACTTCAAATTCAGATTCATAAAAATCTCTTTAAAGTACACATTGCCACACTAATTCTGTTGATATTAAAAGGTCAGGATAAGGAAAATAAGTGACAATTCATTTTTGTTTGTTTTAAAATGAAGTTCTAGGCTATGATGTACTGAAGACAGTATCAGCTTTTTCATATATTTAACTTTTTTTTGTCCACAATGCACATGCATACATCTACCTTCTTCAGTTGACAATGAACCTGCCAACATGTCTGTTGATAACATAGGTAACTTTAGATTCATTATGAACAACTGTAAGTCACCGAAGACACAATTAAAATTATTTTAATGGATGCCAAATTAGGTCTTGTTAATCTATAATGGCTAGAAAGAAACTAAACAAGCAAATGAATCATTTGAGAAGTTATTGTCATGTAGGATGAAAGGGTGATTCTCCTATTCACATGGGATTGAATAAACACTAAAGTAAAGATGTGCTAAAGAAATGGAATACTGAAAGAAATTACATAATTGTGAGACTTAGGAAAGCAATGCCACAAAATGACAAAAATGTGTCACTGTGATTATAGATAATGGGCCTATGGAGCTAAAATTATAATAATCAATAGGTGGTAAAGAAAGAAGAAATACAAAGTCTGGAAAATATGATTAAAGATGTTGAAAACATTGTATTATCTAAAGTCATCAACCAAAAAACATTCACTCTCATTTCTTTTAATGCTCACTGCATGCTATAACAATTCTAAGTGATATTTAGTTAGCCAGATAATCTACCTTCTCCCACATATGAGGAAACATTAACAGAGAGGAAAGAAAGGGCATTTATAAACTCTATAATCATCATTCAGCTTGAGAATAACAGAAGCAGGTGTGTAGGTCTTTCTCTAATACTCATGAGCAATAGGGATCTACCATACAGAGAAAACACAGCTTGTTGCCAAATCTGGTATACTGTGCATTTGCACTCTTCCATTCTCAATAATAAGGAAAGTTCCACATAATAGCATTTGAGTTCATTCAGCTGTTCTCATATTCTTTGTTCCACAGTCTCCCCATAAATTTCTATTGTGCCAACATACAGAGAATCGATTGTATTATTTTTCAGTCTATCTTTGAAACTTTAAATCAAGTTATTCTGTGCAATTAAAAACTCATGATTATTTCTTCTTTCATAATACCTTTCCTCACATTCTCCCTCCTCCAAAACTCTTATTGCCTCACCCCCTTCAAAGTTTCTCCACTGCTAGCTTCTAATGCATTCTACTTAATGCACATTTTCCATTTAAGCATCATTGCTCACTGACATTCTAAATCTTTCATTT
The DNA here is from genome assembly GCF_001458135.2 of Marmota marmota marmota. NCBI lineage: Eukaryota > Metazoa > Chordata > Mammalia > Rodentia > Sciuridae > Marmota > Marmota marmota. The sequence goes on along the minus strand of NW_026000249.1, from coordinate 17,847,028 downwards.
CATAATAACTAACAACCTTAAAATATGCCACCAGAGGTAAAGTCCTTAAAGACATGTAGCTATGTAAAGTAATACTAACCAGAGCAATTAGTGTTTTGATACTAAAAGTCCCCCAATAAGATGCTAGTTTAAGTGAATAACATGCAATTCACATAAATGGGGCATAAGCTAATGAAGTTACTTATCAATTTTATATTTTGAGGATGGTCATATGCAAAACACAGAAATAGCACTCTATTTTTGTACTTGCATACAAACTGGTGTCCCATTTTGACATATTGATGCATATTCATATCAAGGGTTTCTGCATATTATAGCTAAGAACACAAACTATACTTGATATAATGATCAGATGCTTTATGTAATTAATAGTCATTTCCTATTAATACAGTCTATGGTGTCTATAAACCTAACTCAAGACAAATAATTTTCTTCAAGATTGACAGTACTCTATCTGGAAGGGCTACTGGTGGTTTATTAAATAAGCACCAATTCTAAATTAGGTTATGCTGGGTTTTGACAGTTTCTGCAAACTGACATTTTCATTTGCTTAGTTTCATAGAATAACCCATCATGCAGATATATTACTTGTTGAAACCTCATAAAACCCTGTTTTTCTCTGGACTGTGAGTATGAATTTCAAATGAACTTGGCTCTAAGTGAAAAAGCAAGTTCTCACCCATTACTGCAAGGAATACTTTTATTTTACTGAATATCAATTTAACAATATCTGTGCAACATAGATGTATTTATTTCTAATATTGGATATTTATGGTTTTGCAGATGTGACCTTGAACTGGAAAAAATTGAGGAAGGGAAGGAATAGAAGGGTACAAATCCTAAGAGAACTTGAGTATTTGCTGCTCACACCTACAGTCTATCATTTGGGGTGCCCTTCAGTGATAGCTAGCACAAAATACAGCTTTACAAACCAACCAAAAGAGAGCTCAATCATCTTGCTAAAAAATCTCACAGCAGGGTCATGCTCCCAATCCAAGGTAAAGTGTGCCATTGCTAATATTAATATATCCTTGCTCAATAAAGTCACAGCGTAGTTATTTACTCTGAAGTCTGCAAACCAAAGTAGTGTTTGACTATTTTGAAAGAGAGACTATATCTGCAAATATGGTTTTATTTCAGTTAAGATTTCTGATTATTTTTACATGATGAAGTGTTAGCAATTTTCCATAAAGTAACTCAGTATATTAGAATACAATGACCCTACAGAATGGTTGTCATATTATTTGACCAATTTTTCCGGTGTCTTGTTGTTGATGCCATTTAAACATATCAATAGAGTACAGAAATGTTACTGTTCACTGTTATGTTCAAGGACGCATAGAGAATGAGGCATCATTTGATGTTTAAATGGAATCTGGTGAAAAAGTGGCTGGTTATAGTAATTCAGCCATACCTCCAGAATAGCATAGAACACCAGCTTCATAATCATCATCAATTTATTTTTATTTTTTTAGAGAGAGAGAGAGAGAGAGAGAGAGAGAGAATGAATTTTAATATTTATTTTTTAGTTTTCGGCGGACACAACATCTTTGTTTGTATGTGGTGCTGAGAATCAAACCCAGGCCGCATGCATGCCAGGCGAGCGTGCTACCGCTTGAGCCACATCCCCAGCCCCTCATCATCAATTTATTAAATCAATGACTGCTTAACACATGCACTTCCTTATGTTATAGTGTTTTGGATATTTCAATTAGGTGGGTGATATAAGAGTCACTATATTTGCCTTTGTATGTATTGTATTTATGATCTATTAAATGGTAAGAACTGAGATACACATGACAGAATTTTTTAAGTTGCTTTCTTATGAATTCTCTTGCATTGATGTTTCTTACATAATTTGTAAATTCTCACTGTTCAAACACTCACACATATAATCACACAAATCACAGTTGAGTAGTTCTTGAAGAATATGTAACAACCCCAGAAGATATTCATATATTTACTTATACTTTCAGGAATGGATTTAAAATGTAACAGAAAAGCATAAGTTAGAGATTTGTGCAAGAATAAAATGAAATATAAGAAGAGACAGCAATATTAAAACTAAAACAAGTGCAGACTGTTTTAATTATAAGCTAATTGAAAGAAGAAAGCCTGGTCAAAGCAATAACAATAACAGCATTGACTGTTTCAGGAACAACACAATTATTAGGGCTTGAATATGAGGTGTCTCCAAATATCTCAGGAGACAATAGAGCAATGATAAGAGGTAAAATGATGAGATTATGAGAGCTATAACCTAATCAGGGGATTAATCTATTTTATAGTTTACAATTAGAAAGAACAACTGCACTGGGACATAACTGTAGGCAAGTAGAGGAAGTAGGTCACTATAGACATGCTTTTGGGATTTATTTATATTTTGTCCCTGGTTCCTTCTCTTACTCTCTCTCTCTCTCTCTCTCTGATTTCTAGCTGCCATGAGCTGAGCAGTTTTCTTCCATCATGCCCTTCTGCCATGATGTTCTGCTTCATTTCAGGCCCAAGGCAATGGAGTTGGCTGACTATAGAGTGAGACTTCAAAAACATGACCCCAAAATAAATCTTTCCTCCTTTGTATTATTCTTCACAGGTATTTTGGTCACAATCATAAAAAGCTAAAACAATTGTTTCTGGTTTTGAGAAGAGAAAATTTTCCATGGATTTTTATAATGTTATTTAAGACATCCATAATATTGTCCTTTGAATACTTGGCTTTACTGACCTTTCTTTGCACTCATTCCATGTGACTGATCATTGTACACAAAGAATCAAGACAAAATGAAGAGCTATAAATTACTATTAGGCCCATTCCATAGTAACCAAACTGAATCTGTGAAGAAATGTGTTCAGTCATATAGCAGGGAAGGTATAGAAATTTAACTGAACAAGTATTGATGTATTTTATTCTCCATCAGGTTGCAAAGTCAGGAGACACAGAGGTACCTTCTTCTTAGGGCTAGCAGACAGGAGGAAAATGTAAACAGGGGAGGGTCTTAAATGTTAAAATTATAGCTAATATTTCTTGAACTGTTGCCAAGACCAAGCACTGTGAAAATATGCTAAATGTACTGTCTTACAATAATGAAAAGAAACTTGAGTGGTAACAATTATATGTGTTTTATAAGTGAAAAAACAATGGTGCTAACTAAGACCATACAACTTCCAGAGAGATCAAAAAGCCAGGAATTATTAGAGCTAGAATTTGAACCTAAGTGTTTGTAACTCTAGAACCCATATATATTGAAGCACTTTATTATATACCCTTCCTTTGTTTTTCACCAGGAGATTATCTGTAGGTAACACATCAAGACCTCCAAAGGTTTCGGTGTTTATATAGGTGGTAGACAATATTCATTCTTTCAGTCGACCAGCCAAAATTTGTAACACATACAATACTCTTGCATTATTCTAAGATACAGTATCCTTCTAGGATACATACAATATGCTAGTATTCTTCTAGAGATACAGATTTGAACAAGACAAGACCCCTACTCATAAAGATTACATTTTAGATTGTTTTTAGGGAATATGACTGGTGCCAATGTGTAAGATTTTGTGGAAACAGATGAGGTACGAGAACTTAGGTTAAAGGATACTGAACTGGTCCATAGTAAAAGATAATGTGTAATTCTCACAGCACCTCTAACAACACTGGATGCTTACTTCTTCAAGGAGGAATTCACAGTTGTTCTCTTCAGGAAGGTTTTAGTTCCTGTTTAGGGTTTTCTACCTAGGACAATCACCACTTCCATTAGCTTAAAGTCACCTAACTTAGGAACTAAATTACACATGCAAAAATCCCTTCACTCTTGCTGTATAGTGTAATGTAGTCAGAGTAGTGGTATACATCATCTTTGCAGGTGCAAGGGGAGGGAATTGCCTAGGGAATTCTCACTGTGGAAGGAGGCTGGAATTTGAAGATCATCTTATAGGCTGCCTGCCTTCCATAGGATCTGACCATGTAATGTCTGTTTTGCTGAGTATCCTGAATGAATGTTATCAGATAGATTTTAGAGGGAAAATAGGAAGTTGAGGGAAGAGGATTAGACAGAAGGAAAATTAAAGAGGACTAGAATCTTCATATTCTATAGATAACCATTCAAAAATTTAATTGAAACACACAAAACAAGAGCAGTACAAAGAAAATGAATTAGTTTGGGGGAATGTTGTGATGCTAGGAGAATATTAGGAAGTGATATCCAGCAGGCATCTGGAAGCCTAGATTCTGGAGGGGAGAGAGAAGAAAGTAGGTCTGGGGGAGGATTCTTGGGAATGACTTGAATAGCAGAGTTGGGTATAAACGGTATAAATGCATGAGATTTCTAGGAGTACAAAGAAAGGAGGAATGATATAAGAATTCATGTGGCTTAGTGGTAGAGCACTTACCTAGCAAGCACAAGGGCCTGGGTTCAATCCCTAGCAGCACAAAATACATGATACAATGTAAGTTACAATAGGACATTTTCAACTTAAACACTTTTTTTTTTTTAAGTCCAGGAGTCTTGTCACATTGAAATACAAGAAATATTTTGTGTGCATTAAAATATACATTAGGGTCTGGGGTGTGGATCAGTAGTAGAGTGCTTGCCTAGAACATGTGAGAGACTAGGTTTGATCCTCAGCATCACATAAAAATAAATAAACTAAAATAAAGGTATTTTTCTATCTATAGCGAAAAAAAATTAAAAATGTCCATTGTAGTTACTTGTGAATTTTATGTCTTTAAAAGAGCTTATACTTTTTGTTTTATGAAAACAACATATTCACCACTGTATTCATATTTTATAAAAGAGGTAGAACAACCTAAAATATAAATGATTGCTCACAAAAATAAGGAGAAATTACTTTTAAGCAAAGAGCTAAAACTTTAAATAAAACCCCATTAACATTTAATACATTGTATAAATATAAACTGAACGAATAAAATATGTATGTATATTAAATATATGTGTGTATACATATATAATTGCATATATAGTTAAATCTATATTCTGACAAAACCCATAAGGCAAAGACCTTAAGACAAGATGCAACAGGTCTATATGCATATCCACTAGGTGGCTCTCTTACAATTCTAACTTATTATAAGGAAAATAAAAAATTAATTCAAAATATATTATGCCCAGTCTGAACTTTTGCTTCTAGTCATCCATAGCCACAGTATAATCAAAATAGATTCAAACTTAAACATTTAATGGTAAATCAGAGGCGCTGGGTCATGGTTTGTATACCATATTAGTTAGAAAGAACTAGAAAATGAGTGCTTTGTCAGGTATTGGATAATGTATCAAAACACAAGATCAGTAGATTCAAAATTAGGGGTATGATAACTACAGGTGGTTATTAACAAAGTGGAACTTGGGTCTCCATCTCATATCTTCTGGATCATACTCACCTAGTGTGAGGGTAAACCTGAATCTGTACTCTTGATGCTTTTCTTAACAAAGTTTGAGAATAAAAGGATGAAAAATACTTTGTTGAACACCCTTGGTTTTGACTATTCCTGTGAGAACTGTGTGAGCTGATTAAAAATGTTTATCTAATTCAATTAATATTTTTATTTCAACTACAAAAGTAGAAAAGTCAACAACCAAAAGATTTGCTAAAAGATTACAATCATACAATCTTAAAGTTTAAATGAATTAAGAAATAACCTAATCCATTGATTCTCTACCTTGGCTGCACATTAGAATAACCTGGAGAGCTTTTAAAATATGCCAATGTACTGGTCTACCTCTCTAGGGATTCTATTTTTAATTAGTCTGAGAAGGGGGTCAGTTATTAATATATTTGAGAGATTCACATATGATTTTATTGTAAAATCAGGGTTGAAAACCATTCATCCAGAATAAATGCCTCATTTTAAACATAAAGCACTAAGTTCAGAAGTGAAATTGATCAAATTATGTTATATGCATGTATAGACATCCTACAATGAACTCCACTATTTCTATGTAATTAATATATATCAAAAATGAACTTAAGTCAAAGAAATTAAGCAACTTGGCATAAATTATACAAGTTTTTGGAAAAACTAGGAATATCATCCAGGTTTTCTGATTTGTAGGCCATTCGTCTTCCCACAATTCCTGTTTATTCAGAAATGTATTAAATCTTTAGCATTCCTATTAGATATTATAATAACACTTTCAGAAAGAAAATATATTCACATATTTTAACTGACATTGCATATATCAGATGCCACACTCTTAAAAAATGCATTCTATGTCATCCCTTCTTGTCAGTGTTTGAGGAGGAAGTTTCAATGAGAGCCTTAACAGTTCAGAACAGATAACAAACTACTCTGTTCACCACAAAGCAGGTTTTAGCGATTCTTGATATGGAATCAGAGAAATGGAAAAGAGATGTACAATGAGTACAGGAGAAGCAAAGAGTAAACAGAAAGCAGACCATGCCCAATATCAATTAAGAGGAACCCCAGGGGAAGTATTAGCCTTAAATGGATGGAAATTCAATATAAAGATAGATAAAACACCTACAGAAACCTCAAAGATTGAAAGCAAGAAGTGTTGAGAGCAACCAACAGATAACCACGAGGCTGTGTTGTAAATAAAATCAATTTTATGGTTTCACTCAGCCCTTAATTTGCCAAAATGTTCAAACTAAAACTAATATACAAGCTTCAGCTAACTCAGCAGGGTGGGTACTTTTTGTCAGAACTGGTTGCAAACTACCAAACAATATGGGATAAAAGCATTTGCAAGGCTACACTCTCACCCACAGAGAAGATGTTCCTCATTTTGAAGGTCAGGCCATACATCACTGGCCCAGTGTCAGGAAACATGCATTGCCTCCGCCTACACTGTGCCAGGTCAGTCAGAAAATAAACAAAAGCAACTGCACAAAGCAGCTACCCCCTGAATTGCTCCATCCTCCTTTCAACCCTTCCATCTGAAAAGGGAACAATTCAGGCAGTGAAATTCACATGTGTTGGTTAAGACACCAGAAATTCTAATATCTTCCAGCAGGCTTCATTCATTCATTCATTTATTTATTTTTGGAGAAATACAGGATATACTTAACTTGTACTGCTAGATTATTTACAACAAGCCTCTTAAAAGAGTCACCAGGGCTTTCTCTGTGTCTGTTTCCAATTGCTGAATGTTAGACGATTTCAGAGACTCCTGCAACCAAAGGTGTCATCTATAAGCCAAGGGGCCATCATCTCCAAAAATTCTAACGTCAGTCACATTCATTGTCTGTGAAGGATCACTGATGAATTACAATTTTAACCTAAGTGCTTGAACAATGACCTTGCTTCCTGGTCAGTTATTTCTACCTAAGAATTTAGTGTGAATTAGTTCTTCTTATAGCTTGTGTAATTTCATGATATTAGAAGGAAATCTTGGCAGGCCAGGAGATATGGAACAGAATGGGATATGGTCTTTCGAGTTTCCAATGGTACAAGAATTATAGGAAGTAATGGGGAGGTTAAGTGCACTGATAAAAATGTCCTGGTTGCCTGAGAGACAGTAACATAAATGTTTTTTGCTTTCTTTTGACAGACTTTTTTGTCACCATCGTTCCCTAATGTAGTAATCACAACTATTTACATAGCATTTAGATTGCAATAACTATTATAAGTAATCTAGAGATTATTTAAAGTATAAAGGAGGATGTTTGTAGACTATATTCAAATACCATAGCATTTTCTATGAGGGACTTAAGCATCAGCAGATTTAGATACTTGTGTGTGTGGAGAGGGGGGAGTCCTTGGACTAACTACCCAAGGCTACCAAGGGATGACTGTACTCAGGTGGATTTAGAATTGAACTAGAAATGCATGGATTATTAAGTAGTTGGATTTTTGCATCAACTTGCTCCCTATGGACAAATTGGATAGCTATATATGGTGCCCTTGGTTAGGAATTACATCTTTGGAGTTATACTATTTGGTTTCAAATGCTAGCTATAGCAAATTACCTAAGCTCTATGTCTTACTTTCCTAATAAGTGAATTGGGGATATGAAATGATCTATCTCATAGTGTGGATGATAGATAGGAGCACTTGGCATGGAGTAAGTTTTCTATAAATATAGGTATTACCATAAATTATCATAAATGTGCAAATTCCTCTAAGATATGAAATTAGGAGTAGAAATGCTGTTAGGTGGAATATGCATTTTGAAAATAAACCTGTTCTTTATCTTGTGTCTATTTTTTTAGTCTGTCATTCTTCCCCCTCTCCATTTCCTTTATGTCTATCCTGGATTCTATTATCACACTTTTAATATCGTGGGTCTCAGTTATGGGACTTTGTGATTCTTGTCAGCAGGGGATAATTATGATGAAGAAGAGCAAACCAAGTCACACAGATCATTCCCCAAAGTGGGCAAAAGAGTTGGATTATGGGTGTAATGAGAATACCATAACAGCAATAATGATAATAATAACAGATGTTTTTTTCAAAGGACTATAAAGATAGAGGACCCACAGAGGTCACAATAAAGGAAGTGGACTTGGAAGAGGTTTGGATACAGTAGGGAACAGACAACCTGGGAATGTTGAAATCACATCACCTAATTCACCTTGCTACACTTCTATAAGATTCAAAATAAACTTTCAAACAATATTAACCTTCAGTGTACTCTTAACATTCCTAATTTAATATTTCTATATAACACAGTAAGCTCCAAATCCAAATGACATTTTCTTATTTTTTAACATTTGGCTTCATCTCACTCCCGTAATATAGACTTATAGTGTGTAGACTTACTTTGAAATCCATAGATGAGACTATCTTTATTTGAATTGAAGGTCTATCTCTCGAAAACACTATAGCTAGTAAGTTCACAACAAATCAATCTCATGCAGACTAAATAGGGGAGTTATATGTCCATTATAAATTTCTTGTGATGAGTTGAGTCATTTAGCACGAAGGCAAAAACGCTTGGAGCAACATTACAACATTATATTCAATGCCACGTCAGCCAGTGGCCATGGATGCTCAATAAATAGCACTGTGCTGTGACTGATCATGTACCAAACCGTTTTAAAGTAGTGAAGATATAATAAGTCAGGAAAAAAGGAAAAGTGGATTACCTTTCTTCCACTAATATAAAATATACCAGGTCTCTCTATTTAATGTATAACTGAGAGCATAGATAGAAGTGGATAATTAAAACAATTTGATAATTAAGAATTTATTCATCAAGAAGCACAGCTGTTGCCATGCTGAGAATTTATGTTGGTATTGCATGCAAGGCATGGACTATCATGACAGCAGGCAATGTAAATGGAAGCTGTCTGATTGAAGAACAGATCTAGAAATGTCCAGAAGAGAAATACTTAGCCACTTTTCTCTCCACAGCTTCCATGCGATGAACTTTAATTCTCCTGTCCTAAAAAAAAAGAAAGCTGCTTTTCTCCTTTCCATGAAAGATAATAATATTTTTAGTGATAAAAATGCATTTGTGGTAGTATGAGTTTCTTTAAAAGCTTAGTTAAAACATAGATACCTTTCCTCAAGGTAGACTTTAAAGATTTTTTTTTTAAATTTCCTATATAATTTGTTAAGGACAATAATTTCATTTAAACTAATTAAAATTTTAACTAATTAAAACTAGTTTCTTTAAGAATTTTCAAATGCAAGAAATGTATTCAAAGTTTTTCAATTTTGTAAATCAGCATCATATTAAAAAAAGATCAATATGGAATTTCTTTTAATTTTCATCAAAACAAATTTATGAACAAAACAACAGGAAAATGATGATAATAAAGCTGTGGATAACTGAAATACTATAATATCTTAATAAGAAACACTTGTTTTAAAGAGAGAAGTTTAGCTATAAAAAATATATGCTGCATCAGGTATGGTGGCTCATGCCTGTAATTCTAGAAACTCAGGAAGCCAAGGAAGGCATTCAAAGCTAGTCTCAGCAACTTAACAAGGCTCTAAGTAACTGAGTGAGACCCTGTTTCTAAATAAAATATAAAAAGGGGTTGGGATGTTGATCAGTGGTTGAGCACTCCTGCTGGTGAATGGTTGAGCACCCTGGGATCAATGCCTGGTACAAAAAAAAAAAAAATGTTGCTTCTTTTTTGTATCCTATTTTAACCCATGTGAACTCTGAAATTCCTGGAACTTGTCCTTGGATGGGCATTTAACAACCCAGAATCCAATATATGGGACCTCCAAGCTCCTATTAGACAAGCAGATGGTTCAATTCTAACTTTGCCACCACTCATATCAATAGAGGGCCAAGAAGTGCCAAGGAGCAGGGCAGAAAAGAAGACTTTGAAGTTTAGTGATCTTCAGGCAAAATGAGGGGATGAATAGGAAACACAGTGGATAGTGGGAAAGTTAAACTATATCACAAAAACTCTACAGAAAAAAAAAAGATCCAGTTTCTTCAATAAATAAAGTGCTTACATAAAAGATATGGAGGAATATATACATTAAAAAAGATCAAAAATATTTTTAAATTAGGTAAAACTATACTATGATGTTTAGGGATGCATATTTTGGTGATAAAAATTTCAAGTAAGGATGGCATTCTATGAAAGCCAGTATAGTGATTATTCTTTTGCATATTGGTGCATATCTGTGTTTTCTTGTGTGGTTACAAGAAGACACATGAACATTTTCTGGAATGGTTTGCAAAGTACTAGTTCTGACATTGGGGATAGTAATAAGGGTATTTTATTAAACAGTAATAAATGTTCATTAACTATAAATTTGTTTTATAAATACTTCCAGTATTTGTTTTATTATGGAAATAAATTAATAATTTTCTAACTGGTGAAGGCTCTAGAGTCATACTACCAGATTTAAACCCAAACTCTGGCACTTACTACTTATGTAAATGTTTATGTTGATGATCCAAATAAAATGATCTAACAAGGAAATCATGAAGATTAATTAATGTGAAAGTTCTATGAGTTATTTCTAGAAAAAAAAATCTTTTTATGGGTGTTAGTATTACTATATGAAATGATTCTTGTTCCAGTAAGAAAGCAGAGTTGGCAAGGTAAGAGATCAGGAAAAATGATACAAATTACTGCAAATATACAAAGATAATGCCCATATTCTACATCATACTTTTTCTTTAGTCAATTTTCATATTAAATGACTCATTCCAGAGAAGGATGTTTGTTCAATGTCCAAAATATCTATAATTTTACAATGAGAATCAATGGAAAATGGAATTCAGCTAATTTATTACTACTTTGTATGTAAATTCATTGGAACTCATCCATTTTATTAAGAAAAGCAAACTAAAGAAGCAGCTCGATGTGTTAAAAAAGGAGGCTGCCAAATTAAATGTCTTGGCCTGACTGAATCTCTCCTGATTGAAAATTAAAATATTAGGAAATTGTTTGTTTGAATCTGGAAGCCTAGATTAGGCTCTGAATGGATTAAAAACTCCATTAATGAAGAGCTAACCTTTAAAAAATCACATTCTTGACTTTTTAACTTTTTATGAAAAAGGCAAAGTTTTCTTAATCCTATTAATTCATTGATTGTCTTTAATTTCAATTAATTGTATTTTTAATCTTTGGAGTGTGTTATCATTACAGGCATTTAGTTTTAGCAAGTTAGAGCTTGTTTTTGAGTTAATTCTAGACCTCAATATTTTCCATATGTTAATGAATTACATTTTAGAGATTTGATTATTTAATATGAACACTTTAAATTTATACATTAAATTCAATACAATAAAAGCCAGTGTCCATACAGATGACTCAAATTTCTTGAAAAGTCCTTTGAGCAATATTTAAAAGAAATCCTCCAGTCCTCAACAATTAAGGAAATTTTAAAATAAAGTCCTTTGGAGAATTCAGTTTACCAAAAAAAAAAAATGTCCCTGGCATGTTATTATTCTATCTTTAATGATTTTCTACAGTGTGAGCATATCCACTCTAGTTTACCTGATTATATGAGAAAATTGATTTTAACAGGTAATAATTATTTATACCGTTGAATTATAGCCAATAACAGTGCAAAAATATAATTTAAGTGCTAAAAGTAGGTGATGTATTGCTAGGAATAAAAACAGAATAATTAAAACAAAATATAATAATAAGACTCCATTTTAACACTACTTTTCCAATAGTGAAATGAGGTAAATATCAAATGTGTCCTAAACTCTGAGACCCACCTTATTCCAAATTTTGTCTCATGGACAGGGACTCTTAGGCCTTTTTATTGGGCCTCTAGAAATACAAAAGGACATCAGTGCTTTAAATATTCACAACGCCTTTTATTTTACTACTAGGCCGATGATTTTGACCATTTCAAACACACACACTTCTATGTGCCTTCTAAAAGTTGAAACGTAAGATAGCATAACTCTTTAGTATTGAATATTTCCTGTATATTGATGCCAGAGAACACAGCTATGCTACTCAGTGTGGTTTGCAGACCAACAGCAATGGCACCACCTGAGAGCTTATTAGAAATGTAAACCACCAAAGAAGTCTTGATGTTTTCTTCAGCATGATCAGATTTTAGACAGGCTTCTTTCTGAATATATGTCTCTGAACACCTTTTCTTAGAGGATTTGCTTTAGAAAACTTGAAGTTGCAAATAATTTTTCAGCCTCTGTGAGATATAAATCTTTGTGATGTTGAGCATATCTTTCTCAAATATCTGGAAATTATCCCTTTGAAATTTCATCATCAAGAAAACATAGGGTCCCTATTTTCTACTTTCTGTAGGAGGAAACAAGCCTAGCATGGATAAGAAACCACCTAGCAAATATAAATGGCTTAATCACATTAACCAGCCTACTCCCCACCTAGCCATGTACTCCAAAGTTTTTCTACTAGCTCATAGCCAGCATTGAAAAATATCCCCACCTTCTATTTCAGTGGGGTTGAGTTGAATCTCTCATTCCTGTTAAAATATTCTCTCTTCCCTACTGGGATGGTCTAGAATACAGTCCACTTTATTCAAGTGGTCTGGAGCAATTTTTATTTTACATTAACCTAAGCCCCACCTCTCAATCGTAATCTGCATTTTAACAGTTTTTTCTCCCATCCAATAAAGTCGAGAAACACTGCTCTGACCATAACAGTGTTCATGACTTGCTGGTACTTAATAGGGCATGGGTCATAATAAAATAGGTATGAAACACAGAACATGAAATTTTAGATAATCACCATGAAATATAATAGGACTGAAAGTTTTAAAAATGTCACTTCAATCACTTGATTATTTTATTTTGTGTTCAACTGTGTGAAGTATATTCTGGATTCTGGAATTGTTGATGTGCTATTACTGTTGCATATTGTTTTCAATTTAAAATTAAAATGACTGTTTTAAAGAAGACATAAATAAAGAAATCAAACATACATTTAGTGATGTGCAAAACACTAAGATTGCATAGAAGATACAAATAAATAAATGTGCCTACTGAGTGCTGAAGTCACTACATGGATTAACAAAAAGGAGGGAAAATTTATGTTGGCCATGTATATTTATAGCTTCATCATTCAAAATCATACCATTATGATTTTGTGGAAGAGGGCATGTGCAATTATTATTTTGCAATCTATTTGTGTGGACCTCTCTTCCGCTCGTGAAAAGCTTTAAATGCAATATTTGTACATCAAATATTAACTTGCCATTCCAATAGCCTAAAAGTGTTCTTCAGTTAAAAAATTTAAAAAAAATAAAGATGTTCAATTGAAACTACCCCTGCACATCATACTTGTTCTATGACTAAGCCCAGAAAATGTCACAGAAGAATGATACATTTAAAAAAGTTATGAAAAATACAAAGTAAACATGATATGTCTATATATTCAACAGTATTGTGTTATGTGATAGGCAAAACTTACCCAGGTGGAAATGCTGTTGTCTGAAAGGATGATAATGATTAGTATTATAAAGGAAGAGGTAGAAATAAAAAGAGGTAAAAGAGTCTTCCTTAATCTGAATAAAAGTTATACAATTAATGCAACTTGACACCCATGAACACTTTTCTCAATTTTTGAATTAGATGTTAAGCCATGAGATTTTGAGAGCCAAACCATATTAATTTCTTTTATCCATCCAGCATAGTCAGTTAATGTTTGCACACATAGGCTAAAATGGGTACATCAAGTAGTAATCAAAAAATAAATCTTGGGGCTGGGCTTTTGGCTCAGTGGTAGAGTACTTGTGTAGCATCTGTAAGGCACTGGGTTTGATTCTTGGGACCACATATAAATAAATGAACAAAATAAAGGTATATCAACATCTAAACAAAAACTAAAAATTTGCACCATGCTGCATGTGGTGCAAATGACTGTAATCCCAGTAGCTCAGGAGGCTGAGGGAGGATTGTGAGTTCAAAGCTAGCCTCAGCAGCAACTCAGTGATACCATTTCTTAAAACAAAAAATAAAAAAGATCTGAAGATATGGCTCAGTGCTGTGTACACACACACACACACACACACACCCCTACCTCTTGGACATGTCTATCCTGACCAAACAAGTGATAAAGACCACTAAAGGCTAAAGGTATTGTCAAATTAGCTTATGAAATTATGTCCATATCTCAGGATATTATTTGACTCAGTTCCATTCAACACATAGTGTGTTCCTATTGAATCAATGTAGTAGAATACCTATTATACTTTTAATATGGTTTGTTTTCACCAAAACTCATTCTGAGGCATAATTCTTCAATATGGTAATGTTGGGAGGTGGGTCATAGTAGGAGGATTTGGGGTTATGGTGATACACCCTTAATTAACAGACAATAAAGCTAACTTGCAGTATTAAGTTCTCACTCTTGTGAATCTGGAATGGTTAGCTTGACAGAAGGTTACCATAAAGCAAGGTTAAACCTTGAGCTTGTCTTTTCTGCACGTTGCTGCTTGCCCTTCTTCTTTTCATGTTGCGTAGAGCAACAAGACTCTCTCACTAGAAGCGGGGGGGGGGTGATGGTGGCACCATATTCTTGGACTTCCAGATTTGTGTTACAAAATAAAAATTTTTCAATCATAAATTACCTCATCTCATGTGTTCTGTTATATCAACAGAAAATGGACCAAGCCACTACAGTTCTGTAGCAAGGATTGCCCTTGTGATGTTTATATATTATAAGAAACAATAATATTCAGTGAATTGCAATATAATTTATAGGTTCTTAACATTGTGGATGTGTGTATATTCATGTTTGTGTGTGTGTGTGTGTGTGTGAGTG
>NW_026000249.1:17765118-17831841 GCF_001458135.2 Marmota marmota marmota | reverse complement strand
GGGAGGGAGGGAGAGAGAGAGAGAGAGAGAGAGAGAAAGAGAAAGAAACAGCTTTGGCAATTTAATGACTATGGACCCCCTCTGGAAATATTTTTATATGCATAAAATAAAACTATATTGTATTTTGAAGAGAACTAGTTATATTGAAAGATAGCTATCAAAAGGTAACAAAATGAATTTGTAATATATTAATATGTAGTTCTTTATTAACACATATATGACAAATGCTACTGGCAGAATTAATTTTGAAATAAGTATCAATACAAATTAGTTACGAAGCTAGTTTGTGTTAATAGACACTAATAATTCTGGCCAGTATTTACAATTGAAACAAATACTAAATTTCATTTAGATAAAATAAAAATAGTCAAACATAAGTGTATATGTGTATTCATATGTTTATTTACTTTTTCCTATAGAGTTCATGGCAGCCAAATGATTTAAGTCATTTAAAGAATACTGTCATTACCTCAAGGGCAAAGGGAACTACTATTTTTTAAGTGCTGAGTGCTTATCAAATTTTCCTTTAAGAAAAACCATTCTGTCTATAGCATGTATAAAAGATTCTTTCAAGTAGGATTGAACAAGTGTCCATGTAGAGACAGGGAGAATGAATCACTTTAGAAGATATATTCAGAAGGCAAAATAACAAGATTTGGTGGAAAGTAGCTAAGATTGAGAATGAGGGTTGTCAATGATGTTACCAGGGTTTCTCATTTGGTTAACTGGAAGGATGAGTTAATGTATGTGTGACAAGAAACAGAAGGAGACAATCTGACTCTTATTTGGGAAGAAGGATAAAATATTACACATAAAATGGGGTTTCAGCCTAGGTCTACAACTGCTAATATATAAGTTATTCCAGTCCTTTATATGGTTACCAAGATTGTGAGAATCCACTTTGTCAAGGCAAAATGCTTCTACCTCTGAGTATTTTTTGGCTTTTATCACAGTACCATATAATTAGATTTCACATACCAGTGCAACAGAGAAAGATAATCCTTTAGAAGGAGCCACTTGCACAGCTTTAGTATCACAATTCTATTATTTGAAAATTCAAATTAGGTAAACATCTTTTGAAAAAAAAAGACAATAATATTAACTAGCATTATTTGAACAACCTCAAAGTGTCAGTTGTCAGTTGTACCTACATGGATTGTTTAGTTTATTCATTGAACAAATATTGACTGAGCATTATGTACCAAGCATTGTTCCAAAGGCTGGG
The DNA here is from genome assembly GCF_001458135.2 of Marmota marmota marmota. Lineage (NCBI taxonomy): Eukaryota > Metazoa > Chordata > Mammalia > Rodentia > Sciuridae > Marmota > Marmota marmota. The sequence goes on along the minus strand of NW_026000249.1, from coordinate 17,830,616 downwards.
GATTGAGAAACAAAACAGTCAAAACACCCTGCCATCATGGTGCTTATAGTTCTTGATCCTCACACAAATTCTCTGAAGCAAATTGAGTATCACAATATTGTCAACAAGATTGTTTAGGCTCACAGACATTAGGCAAAGACAAGATTTGGACTAAGGCTATAGCCTTACAATAAATGCTATTTTCTTTGGCACATTCTTTCATATATATACTCAATGGTGGAAAAGCTGGATGAATCTTTTAAGGTAATTTCTCTATTAAAAATAAGTCTAGTATCTTCATACCAGGTGAAAAGGGTAGGTAACACACCTAAATACATGGGAAATACTTAAGATAGCAACATTCCTTTTGTTGTTCTCCTACCTGTATTTTTTCTGTGAATGTAAATGTAGTTAAGGCTCTTATAATGCATATTCTATAGTACATATAGCTGTAGATGTATGTGCAAATGTGGGGAGTATGTGTGAAATTTGCTCCTTTGTCATAATAGTTATAGTATATTCAATATATAAATCCTTCCTTTAGGGATTTTGTGTTTCCAAGATAAATATTACTCCTACATGATTTCAGCCATGTCTTATTTATGAGACCTTCACAGGGTATATAAAAATGTACTGTCAGGATGATTCGTTCTATTGAGCATTAGTAGTTCTAGTCAAGAAAATGTGAAATCACAAAAGAGTGAAATACACATCTATCTGGTTTTTCTCTTCATTTCATTTATCTTTGGAAGATTTGTGTGGCCAGTTTCACAGTAAAAATGCATGTAACTGGCTTAATTTTGGTTGACTACATCACAGAATGATGCCCAGGTAAGGAAAGATTAGACAAGTTTCCTATATTCTCTTTTACAACTGAAATATATGAACCTCATATTCATCAATGTTGACCAGTGGTTCTCATCCCAGGGTGCCTAGCAGAATCAGATATGAACCTTATTTAAAAATCAGTACTAATGCCTAGGCATCAACCCAGACCAATTCATATAAACTATCTGGCAGTGAGGCCTAGACATTTGCTTATTTAAAAAGCTCTGCAAGTGATTGTTATGGGCAGCCAATGTTGAGAAACCCTAAGTTATACACTGCATCTTAACCTTTATTTTTCTTCCTACATAGGATTTTAATTCATGGCTTAAAACAAAAACATGAACCTCAGAACATCTCACCATTGGTTATGTTAGATTTTCTGCTTTTCCAATATTTACACAGCTGTTTAATACGAAGAATGAGCTACCACATATTTCCACCACAATTAAACTGAGATCTGACATTTACAATTTTCACGCAGCCACAATCAGTTCCAAATTCCCTTTTGCAACCAAGAGTAGCATTCTCACTATAATAATGAAGCCATGTTTTAGATGTTCTTTATCAGAATGGATTCAGCATTATTCAACTTTATAATCCATTTATTCTGTTTCTGTCCTGTATTCAATTTGGAGAACTATTCTTATCATCTTTTAGAAAACGAGTTGGAAGATAATCTCCAGAAATGTATAAACATACTGTGCAATTTCTCAACTAATTAAGATATGCTGGGCATGTAAATATTTTTTTACTTCAGGCAGGTTTTTTAATTGTGGAAATTTATTATGTCAAATTGAAATAGCATTGCACAAATAGCAAAATATACAAAATGGTCTAAAGAAAAAAGAACTCCCCTTATGATTCCATACTGTTTAATTTTCAACCAGGTGGGAAGTTTGTTAGGCGAAATTCAATCATATTTTCCACTTAATTAGTTGAGAAATTATACATTAAGAATTGGGAAAATAAAAGAATTATTAACCCTGACTGTATCTTACCACTGATTGACTATCAAGAAATCACCTCTCCCTGTCATCTTGGTTACTATTATTAATTTTCACTTCTCCCACAAACATCTTACATTGTTACATTTCCTCTTATTTGCTAAAACTTTTATTAATTCGAGTTTCACTGAGTTAATGGTGACTTTCAACTAGAATGCTCTTAAATTCTTCAACTTTGACCAGGAAGTAAAAATTAAGCATTTCAATGTATCTAAATCAAAGTATGTTTCCTAAAAAGTAGCACCCAGTAAGACTATTGATTGATTGAGGCAAGAATGTGAACATTCTTATGCAAAGATACCAAATTTGAACTTCATCTTGAAGAGATGGAAAACTATTGAAGCCTCTTTTGCAGTCAAGTGCTCTGCTTAAATTTTAAATCTTAGAAAGAACAACCAGGCAGCAAGGTGGAGGACAGATGTAGAGGAAGGTCAAACTAGAAGTGGGAGCATCTTTTTTTTTTATGAGAGAGAGAGAGAAAGAGAGAATTTTTCTAATATTTATTTTTAGTTTTCGGTGGACACAATATCTTTTATTTTTTATTATTATTTTTTAATGTGGTGCTGAGGATCAAACCCAGTGCCCTCAGCATGCCAGGCAAGTGAGCTACCACTTGAGCCACATCCACAGCCCCAAGGGAGCATCTTTTAAGAGGCAATAGTCCAGATAAGAAGAGATCGAACTCAAAATACAACTCAAGTGAGACCTCTGCCTTGTCCACCAATCAGAGTAATGTGCATAATCCTAAGACCCTGTGATGACTTTTATAACTAAAGCTGAAATACCTTTAGTTTCACCTCCTCCTCTTCCTTTTGTTAACACTCTCCTTTGATAAATCATGATTTATGTAGGTAATAGTCCCATGTATTTCCGTTTTTATTCCCACAGCCTAGCTAGCACTGGGCCTGGCATACTACAAGTGTTTAGAATATTTGTAGAATATTCAGATGAATAATTGAAACAGTAATTTTTCATGACATTTATTTTTATGGAATAAATGCTTTATATACATTTGAGTCTTTGCTCTCCCAATGCTTAATTAGGAGATTGTCATTTCTTCCCTACTTTTCCTATGCATTAATTGAGGTGTATGGACTAAATTATTTTTCATGTATGTTGTTTCCATTGAAAGTTTATCACACAATAGGCAATTTAAAATTGCCATAGGTTAAATCAAAATCCTGAATTTTATATAATCAACTGATTGTCACCATTGCCCATTTTAGTAGGCTCAAAATCACTTTGTGTCCATTCAGAAATATTACTCCTTGTTCAATAAATATGTTAGTCAATAAATACATGGAGAGGCAAATGAAGATCTCTTCCATATAAAGCCATACATTGCTAAAATATGTATTACATTTATTATGAAATTATTTTAGGTGGCTAAAATGTAGGAATATTAAAACCTTAAATTACAAAGTCAATAACATGTCTACAAATGCTAAATTACATTTTTCCTTAATATGCTTCAATATTCTTTTCACTGTTTCACATCAACTCTGATTCCTAAGTAAAGACAAATTAACAAAGTTTTAAAAGTAAATATAGAGTCATACATTATTGTTTTGTTTTTTCTTTTGGAACCACTCACTTTATTTATTTGGAAAAATATGTTTAATCTATTCTTTCTTAATTAATTAATTTATTTTAATTAGGAACATATGACAGACAAATGCATTTTGACTCATTATACACAATTGCAGCACAACTTTTCAATTCTCTGATTGTACACAATGTCCTGTTGCTCCATATGTGCACTCATACATGTACCGAAGGTAATAATTTCCATCACTTTCCACCATCTTTCCTACTCCCATATCAGCTTCTCTCCCTCCTCCTTGTCCAATCAATGTTCCTCCATTTTTCCCATGCCTCCCCATTATGGGTCAGCATCCACTTATCAGAGTGTATTGTTTTCTTTTAACAATGAACACTTCTTAGTTGTGCTGTTTTAATAATGGTATTTATGCAGTATTCAACATTTTAGATCAAGAATTCTGAGTTTTTAGTAATTAAGAATATAGGCATACAGGATACAGAATCAGACCTTAATTGCTAACTTCAATTGCATAGTAACTCCCCTTAATAGTGTGACTCACAGATGCTATAAATATCTTTCAAACAGATTTAATACAAAAAGTTTTTAATTTTTAGTTTACTTTGGGTCATGCTTTAAATATGTGTTACTTGGGATATTTGAGAAAGTAGCTGTGTGTGTGTGTGTGTGTGTGTGTATGTGCTAGACTTCCATATTTTACCAGAGACAATAGAAACAAGTTAGTATAAGAACTTATCAATTGCAACAACTATAGTGCTCTGATTAACATAACAAAAATGATATGGCCCAGGTTCATATTCATATAAAACTTGCAAAACAAACAAATAGCATTGAGAAGCAGTTTCTTATATACTTCATCATGATCCTGTAAGATCGAGTTAAGTTGTTTGTTTACCTTACAGTGTCATGGTACTCGATTGGTAGAAAAGACAAATGGGATTCTTTTCCATATGACAAAAAAAAAAGCAAATATATTTTATTGACTTTCTCTTTAAAAGCTTTAACTAGAAAATTAGTGAATAGTAGAGAAGATTAATCACACAACATTTCAAAGCTGCATACAGGATATAAAGCAACACATATTTATCTTTTAAAATATCAGATTTCTGTTTGCTTTGTTTCTTTTGAATTTTGCTTCATTAAGCTTCAAGTTTATTTTCCATTCCATTAATTAGCTTGTGCATTTGTGTGTGTGAGATAGAGATACACAGAGATTCAGACAGAGATAAGAATGGAGAGATTGAGAGAGGAAGAGGGAGGGGGAAGGGAGGAAGAAAGAGATAGAAAATTGAAAATTAGTAATTTCAAGGTGCACATTTCAAAGTTCAAGAGTTCAGGCAATAATTTCAGTTAAATTTAGTTTCTTAGAGTATCACACCAATATTTCCTTATTTAACTTAGGTATAGTTTTTTACTACAAGGAAAATCATGGAAGGAAGATCATATAAGAATAATGTCTATAACCTACCAGGCAATGGACAAGGTATCATACCAAATTATGTTTTAGCTTCTTAAGAGCAAAATACAGTTAAAAAACTAAAATACTAAAAAATTACCAAGTAGAAAAAATTGGAAAACTTAAACTATAGTTGTTATAAAGACCATAATTCTTCTGCTTAACACATTGATTCTTGAACCCTCAACAAAGTATGAAGCAATTATGTGGTGTTTAATAATGGCTTGATGAATCAGAATCCTTAAGACATTCACTAGGATACAAGGTAGTGTTCTACTTTAAGGCAGGAATTTTCAAACTCTGAGTTGTAATTATGAGTGAGTCTTGAAATCAGATGATTCAATCTTGACTAGCATTTTATCAAAGTGGAATAAAACAAATAATGTCCCTCTGCATCACAAGTTTATTGAGAGGGCAATTCACCATGAGCAAAACACATATCTGGACATCCTTGCTGAGTGTGTGAAGTTATAAGACAAGACTATCCTTTGATACTAAGCAGTTTCTATAGCTAGTTCTGTAGGTAAGTAACTAGATGAACATGATGATAACATGACTACAAGTTAACTGTTTGTTCTCCAAGGAAGGGCTTCTGTCTTGGTAGTGGTTTACTGCAAAGGTGCTGAGGCATTGATCCTGTGTTTCTCACATTTACAGCACAATTCACTATATATGTTACCACTGTTTGGCCCCACTGGGTTACCTCATGTACTTGAGACAGAGGAACTGATGCTATCTATTCCAGTGTTGCTGCTGTTTACTGTATTTGGAGTATTACAGTCATACCCAATGAATCTCACAATCTACATGCAGAACATACAGAATTACAACAATCCACCCTCATCTGTGTTTACTTATGTCGTTTGAAATAATATTCTTTACCATCCTTTCTGCTTCTTTTTTGTTAATTAATTTATTTTAGTTAGGTATATATGACAGCAGGATGCATTTTGATTCATTGTACACAATTCCAGCACAACTTTTCATGTCTTTGGTTGTACACTTTGTCGTGTTGGACCATAAAGTAGCAAAACCAAGGGTTGGCTCAAGAAACTTTAGTTTCAGTTGAAAGCATATATAGGCTAATCACTGCATAATTCCAGTGGGTATAGTGTCACTTATATATGTGTAGGTCCTTTATATTTGTCAATATATAAAAAAGATTTGAAAACTACTACCTTATAAAAGAAAATAAAACAAGTTTTATGTGTGTTTTGGTTGACTAGCAAAACTTAAAGTCAATTTTGACTATAAAACAAAAGATAATTTTTGCAAGCATTAATGTTTAAGGAGAATATGGTCATTTCCATTTGAACTTAGGTAATAATGTGGGATTTAATTCATCTTTCAATGTGAAAGAAGTGGTCAGGAGATATCTTTTACTGTGTGTAGTTCAGGTACAATCAGATGACACATTGAAAACCCTATGTAGAAGGCTTGGGGCAGCTGTCAAAATATAAGTAAAAAATAAAATAGTAACAACAAAAATTTCTGAAACTATGAAATTCAAATGTTAATGTAAAAAATAAAAAACCTGCTATGATTTTTATGATCTGATAATGATCTTCTCAATCAAGATATTTGTCATACCAAGAAGAAACAGTCAAGGTAAGATCATGGTTAAATTTCTCAAACATTACCATCTTTTTGTTTATAAATTCCCCCTACATTTAAAAATATTAATATGAATAAAATGTCCTTGTGCCAAATCCCAAATATGATTTTTCCTTCACCTAACTGTCCTATTTATAATGTTCTGCTTCTCTATACTTTATGGGATGAGACCATTTTCATAAAAGTTATATCCATGATCTCATCTCTTTCTCCTCTATGTTTCATCATCAAATGACTCATGATTCAGAACTTATTCACCTAATGATGTCTCACTGCTTATGTATCAACATTACATAATTTTCATCTATACTTATCCATGATTATACATGCATGAAGAAGATAAATACCATTATCCTTCTTTAAAAAATATCCTTACAGCCTTCAATATTAATACTCTAATAAGAAATATAGTAGTACATAGTTTAAATGGTAGTTTTTATTTTGGCAAATTAGGTAGTTATTGCTATTAAATCCAGGTAGTAAGGATCTATTTTGGAAAAAAATTATAAGCTCCATTCTGCTGATAGAATTATGGAATATAGTTTGTACAATTATAAATATACAGACATTATTTACTTATTTACCTGCATTAATTGTTCACAATGAAGAGAAATTCACTTAAACTTCTTTAGTTTGAGTCATAGTTTAAAACAATTAATATTTTAATATTGTTTACAGTTAAATGTTTAGTTATACTGTGAAATGATATTGGGGATCCCAATGAGTCTCTTAGTATTTAGAATACAAATTATTTTCCTAAAAATTCTGACTCAAATAAAGTATTTTTTGAGTTGGAAGAGACTTCAGAGGCTACCTAGTTTAATATTTTGTTATAGAAAATTTCAAATATACACAAGTAAAGATAATCACATAAGAAATCCCAGAGTATCTATCACATCTCGTCAATCATTAGCATGGTTTTGCCAATTTTCTTTGATTTATTCCTTTCAATTATTTTCTATTTGGAACATGTTAAATCAAACTTTATTTCATTTTTTTCTAAACATTTCCTTTCACATCACAAACACATATCCCATAAAAATTACCAAAATATCATCACACATACTAATATGAACACTAAGTTTTAAAAGCAATGAAACATCAAGATACAGTGAAACATTTCTTAATCTTTTTTTTACATGTTGATTTCTTAATCAAGATAATTTGTTCTTGGTTGACATAGAGAGATAATTTTACTGAATTTGGGTTGGAAGGAGACTACTGCTTAACTCTAAACTCCAATTGAACCTGGAAAGATAGTTGGAATGCATGTTGACTTTCATATGTCAGGATTAAAGCCTAATCCTTATGAGTTTAATAATTTCTAGGATTTTTAATCTGAGCCATGTAAAAAGGAGGAGACATGGTCCTTTCTTCACTACAGCTGGGAAAATAAGGCAAGAATATTAAAAAATATGAAGGAAATCAAATACATGGATATGGTAGGAATCTTGGTGCTCCACTGGTGGTAGTGTAGATAGCAGCAGCAATCTGCCTGGCCATCTATTACTACTTAGTCAAATTAAGTATATACATACCCTTTGACACAGCAATTCCACAATTGGCATTTATCCCAGGGAAATTTTCACACATGTACATAATACACATATATCAAGGTATTCTTTGCAGCAATATTTGTAATAATGGGAATTGGAAGTAAATGACCTATCCATTAATGAGGAAAAGAGGTAAAATTTATTGGGTACATAATCATGACCCTCATTTCAGATATGTATAGATAGATTTTTTTCTATAAAAGCGTACCTAGAAAGGGGTCACCTCCAAGGAAATAAATAGCTTAGGATTTACCATTTTCTAATTTTCACAGAGGTTCAAAATGTATAATGCATGAAGTTTAAAGTCATGGAATACATTTATACCTAGGGATAAGCAAAGATCCTAACAAATGATACTGCTTAGTGAGAAAACAAGATGACAAATAAAATACATAACAATGCATTTTACATAAATAATGCATAAACATAAACATATTTGAAGGACATGATTCAAATAAAAAGCATAGACATTAAACATAACAGTTATACTGAAGAGAGAAGGGAAATTTCAATGTGGGTGTGGAGAAAATATAATGCTTACATAGTGATAGACATAGAAACATTGATATAAGAACCAAATTATTATATGCCATGAAATATATGGCATGGTTAACTTGACCCATAAAACATAGGTCAACACAATGACAAAAACACAAAAATAGACATTGTTTAGGAAGTGCTGTCAACATAGTTATGCATGACAATGTCCTGATTAGAAGATAGTAGGATGAATCTCTAAGTTTCCTAAGTTTCATTTCTTTTCCACTGTATAGTCTTCCTACAATATTTAACATTTTGGTGCCTCAGAATTCTCAAACACAAAGTAGAAAAAGGAATGCCATCTTTGAAAAATGCTGAAAGTGTGTGAAAAAATGCATTGGATGGCTACAGTAAGATGTTTACTATAAACACCTTATATTTCCTCTTAGAACCCCCTTTGAACGTTTTACTATATTCTTCCTATACTTCAGGAAGGCCTAATGGAGAAAAAGTAGCCAAGACTTTTAAATCTCTAACTAGTTGGAAATAATTCTATGTGAAGGAGTTCTTAAACTTTATGTTCACTATTTATTCTGGCTTTATACCTCATAACCAAATTCCTTTTGGGTTTTAAGATTGAGGGTTTTTCACTGACTATGTCTGTTGGAAGCCATATAACTATTTCAAAGAGATGTTACTTTATCAGGGATTTGGGAACCTATTCATTACCATGTTTACTGTTATTATGACTGACAAACCATAATCAGGACATAAAATTTAATGTAGATTGTATTTGCATTATTCTGCTTCTATCCTATCAATCTTACATAAAAATTCTATCAAATATACCAGGTATATATTTTGTACCACGTATAAACAAGTACAAATCTGAATAGTTCAGTGAATGTTAGGCAGATATTTCTTTGAAGATTTCCAAAGGGAATGAATGTAATTTCAAATAAATTGATGGTGGCTGGCTATATCAGTATTTATAAAAATGCATTGATTATAAAATCAAAGTTTTACATTCTTATTACTATTTTAACTCTTATTAAAATTATATATTTATGTGTTGACAGAAAGTTCTGCTTTAATAGTCACATCTCATTTCTAATATGATCTGTTAATAGATCATTATTCCATTGACTATGAACGTTTGTCTCCAAATGCCCACAATTTTTTAGTCTACTAAAAAATATTTAGCAAGGAAGCCAAAGCAGAGAAAAAGAGGCAAATACATTTATAGCAAATCTCTTTGATAAGCAAACACACAAATTCTAACAGCATATTCCATGCTAAGTCAGCATGGATAATATGGATCTCTTGAGAAACCACACTAGAATTCATGAGAAAGAAATTAAGATAATGCAGTTATCTGTTGACCTGTTCAGGGATATTTCTCAGAAAAGCATTAGTCAAATGTAATGAAAAATGATGTAGCACAAGGATATAAAAAGTGAACATTGCAAAAAAAAAGTGAACATTGCAACAAAAAGCTAACATTTCTCTTTCTACTTAGAGTTGTAAAGATAAAATGCTTAGAAAACTTCTTCAAAACTCAAAATTGTAATTATAGGGTTTTCAAAGAATTGACACCTTCAGTGAACCATTAATTTTGTCTTCTTGACCCATGAGATGACAAAATGGTAATTAAGTTTGTTCTTTTTACAAATAATTCAATCTTAACAATTTTTATTAGTTTTATTTTTGATGACTTAAACACAATCTTGTATTTCTGTATTTGAGAAAATATCATATGACATCTCATTTCTTAGGTTTTAGAACAATTAAACTACATTAAAACTTCTATTTGTAGAACCATCTTTTGAAATTTAGCTATGCAATTTCAAAAACAAAAGCATGCAAGCAAAACTCCATCAAAACAATTTCTGGCCCATGGTATGAGAGTTGGGGACATTGAGAATTTTATCAGTTTATAAGACATCAGAATTTGAATAAATATTGTATATAAGATATATCTCACCTGTCAATAAAATTATGTGATTATTTAGGACAACTTTTACACTTTTTTAAAAAACACTTTCTTTAATTTTTACACTTTCTTTAAAACAACAGACCCAATTGTTAATAAGAGAGGGGGTAGAGAAGACTATTTTAAAAATAAAGTGAGATAATCCAGGTAAAATCTCTTCAATTTTATTTTATTCAGAGGAAATATTATAATTACTGCAAGTATTACTTATCTAGAATAGAAATATGATCATTATAGTTAAGTACTGTGTAAATCAAACATCACTTGATAAAGAGTTTCAAACTGAAAATTAACATTCAAATGCATTAGTCTTCTTAAACTCTATGATAAGTCATAATTTAAAATAAATCTAAGTTCATATATGTGTTATATGTTATCAAAGGTTTCTTCTCACTACTGAGTTAACTATATTTCACTATTCTTGTTAAGCAAAAAAAGAAATATAACTCTGGATATCAATGTACATCTTAGGATGATATTAGACAGAATTATCAAACACAAAAATGTGCCCCAACAGTGTTTTGTTCAAGCTTCTCCTGATAAAAATCAGAAATGTAGAGGTCTTCCCCTTGCAATAGATTTCACATTCAATTTATAAATATTTTGCTTTGAAATACAGAACTTGAGGGATAGGGTTGTGGCTCAGTGGTACAGCACTCGTCTAGCATGTGTGAAGCACTGGAATCAATTCTTGGAAATGAATGAATGAATGAATGAATATATAAATGTGTTGCGTCCACCTACAACTAAAAATATTTAAAAATAAATAAATACAAACGACACACTTAAAAATGACGTATTTTCAAATAAGTACAGAGAAGAAATAAAGAAAAATGGACTAAAATAGTATATAGGGAAAATGTCAGAAAATAAAATCAGAATTTGAACTCTCTTATTGCTGAAAGTTTCAAATAAGTCAATTATATAAACAAGGTTGTTACATTTTCCCCTTGTATTTATGAAATATGAATAATATCTAGTTGAAATTATAGCTCATACTTATTTAAAACTCATAATATCTAATTAAAATTATAGCTACCAACAAGTATTGTGGTACCAATATTGCCAAGTATTTTGCCAAGCACTTGGATCATTTATTCCTCACAGTAAAATAACACAATAACTATTATTTTAATGTCCATTTTGCAGATGAAGAAACTATAACTTGAACAATTTAAGTGATTTGACAAAGTTATACAGTGATGGGTTTTAGAGGTTATTCAGTCTCAATGCAAAATATACCACATCTATTATATAAAATAAAGATAGCATGCTCCACCCAACATCAATGTACATAGGCAGACTTGTATCATCAAGTCATATATTGAAGAATCTCACAGAATTTTATGAAACCAAATATTTTAGCTTTAATTCATATCTTCCACGTTTAATTTGAATGTTTGAGTTGCAAGTGTAAGTTTAGAGAAATAAAATATTTATAAAATATATATTCACAAATATAAGCATTACTTGTAGAAAATTTTCTAAAGTGAAAAGTAGGTAACAAAGACTTTAATTCAGCAACTTTAGTCCTTTTTTCTCACTAGGCTTCAAATTTGGCCTCTAAGAATTGCAACTTTCAGCACAAACAATTTTGTCAACCCCCCCCCCAATAAAAGACTTCAACAAACACAAACATTTTCTAACTCAAGGGTCATGTACCCAGCACTAGATTACCAGCTCCTTTAAGTTCTTGCCTGAGAAGCTCAATATCTACAAAAGAACTTAATGTGTGTTCCAATTAAAGTACCTCTTTTCTTAGAACACTTACTTAAGGAATCTTGGAATTGTAACTCCTTTCTATGTCTCTTTGAGATCTATCTTCTACAACCTAGGAAAGTCTTTCTCAAGGACTTAGAAACCAACCCTTTGTGGTACAATGGTTGAGAAAAACAGGGCCCCTGTCTTGAGGTCCTGGTGGGATGTAAGAATCCTAACTTTAAAAAGAAATGATTAGCAATTACACATGGTAATTGAACATATCTCACCCCCATTCCCCAAAGTCCTTCAGTAGTATTAGTTTAGTATACCTCAGCATTTAAAAGCCCTTTCACCTTTTTTTCAGAGGAGTTGAACTCAGTTATATACTGAAATCTCTTTCCCCTATTGTAGTAAACTGAACAAATGTCTCACCATTTTGTACCAAAGTACCAAGGAATTTTTTTTTTCATTTATAGGCATAGGAAAATATAAACAATTACATTTCAGCCTAGAAACTACACAGAAATCTATAATGACCATATCAAAAGTCAAAATAATTTGATGCAAATTGAACTTTATATAAATTTGTCCATCAAGGAAAGCAATCTAAAAGGGCTATCTTAACAAGACATCTGTGTCTTTTGCATATGCATGAATTACTTCTTAAGCATGTTGCTATAATAGAGGCCTCTTTGGAAAACATTCTTCATATGATGGCTTTTAAGTAATATAAATTCATGTACATGATAATATAAATTGCTTTTAGTTAAGGAATAGGCGCAATGTCATATTTTTACAAAAATGTGTCAACTAACAATGACTAAAGAAACTCCAGAAATGCTCCAAAAGAGACAGAATTGACAATATTGAAAAGATAACAGTTATCAAAATAAATTTTATTTTAGCAACTTAAAATAATTTACAATTCCAAAAATAGTTATATGGAAAAATATAAAATAAAAATTAAAAATAAATGTATTACAAGAATTAACTAAGACAAAATTATTGTTAATTACATCTGTAAAGAAGTTGATAAGATATTGGTAAGTAACATAATTTTCTAGTTTGTGATATTAAATGATTCAATATGCAATTATTGACTTTAATAACTGGAAACTATAAAAGTAAACTGACGGGGCTGGGGATGTGGCTCATGCAGTAGTGCGCTTGCCTGGTATGCATGGGGTGCTGGGTTCGATCCTCAGCACCATATAAAAATAAAATAAAGATGTTGTGTCCATTGATAGTTAAAAAATAAATATTAAAAATTATCTCTCTCTTTAAAAAAAAAAGGAAATAAGTGGGAAAAGAATGAATGAAAAATCTCCATGTAGTATAATATAAACGTCTCCATGTAGTATATAACTGTCATATTATATTGTAATATTAATATGAGCTTAATGATGAGCATGTTTTAGATATTAATATGAACATAATAGCTTTTATAATAAAGAAAAACAATTACTACAACTCTAGATGTTTTACCCTGCCCAGATATGCTATCAAAATGTCAATCTTGGGGCTGGGGCTGGGGCTGGGGCTCAGTGGTAGAGCCCTCGTCTAGCAGGTGAGAGGCCCTGGGTTCGATCCTCAGCACCCCATAAAAATATATAAATAAAGGGATTGTGTCCATCTACAACTAAAAAATACATAAAAATGTCAGTCTTAACATACCCTGAATTTATGATGAAACACTATTTTATTGGGACAAAATGGCACTTCACCTTAGGACCTGCAAATGTTGAACTGTGGCAGTTTTCTCTCTGTTATTCAATGTGATTTTAAATAGAGAAAAATAACCTGCTAAAATTTCAGATGAACAGTTTGCAATAGTCATATATTCAAAGATGCCAAATAACATATCATTAGGATGAGTGATCATTCTGCAGTTTCAAATTTTATTGCTGCACCATTTTTCTGAGTGGAAACTGCTAAGCCCCCAGTTGGAGGGAGGATACATTAAATGTAGTCAAATGGGGGTCCTGCCACAGTCAGAAAATCACCCTCAAGTTGATAGTTTCAGCCATGCAGAGCCACTGAAAGGCTCTGCTGAGGAACACAATCACAATGATAACAGTCAGGCAAGGTAAAACAGTTCAATTTTGGGGGGATGTTTTTGTTAATATAGCATGGAGCTAGCTCCCTTTTCAACTGTCTGATCTTTTAAACCTGCATGCTTTCAGCCTTATATTCTAAACATGTAAATCAAACCCAGGATGGGATTTTATTTCATGTGCAACCTTAAAAACTTATATTAATGTAGCAAGAAGCCATATGCATAACATGAGCAAACAGTAGGTACTTAATGAGTATGCGATAATAATGTATAATGTGTAATTGCTTCAAAATAGTCTTAAAATAAAAACAGAGAACTTATGGTTTAATAATTGAATTCTATCAAAATCTCAAAAAAGCTTTTCTGAAAACCAAATTCTGAATCTATTCATATGCAATAAAGATAATAATAGTGCTTAACATTTAGAGTATTTTATTTTAAGGTAAATTATTATTTTCCTAATTTTTCTAATTTTTAAAAACAATACATGAGAATATGTTCAGAGAGTACTTTGCAAAAAAGTGATAATTATACATAAATAAAACCATTCAATAATTTGGTGTATTTTATTCTCATGTAATTTAATGAGCGCCTTATTTTTCACACTTTTAATCAAAATATTTGTGCGATTTTTACTATTTTTTTACTGTATTACAAGCATTTTCCCATGTACTATCTGACTGCCACAATAATCTCTTAACAGCTAATGGTAATGGTAATGGATATTTATTAGATATTCATAAATAATAGTCAAACTAATAACTGTAATTTACTTAATTATTCAATTATATCATAAGTATATGAAGGTCATTCTGAGCTATTCCATGTCTAAGAAAAACATTCCATTTTCTCCATGCATTCATTACTCATGGACATGATTCAGTCCCCTATTTTCATAAAGTTGCTTTTTTTTTAATGCAGCCTAAATTTCACTTCTCTTAAAGTGTAAGCAAGAGAATAGAACATAATGATCCTACAATACTAAAATAGTATAAACCAGAAAGGGATTATATGTGTTCTTTGTCCATTTCAAAGATTATTAAAGTTTAAATTGCAGTAGAACTGCCTAGGAAGTTTTTAGAATGCAGCTTCCTTGACTCCACACCAGGAGACTGTGTTTCAGTGGATAACTTGTTGGGTCTCAGAGTCTAAACTTCACAAAGGTGATTTTGATACCATTTGCCATTCTTTGAGAAATTCTGGCTCAGGTAATACATTTATATTAAAGTCCCCAACAATTGCTGATGCCTTTATAATAGGTGTATCAAACAGTAGGCTTTACAATGGGCTTATTGGGTATATATAAAAAGATAACCTAAATTTTCTTTTCTGAATCCAGCTACATCTTCCTCATCCTTTACTTGGTCAGCACATTATTGTGGCCAAGAATAGTCTCTGTTTATTCTTATTAAATGTCATCTTCTTACATTGGCACTTCTTTCTAGTCTGAGGCTACTTTATAAAGCTTTCCTCTGCTAATTTACTTTGCATAATCCGTAAATTTGATGAGCATGCCTTCTATCTTTATCCAAGTTAGAAATCAAAATAGTCCCCCAAAGAGAACAAAATACCTAGAGATGGAAAAATACAAAATAAAAGGTTGGAAACATGATCATAACTGTGTTATACAAATACCATTGTTCCATCCAGACTCTTTATTTAAATGACAAATACTTTTCTGTTTTAGAAATTATTTACTTCTATGAAGGATAAAATAAAAAACAGTTTTCCTACAATGCATTTGGGTTCAACTCACATAATGGACTTCTCTGTGCATATTATAAAAATTTGAACTCTAATGAATTATTTATCCATCAAAAGTATATGTATTTTAACATTCAAAATTTCCCTGGTAAAACAAAGAAAAACTGCATTGTCCTTCATATATTACTTCTAAAATCCTTAAATTTTATACCAATAAAAGAATTAAGTATTAGTACTCATAATATTTTATTACAAATTTCACTTCTCTGATCTGTTTTAAACAGAAGAAATTTGTTAAATACCCATTTCTGTTAAGTTGACCTTATAGTTCAATGTCTTTTCATTTCATGGGAAGAATGCGATAAAACCTCAAGGGCAATCAAATCATCTGCCATCCTTGAAGAGTTAGTATTTTGCAAAACAAATTCCATGATGCCATTTTTTTCTCTTGCTTAAATTCTTTTTTTTTTTTTATTATACCTTCTCCATCTCTGGCTTCATTTATTTAAAAATACCTCATGCTTTCCTGGCCTCAGGATTCTGTATTCAATTTTTTTCCACATATTTGTTCCCTATATTCATAGTTGGAGCCAATTAGTGCATCCCATTTATTCCTAAATCTAAAATTAAGGGTGTGCTTTAACTGTTAACCTACAAATTCTTGCATCCAGATTTTTACTGGACTTTTCTACCTGAATGTTCTTCAGGTATCTTAAACTCAATGTGTCACAAAGTGAATAATTACTATTCCTTCTCCAATCCTCTATTATTTTGCTAATTCCTTCGCTTCCATTGACCAATAACATCATAATTCAATTAGTAATCCATTCTAGTAGACTCCAAATTATTCTAGTTTTACTCTCTCATTTCTCATGTACAGTAAGTAGACGAATAGTTTAAATCAATCTAGAAATTCTCTATTGAGTTTATTTAATCTCCACTTAAAGGATTCTTTATCAGTCTCTGTTTTCAGTTTCTCCTAATCTTCTTTCTTGTCATCTTCATAGTTATTACAGAGGCCATAAGTCCCCTGAATTATAAACTCAAATTTGCAACAGTTATAACCCTTCTTTTTTTTTTTCTACAAATAAACTGGTATACATTAGGATGTGCTAATAGGCTCATGTTAACTTGATACCCTAACTCATCTGTCCAAGACTCATATATATTCCAAGGGCTTTTAAATGGCACCATGATGTCAGAGCAGAGCTGGTTTAGTTATTAAGAAAATCATCTACCCATACTGAAATCTTTTGATAGATTCTCATTGTCTCCTGATTTCAGTTCTTGGTTCCATGCAGCTTGCTTATGAGTCTTCCTGTGATCATTCTCTTCAGGTTTCTAGAAAACTAGTATCTAATATATATTACCTCCAGATATGTACCAATATCAAGAATTATTATAGGCAAGTAAGTCAGAAGAAACAGTCTTTCTTTTGTAAAATTTCCCACTGAAATGCCCCTTTAAAGAATTATTTAAAAAATCAATATTGATAACCTTGTCAACATAATTTAAATGGTTTAGAATGCCTATTTTTTAAACTTAGAATATTACTAGTCTGCTATGTGATACAGAATGTACTACAAAAATAAGCAGTCTTCCTAAAATAGCTACCAAGAATGGGACAAACACAAACATAAGTAAAGAGTGTTGAGACATCTAGGGGCTATTTGTACAAATGGATAATGATGCATTCATCAGAGTCAGCCTTTATTTTCATTGAAGTATGGGACAATAATTGGGTTTGGTGCTAAGCAGTGTGAAGTCATATATACTAATTCCATTTTTCTACATAAAGCCAGAGATAAATCGTCAAACAGAAGTCAGACTTTAAATAAAAAAAATCTTTACTTAACACAATGAAGCAAATTAAATGACTGTTAAACAAAATACTCACTGCAAAGAACCTAAGATTCCTAAAAAGTATATATCAGGGCTTGCTATTAGAGTGTATAACCTAAAGGCCCAATAAAATTAAAGGGATACAGAATAAGGCAATGCTATGTCTTGGTCCTCTAAGAATCTTAAAATTGTATCTAAAGGAGAAAGATGAAGTAGAGCTTAAACAGGACTACTATTGTTATTCAAGAGCCTGTTTCTATGATTAGGAAATTACAGTATACACTAAACAGGAGGTCAGGCAGGATGCAGCATTTCTACTCCTTATGGAGAATTACTCTTTTAGCTTTTAAGATATATGAAGAAATTGACCACAGAAGAAACTGGCCAGACCTAAACAATGACTCATTGCTCAACTCAGAGAGTTCCCTGCAGAATCCTAGTTAAAATAGGAACAGGGGTGGTGGAGGAAGACTACAGTGTTAATTACAAGGGTGAGTCTTATGCCAGGTCACAGGAACAAAACAATAATGATGGATTACATAGAGGTCTTCAACAAGTAACTATTAAGAGATTATCCTGTAGTCCACTTTCTTCCACTCTCATGCCCATAAACAGAAGATATTTATAAGGACAAGACTGGATAAAATTTATGAATTTATTTTTGATGAGGTTAGACAATGTCATTTGCAAGCATTGAATTAATTGTCCTCCATTCTTGTCAGCTTTAATTAGGAAAACCACAGAGCCAAATGTTATTGCCTTAAGAGAATGTGTATTTACCTAACATATTTCAGTTTGTTACCCATATAAGTACAACAATATTAAGGTATTACTGAGCTACCACAAAATTATAGTTCTTTATTGCTAAGGAGGAACATTCTCTGAGGAGCTCATTCAAAATGTACAGCACATAAATTATACATTTTTCCATTTTTTTCTTAGCTCTTAGTATTCTTCAAAGTGTAAATTATGGATGAAACCTTTATTTTATATATAAAGGAGTCTTTAAGCACTGAAATTTAAGCACTTCTGAAGATATTTATTATCTATTGATATAGAAATATCTTGAGATAATTGCAGTGATGACATGGGATAAAAATATATATATATATATATATATATATATAGATTTTTTTGGCAACTTACCTCATAGTTTTGACAATAGAATACCACTGACAAGAATTTCCAAAGAAAACTTGGTTAACTACATCATTACATAAGAAATTTAGGAATTTGTTGAACTCTTTCAGAGTGTAAATTTCTTTTTCTTTTTTTTTTTAAAGAAAGAGTGAGAGAGAGTGAGAAAGAGGGAGAGAGAGAGAGAATTTTAATATTTATTATTTTTTAGTATTTGGCAGACACAACATCTTTGTCTGTATGTGGTGCTGAGAATCGAACCCGGGCTGCACGCATGCCAGGCGAGCGCGCTACCGCTTGAGCCACATCCCCAGCCCTTCAGAGTGTAAATTTCTACAGGAATTGGGAGGTTCAGGAATTCATATTTAGAAATTACATAAATGAGCAGCCTGTTGGACAACATTGATATATTTAATACACTAGTGTGAAAAATTACTTATCCTAAGTATAATTTTGATCCATCACCACAATCCTCCCAATTCAAAGCCTAAAATAAAAGCCATTTTCTTTTGGAAGCCTTCTGGTATCCCTGGAGAAAGATGCCATTGATCTTTCAATGGTCTTCTGTAGCACTTTCTTCAGGGCATTGATTACTTGCTCCTTTGTACTATAATCATATGTGTACATGCTTCTACTTCACAATCTAAAGTTCAAAACCTAGGTGTCATTCTTCACTATACCTATTGTCCTCAGCCCATGCCTATGTATCTAGTAAACATATGTGTATATGAATAGAAAGTGTATATGAATAGAAAACTCGGAGGAATGAAGTTTTTAAGGCAGTGCTAGAACTACTTCAAGATATATTCTGATATAATTATAACCAACCTGGAATTATTTTGGATTTTCAATCAGAGGATCAGAATATATTTTATCTTTTTCATTTTGATTACATGGGTTGGGGAAAATTCATGTTACATGTCTACACCAGTTTTCTCACCTATAAACTGAGGTGATTGCATGTCTTGATCTCTAATACTGGTAGACCAGTTCTATGAGAACAGTAATCCAAAAGAAATTTATGATAATGTATTCAAATGATATATAGGGAACATTATTTTGTGGCCAAAAAAAGTGTGTGCCATATGGGAAAAGAATATACACATGGATTCTACTCTTTAGAATCATCTAAATACTGAATATGATGCTAATACTATATTTATAAACCCTATTATTAAATGTAGTTATGATAATTTTATATCCAAGTAATTCATCTTCCTTTTCTGTAAGATACCAATGCCTTTTAAAACAAATTTTGATAGATCAAATTTCACTTTACAGATTTTAATTGAAACATATGTATTTGCTTTTTCATTTCCCCAGAATAGAATGTAAATTCCTTCAGGAAAAATAGGTTTATCTTTTTTTAAAAATGTTATACCACCAGTACTATAATGATGTCTAGCCCAAGGTAGGTCCACATTAGATATTTGTAAATGAATGCCAGAAAACATTTGGATCTCTTGGTCCTATTTACTTTATACAGCCCTTAATTACAGAACCATATAGTACTGATCTTCTAAAAATTGTAAAAATCATCTTACATTATTGAGCTTTGCTAACAATGGCATGAATATAAATAATGTTCATGTATAAATGAAGCATTTATAGGAATATATTTAGTTTTTAAAAATAATCATAATAATATTTTTCTATCTATGTTAATATTTGTCTTTAATAATTTTATTCAAAATATTCCAATCCAATTATTTTTTTTAATTTTCTTTGTTTAATTTCAGTATAATTGATATTCATGTTACATGTCATATCCTAAGATATTCTCTGATTTAAAACAAATTTATTGTAGAATACAAATATACTAAGGGGAAAATTATGGCTATGATTAAGTGTAAAATCTTTAAAATATACAAGAGGGTTTTTTTTTACATTTTCTTATTTTCAAATAATTACAGATTCACAAGAAGTTACAAAAATAATACAGAGAAGTCCCTTGTTCCCTTCAGCTAGTTCCTTTAAAAGTAACGTATAACTCTG
The DNA here is from genome assembly GCF_001458135.2 of Marmota marmota marmota. NCBI lineage: Eukaryota > Metazoa > Chordata > Mammalia > Rodentia > Sciuridae > Marmota > Marmota marmota. The sequence continues at coordinate 17,809,710 of NW_026000249.1, read as the reverse complement.
ATATAATATGAAACCAGGACAATGACATTAGTAAAATCTATAGGACTTTTTATGTATTAATTTGTATATGCATATGTATGGAAGTTGACACTGGTACAACATATAAGATTTGTATGTACTTGTATATATGTGTGTATAATTCTATATAATATTATACTATGTATAGTTTTGTATAATCACAAAGTCAAAATATAGTTGTTTCATGCCATCATCATAAACATACACCCTTCTAAAACTTTATGATCCCACCCATCCCCAATTGGCCCTTTTCTCTTACTAGACTGTATTTATAGAAGAATTATATGTTTTAATTGGCTTATAATTTCCCATAAATACATGAGATATATAAGGGAATAAACGTATTTTACCTGAGAGGCTACTTATCATTTTTCCTACAAAATTTTAAATGAAAGAGTTACTTTGTGCTCTACTTTCTATTGCACTTATTATTCAGAAACTTGACTTTATAAACTGAAGAAAGAAAATATCATTTTAGAATATGCTAATAAAGAAGTTCTGGGAAATTTTGTTAAAAGAATATTTAATCACTAGTTAATAATTCAAAAAATAGTAGGAAATATTAATGTAATTTGGTAGTTTGATTTACATGTATTTTTACATAAATATCAATACAACTGAAAATTCAAAGAAATACAAAATTTAAAACACAATCTCATAATCAATGTAACATTCATAGAACAAGGATTTATTAAAGTTAAATGAGTTATAAACAACACAACAAACAAAAAGCCATCTTCAGACACTCAACTTTCCTTTTAGCTGTAATGCATATGGAGAATATCCTTAAGCATTCTTTCTGATACAAATTCTATAATGTAAATTATTCAACCAATAATAATGTTATTGTTTCTTTGCTCTCATCTACATTGCTGTTACATTGTTTTGTATTTAAAGTTATTGTTATTAATATTATATTTAACACATTAAGTTTTTCTAGCAAATATTTGACAAAAACATTTTTCCTAATTTTTTATGAGGAAAAATAAGGACAGGTAATAAGTTCTGAACCTAATGATAATATATTCATATGTGAGTCACAGGCTTGATGGTTTTTACAGTTTTTATAACAGTCAAGGAAAATAGATTGCTACATATATGTTTCTCATGTCAGTCTTAATTTAGTGAATTTATACTAAGGACCATCAATGATGTTTTTGGAACATATTTTATTTAGAACATAACAATGGAAGCATAGGAAAATAGCTTTGTGGCTGCATTTAGTTATTATTATTTTGGGACAAAATCCTAATCTCAAAATAACATGTAATCTTGAGGATATAATTCTCCCTCGGTAAATATAGATTAATTTTATATTGCTTTCTAGCTTATGGCTGTTTTAGTTCATTACAAAAGAACATAACTAGGTATCTGTACTAAAAATTCAGAGTTTAGTACTCTATCTAGTAAATATGTCCACTGGAACAAAAATTTTGGTATACCAAAATGCATATTAGGGAGGTCAGATACTTTATTTTCAATCAATAAATTTTCTTGTAGAGATAATACAGAAATACTAAAAATCATCATGTAGAGTGGGAGAAATAGGTTTTGCTCTAAACTGCCAATTTGCCTCTGGGTCAAGCCTCTTCTGGAAGGGTGGGAAATGAGTTTTCCTTCACCCTGAGGCCAGAGACAACCTTCACCCCTTTAGTTGCTGAGAATAGACTGCTCTGATTCACAGCTGAATAACCTAACTGGGGGACTTACACAGCCGAGCAAAAGAGCTCACCATTGCATTGGGCTTGGTCTGGAATTTTGTTGGAGCATGAATAGAACAGACATGTATACTGCATGGTAAATAAACTAGGGAAATCACACCTTACATCCTGATCAAGAGAGATCTCTAGAAGGGCCACAGATTTCAGCAGAAAAAAATGGGAGAAGACCTTCTGAATGCTTGGGGCCAAGGGAGGAGACTGTATTAAACTAAAATGGAGATTCTTTTTTTTTTTTTTTTTAGTGAAGAAAATCACAGAACAAACATTTTGCCAGCAGGGAGTAGGTGCTATCTCTAAAGATCCCTACAAACTATGTCCAAGACAACAATTATGTAAAAAAAATCTCTTGTTCCCTTAAGCTTTTTTTAAATCTCTGTATTCTAATCATAAGGAATCCTAAATCAATTTACATGTATGTAGAAAAGGTGTCAAGTGCATGGCAGGAAGACTAGATCAAAACACATCTCCTTTTGGACTGTTTTTCAGCTTTTATTTGGCCAGACTGGTAGGTGGCTATATATAAGGGAATTACTACTTTAAAATAAGTTTTGGATTTTTATTATTAGCAGGCATATTAATTACTGAGAGAAAATTTTTTGTGGAATTGACACTAAACATATGTACACTAAAACTTCTTTGGAGAATCTGAGTATCAATGGTGTGAAATTCTGAAGATTCAAGTAGACACTAAAGTTGATTCATGATTATATCATACAAGTAGTGTTTATTTTTTTATAATTCATAAATAATTGCCTTGAAAATTATTGTATACCATATTTATCAATATAAATATACCAAAAAATCCAAGTACATTTACGCTTATCGATCAGTACAAACATGAATATGTATATTTATATTTGTTTTTAAATACATAAGACTATCATTTTTATTGAACAACAAATGTTTTCTTAATCATGTGCAATGTATTACTTGAGACTATGTGAAACTCATATGCATTCTAGATAAGACAATAACAGTAGAGCTAATTCTAAAATAAGTAATTTTTCTTGTCAACTTATCAATATTCCGTGATTTTCTTCTATTGTCTACCTCAATCAGAGAGAGCAAATCACCAATGCACCAGTATAAAACTAAATATGATACAATGTTTACATTAATATTAGTTTATTAAGTTAATAAAGTCAGGACAAGATCCATCATGGCGTCACCAGGGAAACGTTCTGACTTAATGCTTAATGTATTGGCATAAGCCACAAATGGTACTTAATTGATGAAAATATTTCCATGAAGACCATTCAAATCTATAGAAGGCAGTACTAATTATACTTTATAATTATGGTTCAACATATATTGTCTGTCATCAATTTTGGGCAAAAAATAGTCCTTTGTAAGCTCTGCCTCACAAAACTGGTTCTTTATGAGAATGTACATGTGGGCAACATGTACAAAGTGATTTCTGTATCCCATCAACTGTGCAAAATACTCCACTAGCATTTTGTTGATTCATACTCACAAAAATTTCAATTAATCCTCAAAATTAACCTAAATTAATTCCAATAAAATCCCTATCTGGCAGTTACCACAATCTATTAATACAAGAAAAAATGATAGATTACATGTGGAGATCCAACTAATAATTTTGAAAAACTTATCAGTAATGTTAATCTGCCCTTATATTATACCAAACTGTAGATATGCCTAAATCTCTACTGTGCAAGTCCATAAGGACAGATATCTTGTCTTATTAGTAATAGGAGTAACTACCCATTGTTAAATATGCAGTAAGCAGCAGTCATTCTGTATCACACTTTGCCAATTTTTATCTCAATCTACAATGATCCCATGAGTTAGCATTCACTGGCCACATTTCAGAGATGAGAAAGTTAGTCTTGGAGATACTGGATAATTTCTCTAATTTTACACAGTAAGTGACGGGAGTCAAATAAATAATGAGTCAAACTTCCAAGTTCATGCTCATAGTCACAAATCTGTTTAAGTATGACCAACCATGTCATTTACCTTCTACCTCTCCAGATACCTCATAAAATGCATGGCCCATGGCTACATTATGTTATTATCAATAGTAATGCCTATACAATACTGAAAACATGCATACCAATATGTATAGCAATGAAATTCATAATAGCCAAGTTATGGAACCAGACTCAGTTTCACATAATAGATGAATGGATAAAGAAAATATATATATATATATTTGTATCATCAATCACATAATGAAGTTTTATTCAGCCATAAAGAAGAATGAAATTATGTCATTTGCTGGTAAAAGAACAGAGCTGGAGAACTTCATAACTTCATACTATGTGAAGTAAGTCAAACTCAGAAATTCAGGTGTTGAAAGTTTTCTCTCATATGCAGAAGCAAGAGAGAAATAAGGAATTTTTAAGAGTATCTCAAAAAATGTAAAGAAGAAAAATGGAGTAGAGGAAAGGGCTTGAGAAGGAGGGAAGAGGGATTTAAATGGAGAGAAACTGCATAATCGAAGTGACCAAATTATGCTATGTGCATGTATGGATATGTCACAATGAATTCCACTTTTATGTATAAATAATGCACCAATTCAAAAAATAAATTAGAAGAAGGAAAAGAGGTGCATGAAGGAACTTGTGGTGATGATGCTTATATTCATTTTCTTAATTACAGTGATGGATTCATGTACACATATATATGTCAAAAATTATCAAGTTGTACACCTTATATAATGTCATTTATTATATATTAATTGCAATTCAAAAATATTTACAAATTAAACTAAATATACTTACTGGGAAAAGAATAGTAATGTCCTGTATTAATTGTATAAAGATCTAGTACAATTAAAGTGTGTTTTCCTTTATGAAACATTAATATATAGGGCTACAGTACAGATAAATATTAATAGTAATTCCACTTTGAATGACTCAAAGTAATTAAATATGTATATATAGAGAGTGAACCTTTAATACTAGGCTTTGGGGAAAATTTGAGTAGAGAAACACACAATGTTATATTCTTCTTGCTTTTTCCATATCACAGAAGATAATTAATAGTACTTTTTCAAGTGTGAGATGCTGAAATTATTGAAAACAGGCAGAAATTTTCTTTATAGGGATTTATCATTCTTGTAGGAATTTATATCTCTAGAACAATTAGATATTTTTAAGATAATAAAGGAATACAAAGGAGAATAAAAAACTGGAATGGGGAATAAAAAAGAAGCTAATATTTACAGAATTATAAATAAAGATTTAGATGTCCTTTTATGGATGATTTCATAATGTCTTTGCAAGAAAACTGGAAGGTAAATACTATTATCACTATCTTAGAGATTATGAAAATGAGTCTCAAAGAAGTTAGTTATCTTGCCCACAATCATATAGTTAATATACTCAGATCATATTACACTTACTTGTGACCCAGTACAAACTCCATACCCTTTAAATGACAGCAAATTTAAAATTGAACATGCACATCTCATATTTTACTTTGTTCTCTTTCAAACCAAGGTTGAATTTTTGTGAAGATTCATAAAAGGTAGATTTATTTGGCAAATGAAACACAGATTACCTAACCTCAATTGCTTGAAGGACCAAACTGGGGAAAACAACAATGTAATTTCTCAATTGTTCTCTTCCTGTGGCTCATAGTTTCATATTGCAGTAATAACACTTCACAAGCAATAACCACCCAAGTTTCAGAAAAAGGGGCCTTTAGGAGACATGACCTGAAATGTTGATTACAATAGAATACGTTTTAACCCAACTACAGTATTAAATAGCTCTTAAAATATTTATGAAAATTTTAGTTTTGCCGCATTCCTCTTTCTCATGCAATCTTATTCATTTCAGTGTTGCTGTACTCTAGATTTCTTTTTAACATTTCCAGTTTAAGAAATTATAGATAATTAATTACTCTCTGTCCCTCCAGATCAACTTAAATTATTACAGAAAATGGGATTCAAAATTTTTAATGTGCACTAGGGGAAAAATCACATTGGTGGTAATTATTGGTAATTAAATGCTTTTAAAATTAGGAAGATAAATATAGTCCTATCCTGCCAGTCAAATTCCTCAGAGTCACAAAGGAAGAGACAGTGAGATTGCTTAAAAGGCCGGAAGTTTTTTGTAAAGACACAGAGGAACATTCTTTGGAAGGGGAATGATTCCAATCACATGGGTTGAGCCTGGAGGCAGTGCAGCCTCCTAGAGAAGCTGTTCTAGTTTGGATAGAAACTGGGTGACCCACCCCCTATGTAGATATTACTTGCATTTACAAAGAAAGGACAATGCACATGAAGTAAATTTAAGTGGTTACCTTAGGGCCAACTTGGAGAGACAAATTCTACAGGATTGTTTAGATCAGTTTTTCAGAGATGAACAAGTTTGTACACAGGTCATATGTGGTTTCTTTCCAAATTCAGGTTGGTTAATATCAGTATTGGAATGCTTGTATTGCTTTAAAGTCTCTCCTAAGGAATCATATTGAAATGAAAATGGCAGTTCAAGGAAAGCATATAAGGATAGGGAGCAGTGGTGAAGATGGGATAGGTTGAAGCCATGTGCCTATGAATTCACTTAAGCCTGTAGAAGATGGTGGGAGACAATTCTTCATGGGTCTTTCACATTCTTTTAAGTCTGGCAAGCAGAGGCACTTTGTCCTAGTTTATCCTTCTAAAGGTATTTACTTAGCAAACTACCTTGGAAGATAAAGACAATGGCTCCCTCCAGAGCAATGGCAGGCATACTTACTGATTATTGTCTATATAGAAGATTTGCCTTTCCTAAAATCAAGATTCCTCTCCTATATTGCCACTCATGGTATAAGCAGGTGGCCTGTGGCCCTCATGATGAACTGTGGGAATTGAGATCTGGAGAATTGCTATCACCATAAGTAATAAAGCCCTTTTGTCCATGAGATAGGACTGTGAGTCTTATATGCCAGTAATCGTGGATTTATGTTTCATTTTTGTTAACTTTGAATTAGGGTTAATTCTCAGCCATATCACAACTTTTGCCAGAAGATTCTGAATATTAGCAAATATTTTCATAGTGTATTCATCTACTCTTCTTTTGTAGCACTATGCTCAAACTTGTGGTCTAGAGCAGTAAAATGTCCAAATATTGTGTTGTTATACACAGGAACCTTCAAATTCTGATTTATTTGTTCAACCTTGTTTTCCTTAACCAAGAACTATTAAAAATTTCCTTTATACTTTAGACCATGTACAAAACCATGTATACTATCACATACTAGTCAATCAATAAATATATATTATTATAATTAGTAGTAGCAACAGAAACATAGACAAATATATGATATTAAATCTTGGTATAAACCAGTTTGAAGATGAATTTTATTTTTGAGAGTAACCATGGCAACTCAATGCCACAATAGGAACAGGATTACAAATACAATTGTCTTTTTACTTCCTTCCTCTTCTTTATATTCTCCCTCTTTCTTTTGGTCTACTGAAAAAAAAGTAGCTTTTTTTTTCTATCCAGTTTCAGTTTCACAACCTAAGCTCCTTTCCTAGTATTTTTATTATTGTAGAGTTCCTAGTTTCAGTCACAGATTGGACTAAAGGATTTACTTATGGTGTCAAACTGTTTTCTGGCATCCTAATACTTTGTTTCAGCAAAATCAATCATACTGGCCAGGCATTCTATCCAAGCTGGTCACAAAGAAGTCTTATGAGGCCAATTATATCACTTTTCATTCCAGAATTTGTGTTATGTGCTTTTAAATCTCCTACATAAACCTAGCTTTTAAAACAATAATCACTCATTTTTATAGCATCATTATATACAGAAGTATGTGCCATAATTTTTGTGAATGAAAAAAATTCAACATCAACATGAAAATAATTTTTAAGTTTACTGTAAACTATTATGAAAACAATTATTAAAGTGAGCTTTATTTAGATATGAATATAACAGAAATCTAAAACTAATATGAGCAATGGAATTAAAACTAAAACTACTTGCTTTAATTTAGTATTCATGTTCCCCGTCTTTTTGCTCAATTTCTACTCACTGCCTGTAGTACTTTCTTATCTCCTCTGTCAAAATTAGACTCATTTCTAAATATTAAAATAGAGCCTCATTTTGCTACCACCATTAGCATGATGCCTAACTTCAGATAGGAAATGCCATTACTCCTTTCTTAATTCATCTGTTATATGTTTGACTTTCTTCATTAATTAATCAACTTTTTCTTACAATTAATTGTGGATTTGCTCCATCTCCTCTGTTAGCTTGCAAGCTACTTCAGTTTCAAGGTTTGTAGTTTCTTTTATGATATATAGTGGCAAGGAGTCAGCAGTAACCACCAAATGCCTCCTAAGAGAATAACATTATACAATAAATAATAAAGCATCAGCTATCTGGAAAGTATTTAGACCTAATCTTCATTGAGCATTTTTCTTTGAGACAAGTAGTGTGCTGAGTGCTTTACCAGCATTTTATTTTGATTTTTACAAACAACTCTGAAAATACCATTACAATTATTTCTATTTTAGAGTTAAATTAAAGGAAGCTCAACATGAGTAATTTACCTAAATGACACAGCTATTTAGAAATAAAGTCAGGTTATGAACCCATGACATTAATTTCTTCTGTGAGAACAAAAATATAAGAATGTATATAGACATTATTATAAATTTACCACAATGCTTATTTGAGAAGAGAATACTTAGAAATGTTTCCAGTCCACTAAATATTCTATAATTGCATCAATGATAAATACAGATTTTACTTAGTGACTCACTCGACAAAAGAATTTCATATTCTCTTAACTAAAAATATAATTTTAAGAGTCAAAAATTATTCATAAAAATTTAAAAACTATTATTAAAAGTGATAGAGATGGCAGATTTTTAACACTGTAAATTGACTCTGTGAATACTTTATTAGATTTTCATGGATCACTAAAAATCATCATAGCTTTGAAACAATATGACTGGTCTTGTATAGACTAACAAAATTTTCCTACATGACAAGTATAGTAATAGAAATTGATCTATAAAATTCATTTTAACTTGATAGCATTGCTTTACTTGCACTTTCCAAAAGTGATCATTCAGAAATTTGGGAAAGGAAAAGAATAGAACCACAGTGTCATAGAAAAATGAATAATTTATATGGCTCAATGGCATTTTACAGGGACAAGTTAAATGGTGCCTTAGAGAAAATAAATGTTGTCCTGATAATAATTTAAATATCATTTGTTAAATCTTAAATCAAGGTACAATTTCCATCAAATATTCATGTAAACATTGGTTAATTTAGTCCATTTGCCAAGGTTTCATTATGCTCCTACCGCTGCTTAAAATAATATATTTATTTCTGGTAATACAGAGACCATTAAACTGTAATTCCTACTGCCTAGGCACACATGGTTTAGAAATGTGAAATAGGAGTGCAAAGAGGTCAGAGTGGGGATGTGCAAGTTATAATACAAGTGTATGATATAATTTACAGTAGAAGATTGAATGTGTGCCTAAAGAAAACATGGTTATTTATAACTAGAGCAATAACAAAATTTCACTGAGCTAAAGTCTTGAAGATAAGGTAAGTCTTAAAAACAGAAAAATCAAATTTAAAGGGTAAGAGAGTAAGGAGGAAAAAGGAGAACATCCCAGCCAGTAGGAAAAACTTAATCATAGAGACAGAGGTAAGAAAATAATCCCACATGTATTGTAAATGTCAATTTACACCAAAGAATGTGGAGAGAGATGAAAATGTACTGGGAAAATCACTGGAAAACAATCAAGAAGAACATGGGGGGTGTTTCCAGTCAAACTAAAGGGCTTTCACTTTCTTTTTATAGAAAATAAAGAGGTCATGAGAATGCTCAGGCAGAGAATAACAGGATCAGATTTAGAGCTGCATAAAATATTCTAATAATCCAAAATAGGAAGGCTTCATTGGAGATATACAAATTTGAAGGGTGGAGAAAAGCTAGCAATCTATATTGATTCAGAAAGGAGATGCTCAGGGTGAAAAGGGGCAGCAATAGTAGGGATAAAGGAGAGCTGCTTCTATTGAACACAGAGTCTCTGGTTTAATTCCTAAGTCTTTGATCCACATTGAGTTGAGTTTTCTGCATGGTGAGAGATAGGGGTTTAATTTCATTTTGTTGCATATGGATTTCCAGTTTTCCCAACACCATTTGTTGAAGAGGCTATCTTTTCTCCAATGTATGTTTTTTCCACCTTTGTCTAATATAAGATAATTGTAATTTTGTGGGTTAGTCTCTATGTTCTCTATTCTGTACCATTGGTCTACCATTCTGTTTTGGTGCCAATGCCATGCTGTTTTTGTTACTATTGCTCTGTAGTATAGTTTAAGGTCTGGTATAGTGATGCTACCTGCTTCACTCTTCCTGCTAAGGATTGTGTTAGATATTCTGGGTCTCTTATTTTTCCAGATGAATTTCATGATTGCCTTTTCTATTTCTCTGAGGAATGTCATTGGAATTCTGATCAGAATTGCATTAAATCTGTATATGCTTTTGGTAGTATGGTCATTTTGATAATATTAATTTTACCTATCCAAGAGCAAGGTAGATCTTCCCATTTTCTAAGGTCTTTGAATTCTTTTTTTAGGGTTCCATAGTTTTCATTGTATAGATCTTTCACCTCTTTCTTTGATTCACAAGTAGTTTATTTATTTTTGAGGCTCTTGTAAATGCCGTAGGCCCTAATCTGCCTCATGTCGGATTAGGCCCCAACTTTTTAAATAAAACTCCCATAGCCCAAGAATTAAAATCAAGAATCAATAAATGGGATGGATTCAAACTAAAAAGTTTCTTCTCAGCAAAATAAACAATCTGTGAAGTGAATAGAGAGCCTTCACCGTGGAAGCAAATATTTACCTCTCACACATCAGATAGAGCACTAATCTCTAGGTTATATAAAGAACTCAAAAAGCTAAGCACCCAAAAAATAAATCAATAAATCAATAATAAAGTAAATAATAAAACCCAATCAATAAATGAGCCTAGGACCTGAACAGACACTTCTTAGAAGAGGATTTACAATCAATCAACAAATAAGTGAAAAAATGTTCATCATCTCTAGCTACTAGAGAAATAAAAATAAAAACTACTCTAAGATTTCATTTTACTCCTGTCAGAATGGCAGCTATTATGAAAACAAACAATAATAATTGTTGGCGAGGATGTGGGGGAAAAGGTACACTCATACATTGTTGGTGGGACAGAAAATTGGTGCAGCCAATTTGGAAAGCAGTATGGAGATTCCTTGGAAAACTGGGAATAAAACCACCATTTGACCCATCTATCCCTCTCCTTGGTCTATACCCAAAGGACTTAAAAGCAGCATACTACAGGGACACCGCCACATCAATGTTTATAGCGGCACAATTCACAATAGCTAAACTGTGGAACCAACCTAGATGTCCTTCAGTAGATAAATGGATAAAAAATGTGGCATATATACTTCATGGAATATTACTCAGCAATAAAAGAGAATAAAATCATGGCATTTGCAGGTAAATGGACGGTATTGGAGAAGATAATGCTAAGTGAAGTTAGCCAATCCCAAAAAAACAACTGCTGAAAGTTTTCTCTGATAAAAGGAGGCTGATTCATAAAGGGGGAGGGAGGGGGAGCAAAGGAGGATCAGATGAACTCTAGGTAGGGTAGAGGGGCAGGAGGGGAAGGGAGCAGGCATGAGGGTAGAAATAATGGTGGAATGTAATAGAAATAATTACCCTAAGAACATGTATGAAGACACAAACTGGTGTGAATATATTTTATATACAACCAGAGATATGAAAAAATGTGCTCTATAAGTGGAATATGAATTGTAATTCATTCTACTGTCATATATATATAAAAAGAAAAGAAAAAATAGGAGAGGTGTGAACTTTGGCAAATGCCTATAATCCCAGAACTGGGGAGGCCATCATAGGAAGATCACTTGAGCTGAGGAGTTTAAGATCAGCTTGCAAAGCATAGCGAAGACTGTTCTCAAAAAAAGGAGGAGGGAAAATGATCAGAGCAGTACATTTCTATCTCCCTAAGCCACTTCAGAAATTGTTTTTTTCTCTTTCACTGTCACACTGATTGAAAGATAATACTGGCATTTGATGTTTGGGAAATGTAGTCTCCCATTGCTGGTGTTACAAGTAACAACAAAACAAGTGGCTTTAAGCAATACAAATGGGATCTAAACATTATACAGTGTCTACAAGTATCTCAACATTATCCATTACCCCATGAACAGGTATATTTCTTATGTTTTATGTAATAAAACCAAAATAACAACAACAAAAATGAAGAGCTCCTCAGAGAAAGAAGTCTCTTGGTAATCAAGATCATTAGAGGATGAATTCTGAATTTGAAAAATCTCTGCAATGACCTTTGTTTTTGTTTCCTTTTTGACAACTGCAAAATATAAATGAAATTTTCTTATTAACTTTTAGTAATATGTCCTTAATTAGACTTCATGAAAAGAGAATGATGTTTATACCTCACTTTATGAGAACACTGATATTCACATATTAGATTGTATCAGAATCACCTGAAGGGCCTACGAAATCACAAAACATTTAAAAGGATGGGGTGGAGCCCCAAAATTTGTATTTCTAACAGGTTACCCGAAAAGGTTTCTACTGCTGGTCTGGGATTTAATAAATATTTGAATATTTGAACAATAAATATTTGAATATTTATTTTGGTTGTATTTGGACATGATACCTTTATTTTATTTATTTTTATGTGGTGCTGCAGATGGAACCCAGGGCCTCGCACATGCTAGGCAAGTACTCTAGGCTGAGCCAATACCCCAGCCCCACCTTTCAGTTTTTAATGAAGTTACTGATGTTATAGGGGAGAGTGAGATAAAGTTGAATTATCAGGTATATAAGTAAAATTGACATTTTATGCAATTTCCATAGCAATAAATCCACTACAATGTAAATACCACAGGGACATAAGTTTTGTAACTTTGATTCATTGCTGAATTATTAAACAAGAGCATGTGGAACAGAGTACAAATTTTATATAATTATTCCTTTATTGAGTTAATCAATAAATGCTTCTACCTAATTCTTTCTAAAATTTTACCCATCAGTGAACTTCAGTTGAAGTGATCAATGTCTTCAAATTATGAAGAGAAAAAGTACCTTCAAAAAGGAAGAGGTTAGGTTCTTATGGTTCACACCTTTTCAAATGAGTAATATCTAGACTATTTGCATATGAAAAGTTTTAGGTTAAGATTCTGAGACAAAACATTCCTATGATTCATTCAGAGCTCTGTGGAGATAACAACAGTGCTTTTTAAAAATCACGACAAGAGGTGAGAATATAGTATTAAATAGCTGAGAATAGTAATGAGTAGTTACGAACACACTGTGTTAGAAGCATTACAAATATTATATAATTTAATCTTCACTATAAAACTAGGATGAGACTACTATTATTTTCATTACAGATGAAGAATTTGAGTAATTAATTAAAGAGGTAAACTAACTTCCTCTAGGTTGCATGTCAGCAACCCAGTCACATGTTCCTTAATCTCTTCAACTAGTTTCAATTGTGGAATAATAGTTTTTTTTTAAATTGTTAACATAATGATGTCTATCCAAAGAAGGAAATAAAATATGGAAGTACTTTCTAGAATTAGTTTCTGCCCTTTATGTTTGATATAAACAATGTGGTACAGACATGTACAGATACATAGAGTATGTGTATATGTAGTCACATATCTACATACATACATACATACACAAAAAAGTACAAAATCTTAAATTCCACTATCATAGTTAAATTCTATCAAATATAATAAAGTATAAGGAAATATGTTTGCATCAAGTCTCTTGGATCAATTGATGAAGATTTGAAAATCAGAAAAAAATAGATTAATGCAGGTCCCACTGCTCCCTTAAAAGGCAAAAAATAACTTGTCTCCTCTGCTTGAAAAATAGGGATAAATTATACTTCAATCTTACTTATCTCAAAGGGATGAAAAAGGATTAAAATATTTAAAAATAAACCTTAGACATATCTGCAGATTTTCAAGTGTGTTACATATATATCATTGCCATTTTTCCTCAATTTATTTCCTATTTTAAAGATAGTTGTTCTTGCAGTGGCAACCATCTTTATATTTGAATTTCTCCCCTATAACATCAGTAACTTCATTAAAAACTGAAAGGTGGGGCTGGGGTAGTGGCTCAGCCATAGAGTACTTGCCTAGCATGTGCGAGGCCCTGGGTTCCATCTGCAGCACCACATAAAAATAAATAAAATAAAGGTATCATGTCCAAATCAACCAAAAATAAATATTCAAATATTTATTATTCAAATATTCAAATATTTATTAAATCCCAGACCAGCAGTAGAAACCTTTTCTGGTAACCTGTTAGAAATACAAATTTTGGGGCTCCACCCCATCCTTTTAAATGTTTTGTGATTTCGTAGGCCCTTCAGGTGATTCTGATACAATCTAATATGTGAATATCAGTGTTCTCATAAAGTGAGGTATAAACATCATTCTCTTTTCATGAAGTCTAATTAAGGACATATTACTAAAAGTCAATAAGAAAATTTCATTTATATTTTGCAGTTGTCAAGAAGGAAACAAAAACAAAGGTCATAGCAGAGATTTTTCAAATTCAGAATTCATCCTCTAATGATCTTGATTACCAAGAGACTTCTTTCTCTGAGGAGCTCTTCTTTTTTGTTGTTATTTTGGGTTTTTTATTTAATTGATTTTATTTTTTTTAAATACATGACAGAGGAATGCATTACAATTCATATTATACATATAGAGTACAATTTTTCATATATTTTTATATAAAGTATATTCACACCAATTCATGTCTTTATACATGTACTTTGTTTTCTTTGCATTACAATTCTTATTACACATATACAGCACAATTTTTCTTATCTCTGTATATAAAGTATATTGACACGAATTTTTGTCTTCATACATGTACTTTGTATAATGATGCCTATCACATTCCACCATCCTTGCTAATCCCCTGCCCCCTCCCTTTCCCTCCCACCCCTGTTCCCTATCTAGAATTCATCTATTCCTCCCATGCTCCCCCTCCCTATCCCATTATGAGTCATACCTTTGCAACCACATTGTGTCCACATATTATCCAGGATAATACCCTAATCTCAACATCTTTAACTTAATCATATCTCCAAATTCCTTTTTGCCATATAAAGTAACATAGCTCAGGTTCTCAGAGCTGAGAACAATTTTGGATGGCTGTTAATTCTATTATACTAACTTTCCTAGCACACAACAAAATTTAAAACTTTGACTTATCAGAGGAAGTGATTTTTATACAATATTATTCAATTAAACAATGTAATGTTTTATTAATGTACTCTTATTTTAAACTAGATAAAGTATCCAAGGTAAGTCTGATGGTTGTTTCAGAGCTTGAAAAAGGAGTAAGAGAAGGAGAAGGATGAAAAGGAGAAGGAGGAGGAGAAAAATAAATCAAATATATTTCAAATGACATTCACTACTCTGCTCAGGAAAAAAGTGTTTTGTGAAAATTTTGCATAATATAAAATACGTATATTCAGTTGGGGACAGCAGTATATATTTGGGGAAAATTCAGTATACTCTAGTGAGAAAAAAAAGTCCATTAAAGCTATTTATTGGAATTGTAATGTATTGTGAATTTAATGACATGGTCAGATAATTTAATACAATTTCAAAGTGATTCAGTAAAACAAGTGACTTAAAGCAAAACAAGTCTATTTTTTTTAAAGAATAAATGGCATCCTAGCCCTACAGTAAGCATTTCACTATGCATCATGATACTTTTCCTAATCAGCAGAACTGCTTCTCCTTTTCTTATCCACTGAAGCAGAATTCAGCTTAGTTGACTGTACAATCATCTTTCTTTTCAGGCAGGGGAGATATATACTACTTGACAGAGCCCCAGTCCCTCTGGTGCTAGACTTCAATTTAGTTATAAAAGAAGTAAGGATACTGAGAAGACTGATGAAGTCAGGAACTCTCAAGACTATTATATCCAAACCCCAAGAACAAAATGTTGAGTCATTTTAGAGTCCTGAATTTAAATACTTTCCGGTCTTTGTCAACCTCATTTGAATCACTGTCAGAATCCCTCTGCTTTACATTGACAGTAACATGCAGGCATATATTGGCCAAAATCATTGAGCAATTTTCATGGGGACAGGAAGGAGACCACATAGTAGAAAGGGTACACATATACTATTTAACATGTACTCATCATACAGAAAGGATATTCACCACAAACAGAATTATAGTATCTTTGTTTGCAAGTTCTGATATGACCATCAGACTTAAGTATGGATCATTTGTCTAGTTAATTTGCCAGAGAAGCAAATTTTTTTCAAATGAAACAAGATTCCCTTTTAATAATCCTCATAAAAATTTCAGGACTTCTTATTGTAAAAGTTTTAAGAGTAAAAATTCTGGATACACAGTTAAGAAATTCCTTGGAAGATACTTCTGTTTATTTTTAAAGTTTCAAATTTGCATATGATAGATTGTATAGTGGTTCTCAAAGTGTGTCTCCTGGACCAGAAACTTCAACATAACCTAAAAACCTTTTAGAAATGTAGAGTCTCAGATTCTGCTCTTAATCTACTCAACCAGAAACTCTAGACCTGAGGCCCAAGTTCTATAAAAACTAGAGGTAATATGAGCTAAAATTTTTAGAATTACTAAGGTAAAGAAAAGCATTATATAAGGCAGTATAAAATCTCAAGAAAAAAGTAAATGTTCCCATTTCTACATTGAACATATATAGAAATCTTATTAAATTAAACTGTTCATAACAAGTCTCTGAAATGTGCCAACAATCATTTTTCTATTTTTCCCTCTGAATGGAGAATGCCAGTAAAAATACATGCCTTTTTCATACTAAACTGCACTCTACTTTTAACTACCAAACTCAAGAAATAATAATTGATTAAACTCAGCCCTCTTATAACTCATTTGGTGGCTTTCCAAAACAGTTGGCTGTATATATATTTTTTTTAATTTTTTTTAAAATTCTAATTCGTTTTGTATGACTGAGGAATGCATTATGATTTATATTACACATATAGATCACTTTTTCATATCTCTGGTGGTATACAAAGTATATTCACACCAATTTGTACTTTGGATTGTACTTTGGATAATGATGTCCATCTCATTCTATGATCATTTCTAACCCCATGCTGCCTCCCTTCCCCTCCCACCTCTCTGCCCTATCTAGAGTTTATCTATTTTATATGAGATATTGTGCTTTACAATAAGACAGTGGAAACATAAACAAATACAATTCAAAACATAAATAACCAGTGACCTGCCATTATGACAAAATTATCAGCATCATTTTCTCATAAAATTAATTATAGTAAAGCATTTCAAGCACAATATGACAATGTACATTAATTTTGATCATAAGGTATTTACTTAGAATATAAACTGAGATTCCTGTGTCTTTTCATGCCTCCCTACACTTAGTATAGAATGTCATTTGCTGAAATTACTAAACAAACCTACTACGATATAAATAAATCAAATTTATGATTTTCAAGGAATTTTTTTCTGTATATTATGGCAATAGTAATTTTCTATACCATCAATTGTGTTTTTGCTATAAATCTACTTCTGAAGTTTTTTTGTATTTTACATGATAGCAAAAATTAAATAAAAATATCATCAAGTATTTGTGACCCGCATGAACAATGGTTGTTATTTTTTACCAGAGCACAAAAGCTTTCATTTGATATATACTATAAATTAGCCATGTTTTCACGAGCAAGACAAAGTAATCTAAATATCACATGCATTTTTCAATAAAACCTTAATGTATAACATTTTTCTTTTTGATGTATTTTCTTCCATTGCATCAAGTCACAGTACAAGTATGGGTTACCATCAGCTAAGCGAAAATCATTTAGAAAATATACTTTGTCTAAAACAATGTCACTTGAAAATATTTTTTTTCCAACACTAGGAATCCATCCTCTCAACCCATGCAAATCATATCATATCCAAATTATCAATCACTTTAAATGTGTTTTATAAATAGATATTTACATGTTTTTATCTACTAATGCATACAAACAGGTAACCTCTTTTGAAGATCTTTAAATTACCTTTTCAGAAAATTTTGTAGATAATATCCAGACAGAGTTTCTTATTCTTTTATGCTTTGCTTTGCTTTCCCTTATCGGAATTCTCTAAATTTTGCCTATTAGGTTCTCTCTTACTCTGTGAAAGTAGTATATGCCCTTATAAATCCAAAATGTTCAGGATATTTCATCACTAAAAATTTTCTTTTAACTTGAAAATGATAATTGAAATAGCCTCAGTTTCTGAATTGCTTTAGTCAACTTGTAAGAACAGATTGACCTTGTAATCACCAACAGCAATGATAAGCAAAGCACTTCCAGATAAATTAAAATGAGATTAGCTCCTAGACCATAGGTTACAAAATATGCTTTTTTCCTAATGAAGACCACTAGAAAGCCACAGAAGTTAGCAATTTAATATTCATCTATATAATATGCACAGTCCTAATATATTGTTTTTAGTGAAGTGAGTGATGTTAGAAATTACCAAGAAATATTACCTATATATATGATTCCTGAAACAAAGAGCTTTCTTGAGACAAAATTTTTGGAATAAAATTTTGGCTTTTATGATTAGGTGTTTTTCAACACAATAAAACTACTAGTTTATGGAAGACATCTGTATAAAGCTCTGCTTATCTAAACTCCTTCTGCACAAAGTTATAATGTACTTCTTGTGCATCATAATCTCTGAGGAAGTAGTTTAGAACTATGCATTCAAACTGGGTACTGTGGGGGAAGCCTGTAATCCCAGCAGCTCGGGAGGCAGCTGCAGGAGGATCTCAAATTCAAAGCCAGCCTCAGCAAAAGTGAGGCACTAAGCAAATCAGTGAGACCCCATCTCTAAATTAAACACAAATTAGGGCTGGGTATGTGGCTCAGTGTTTGAGTGCCCCTGAGTTCAATCCCGAGTACCTCACCCCCCCAAAAATATGCATCAAAATAATAATGAAGAGGATTACCAAGTACACTGGAATTTGAGAACCACCACTGTACTGGAAAAAAATACAAAAAATATATAAAGCAACCTCCAGCTAGTTGCCTGGATTGGGCTTACCAACAAATCTAAGACCCCTCTGCTCTCTAAGGGATATGAAATTGTTGGAAACAATAATTTTCCTAGTTAATTTATACTCAGATAAATGCCCATATCTCAATTTTACTAGTTCTCCTTTCAGTGTCTTCCCATCCTGTCCTGATTCTCTGTTGGTCATTTAATGAGTTTTGTAAGAAAGTTATCTAATGACTTTCCATGATATCAATAATTCCAATGGTTCTTATCATAATTTCCCAACTTTTTTAGTCTCTTTTTTAAATCACACGAAATGCATGAGACTTCTCTAATAGAGACCCACACACCTTGAATGTTTTGCTTCACTGATGACAGCCCTACTGTATGGCACTAAAGTGCCAGATATAGGCTTGATATATTTTTAGCATGTATTAGAACTACCTGGAGGGCTTGATAAGACAGTTTGCTGGACTCCTCCTTCATATTTTTTTTTGATTTAGTAGGTCTGCAATGGAAACCAGGAACTTGTTTTTATCTCTAACAAGTCATCAGGTGCTGCTGCTACTGATGGCAATGGTTTGAGAAACACTACTCTAGGCAATGAACTGAAAATTATGAATACATTCTGGGATCATACAATTCTCTTTAATTGCAAATTTTGTAACTGAAATTTTTCTTTANATATATATATATATATATATATATATATATAAATTTAGAAAACTTAAGTCATTCAGCTAATTTAACCTTTTGAAAAAAATACAGTAATTTTCTTAATGCTGAAAGGAACCACATGTGTGCTATAAAACTAGTTGAATGGTTTAAAAAAAACTTGCATTAAGACATCTTGAAGTTATTATTGGCAAAATGAATCCTTATTTTCAATTTGGAAAGACGTCAAGATGAAAAGCACTATTTGAACACAAATTCACATTCTCTCAGTTAAGAAGACCCTATTGTACCCACAAGAACCTACAATCAACATTCAAAAGCATGTTGAAAGCAAAATAAATGTTCTTTTTTCTCCCCTTTTGCCATTTGTACTGACATTTAGAAACATAGGCATGATATTTAGATTTGCTCTTAGATAATTATTTTTCAATGTCTACACTCTTAATTGTGCATGCCTGATAAATTACTGATTGAACAATGTATTTCCCAAATGTTAACTCAATTTACCTCTACTTATACATAATTCTTGGTAATACTATAACTATTGCTTTTATATTTGCCCCACTTAATAAAATTTCATTGCCTTATAAGATGCTTTTTTTACATTTACTCATATTCATATAAAGGCAATATAACTAATATCAATTAAGCTCCTTGTTTTGTATTGGCTAAATACTATGGTACATGATTTATGTTCTTGGGATTTATTAAATAACCACAACACCATACTTAAAATTTGATGATAAAGTAGGAAGTAAAACACCCCCTTTAGAGGTAAAAAAATGAAGCATAGTCTCAGTCAGGTCATTCTCACAGAACTGCATTTTAACAGTGGTGTCTATACAATTTCAGTTTCACCCTATGACTTCAAAAAATGGGTGTGACATTAAGTAATGGAAAGCAAACTATCATCCATACAAAATTCAAATAATTGCCAGAAAACTAATATAACTTTATTTTATAAGTTTATTTTTATGTGGTGCTAAGGATCAAACCCAATGTCTCATAAGTGCTTGGCAAGAACATTGCCACTGAGCTACACTCCCAGCCCTCACTATTGTCTTATTAAGCATCCACAAGTATATATCCTTTACAACATCTCATAAAACGTATTGAGACATAAGAAACTTTTATTAATAGCATTTCTTGAAGTTATCTGAGTGCAAACAAAAATAAAGTCGTGTATTTTAAAAAAATAATAAAATCAATTAAAAAAATTAAAAAATTTAAAAAAGATTGAAGGATTAAAACAGAAAAAAATTTCATCTAATAACCCAATTAGTCATGTGATCATACTGACTTCAAAGAAATTTTATTAAGAATTTAGAATATTATGCAAGTCTTCTTTATACCTCATAGTGACTTTTCAATTTGATTTCTATTTTTGAAATTTTAAATTAAATTTATTTTAACAGAAAAAGACAAAGATTTTACATTTTAATTGGGTAACATGTGATGTTTGTATACATGAATACATTGTGTAATGTTTAAATTAGCTTAAATGGGGCTGGGAGTGGAGCTTAGTTGGAGAGCATTTGCCTAGTATGTGCAAGGTTTGGGTCTCATCCCTAAAACCAATAAAATTTTAAAAAATTATCTAGGTTAAACACAACTATCTCTTCACACATTTATCATTTCTTTACGGGAAAAAGCTTTCAAAATTCTTTCTTTTAAATTTTTAAATACTCAGTGATCACTATTATCCATATTAATTTGATTATTTAAAATGCATTAAACATTGTGCACCAATCACTTCTGCATATATGTGAATATTCATTACTTCCCATTTCTCTAATAAGGGAAATGATAAATCTATTCAAAGTTTATATAATCTGAAATCACATGCTTATAATGAACTTTAAGACTGGAAAAGCAAACCAGAAAAAAAAGGTGGTTGCAAGTCATCTCAAATACCAACCTTCAACTTCATATTTAGTTTTTGTCAAATTCTCATAACAATCCTAAATGAAATATCTATTTCCCTATTTTTTAATGAATAATGAGATTCATAGGGCATATGCATTTTTTTCTGGTCAGAAAAGGAAATCTCAATGGGGGCACTGAATGAAGAAGAATCCAAAAAAATAGTGGTTGTTTTCAGACAGGCAGAAAATCTTAGGAAAAGTGATTTCAATGAATTGAATTTAGGAAATAGTTTAGAAAAAGGAATTCTGTGGCAGTATGCTTAGGAAAAGGAAAAATGTACTTGTGGATATTATTTTAAAAAGCACAAATATTCAGTCTAAATTTTCCATGAAGATTTCAACCTAAGATTATGTACCATCTATTAATTAATTCAATCATTTGTAATCTGTGTATAATTCTATTCTACCACTAATGTCAGCTTACAAATTTAGTATATGCCACAGAATTTTCACTATATACTAGAATATTTGCCTAACCATCCATGGAAAACATTGTTTGAATGCAATAAAGTATATGAGGACTCCAGTGATTCATTTTTACTGTTCTATTTTTTTATTGAAAAAATACTATAGGAACCCAGGTTCAAAGTGACATTTGGCTTTGCAATGACTCGTATGCAGATAATAAAGAGGATTTTGTTACTACTTATTTTATTCCCTTTGATTGCTTCATTCAAATATGTAAAATTCCGTTAGTGAGGGCTGGGATTGTGGCTCAGCAGTAGAGCACTTGCCTAGCACATGCTAGGTGCTAGGTTCAATCCTCAACTCTACATATAAATAAATAAACAAAATAAAGGTATTTTTAAAATTTCATTAGTGAAACTTTGGGACCCCGATAATGTTTTCAGGTTAATGACCCAGTTTATTTACTCAGTTTCCATATAAAGAGAGATTTGGTAATTATTTCCATTGAAAGTTAAGAGAGACAACATTGAATATTGCTTCAGAAACCATGGTAAGAATAACTACTTAAGATCCTGCCAGGTAGTTTGAAATTGCTCTTTTAACTAAATGGCCATGAATGTTTTCAATATAGAGTCATTCAGAATTCATTATTTTTTTTTCCAATAAATGTTTCTACTATTTTCACATGAGATTTTGTTTTTAAAACAAGTTAAGGAAGTCCAAAAATCTAATATACAGGAGACAGCCAAAACAAATATGTGACAGCATTATTATAGCAGATGACTTTGTGTTCAAAGCATGATATACAAAAGGGGAGTGACATAATATTTTTACTGAGGCACTGATTATAGGTTAAAGCATTACCTACGGAATCCACTAAAAATTTATTAAGAATGAATGAAAATATTCAAAGGAAAAAAAAACACAGCCAAAAATTAACATGATGTTAACCACTTCTTAGTACAGTACTTCCATTTGAAAATACATTGAATATAAAGCACCTCACTTACTGCACATTCCAATAAAAAAGATTAGAGGGAAGTGTGATTTTTGATAAATTTGTACCATTACATTTAATAATCCATTTGGGTATTTGCCAGTAATCTAATTTATTGGTCTATTTCACTTTACTCTACTCTTGATAATGTAGGGGGGCACACTTAATATAGGATGAATAAAGGATATTTAAAATTAAGTATTTATATGCTCTCATATGTACCATAGGTTAGAAAGTAAAATGAAGTAAAAATAAGAGTAACATGATTGTATAACACTATAAACTTTATTATCCATAATATAAAACATTTATTGTTTTATTCACTACCCTTCATTTGAGAAGAAAAATAAGTATTTTTAACAATCGTAGAGTAATTTTTGAATCATATGGCAGAACTTAGGGCAGAAAAGCAAATTCAAAATATGTGTCAGTCTGCTTATTAATTAAAGGGAAATAGATATTATGTAAAAAATTTAAGCTCTTCTATGAAAGCAATCTCTAGGCTTTTTGATCGCCCAACATTTTTTGATTAGAAAAGGGGAAAGGGGGCGGGGGGAAGAACAGAAAAAAAAATAAGGGAGGCCAGAAAGAAAGGGGTGGAGGAAAGAAACAGTGAATACATATCCTCTCACTCTCTTTATCACTATATAAATTATATACATATAATCTGCCAATATATAATATAAAATAGGCATAGATTAATTTAATGTGTAAAGTAAAATGAAGAGACATTCCACTATTTTCTTCCTAATAATTCTATTTTTGGTCCCATGAAATTCCAAACACCACTTTGAATAACACTCTTCTTAAACATTTATCAATCTCCTGTCCATCTTTCCTAATTAAAAAATTATGTTTCATTAGCAATAGTCCAAAATATTTATTAAAAATCACCATGTTCAAAAAATATGCCAATTTTTCATGAAATAACGGTTAATGAAGGATGGTTTTATTTGTCATAAAATTTAAAAATATATTCAACATTTATCAATTAAGTACACAATTAATCCAACATTTCTATGACTATTGCTGCATAGTGTTGGAAGAGATATAACAGGGAGTCTTAACCAAGTCTTAAAGTGAGAAACGGCCTTCCTGATGAAATGCTATTGAATCTGGAAATTCATGCATTAAAAAAACAACAAAAACTTTCTAAAATATTGCAGGAAAAGTAGTAGAGAATATTTTGTAGACAGAGTACAAAGCATGCACTAAGTTCGTACTGTGATGGCAAAGCCAGGCACAAAACTGTCATAGAGAGTAGACATTGAGAAGTAGGGTGAAGATGAGAGGGGGGGAAAAAGCAAGTGTCTGTTAGCCATTTTAATAATTTTTAAATGGTGGGAAGTTACTTAAGAGCCAGAGGAAGTTACTGAACAGTTTTCAGCCAGGCTTGCATTTCTAGAGCCTAGCCCTGAATGCTCAGTTTAAAAAAAATGTATTGAACAAGAACAAGAAGAGGAAAAATTTGCAACTATTCCGAAGACCATCACTTCAAGTGGGCTGATGGTAGTGGAAATGAAGAGAAGTAGAGATTCAAGGGAGATTTCAGAACCTATGGATTTTTAAGCCATTAATATTACATTATGACAGTAAGCAGGTATAATTAAAGTCAATGGCATATCATATAATGGCTTCCTTTAAAAATAGAATATATTATGTAAAAGGTTGTCTCATTCATTCTGTTATTACCAAGAAAAAAGTTATTAAAAGAACCATTTGCACTGTCCTTGCATTACCCTTCATTTTCTGTGAAATGCCATAGACTATGGACATTAACAGAAGTTATATTCTATATATGAATATCTGATCTCCAGCACAAAAATCATAAGACAATTTTCAGAATCTGTATTTACATCAACAAACCACATAGACCAGATACCTAATGTTAACTAAAGCATAAAATTCCTATGCAGATTCAAAATTATTTTCTAAACAGACAATGTATAATAATACAATTTTGAGCTAAATTCTACATGACTAAGTATTATACTATTGACAAAGCTTACAAAATGAATCTGGAAATTCCCTAAGTTCTTTGGAATATCAATAAACTGGCGGAGAATCAAAAGATTCCAATACAAATTTTAGTTATATGGTGTTGTATAGGAAAGACTCCTTCAAAATGTCTGTAGTGCTTTTGCTTTTATCATATCTAGGTTCCTAAAAGATATGATGAAATTAACTATAACTCAGGATCAATGCTCACATCTATGCTAAGCTTTGATGTGAGTCATTCATGCTTTCACTTAAAAGACCGTTATTCAGCATCTCTGATGGGATTCATGGATATAAAACAAATAGGGTACAGTTTTGGCACTTGAGAAACTTATTATCCAATAGGGAAAGCCAGACATAGGCACATACAACCAAAATGAACATAATTGTCTCTATGATACATAGTGCATGTAGCATCTAGTCAGGTCAAAAACAACTATGAAGTCCAGGCACAGTGTCACATGCTTATAATCTCAGCATCTTGGGAGGAGGAGCCAGGAGTATCATGAGTTCAAATCCAGCCTCAGCAAAAGCAAGTTGCTAAGCAACACAGTGAGACCCTGTTTCTAAATAAAATACAAAAATAGGGCTCAGGATGTGGCTCAGTGATCCAGTGCCCCTAAATTCAATCTGGGTATACTCCCCCCTCCACCCCCACAAAAAAACTATGGAAATTCAGATCTTACAATGAAACTACATTTCTCCTTGTCACTTCCACCCTATATATTTTTTTTTGTTTCTAGAATTTATATGTAGACATTAATGTTTTTCATGTGAAGGCAGATGAGCAGTAAATATTTGCCCAATAGAGCTAATGCTCTATATAAAATCATTGAGATTTGTATGTCTCATATGTAAATATGCTCCAAGGACATGTATTTCTTTCTGGGAATAAGGATGGTGATAAGAAGGCAAAATAATCAAAGCCAGTTTTACTTTAAGAAATTTTCCACCATAAATGTTCTTATGGTTAGCTGAACATATCGCTCATGCATATATATTGAAATTTGAGAAAATTCAAATTTCCAAATTACTAAGTGAGCAGAAAAGTTCAGATTTCTCATTAGTTTCTCTAGCTCTTAGTTTAATTTGCTTTATATACTATACCTGTGTTAGTTTCTTATCCCTATCTCAAATGATTGTGCCTCTACCATGTCCAATTTTATCTTTTCCCAGTTTCAACTGCCAATGTCCTAGTTCAGAGTGCCTATTAGCACCTCACCTGTACTACTTTAATTGCCTCTAGACTTATCTGCCTCCAGTCTTAGCCTCCAATTTCTAAATTGCTACTAAATGACTTTGCCTAGAGTTCAACTTGATCATGTTGCCCCTAGCTGGAATGCCATTCAAAGCTGCCTTCTGCCTACCAAATTACCAAATTAAGCACAAACTTCTCACTTTAGATGTTAAAGTCTTCTAAAGTCTTACTACTCAAAGTGTAATTTGCAAAGCAACAACAGCAACATCCCATAGCTTAATGCAAATGCAGGCTCCTAGTTGATTTGAAGGCATATTTAATTATGAGAAGAACTGATCAAAAGCTCTGCCATACTGTCTTTCTGGCCTTTGTTGGTGATTACCCATTTTCTTTGGTCAAAATTGAATTGGTCCTGAAAATGCTTTCCTGTCTTTGAACCACAACAGCTTCAACTTTCTTGCTTCCCCTACCCCCCAAGTACTAGGGATTGAATCCAGGGGCATATATCCACATCCCCAACTCTTTTTATTTTATTATGAGACATGGTCTTACTAAGTTAATTAGGACCTTGCTAAGTTGCTGAGGGTGGTCTTGATTGTGATTCTCCTGCCTTAGTCTACTGAGATGCTGGGATTATAGGCATCTGCCACCATGCCTGGCAAAAGCTTCAATGTATAATACCAGAGAGTAACATTTTGGTTTTATGAACTTGAACTTGCCTATTACCATGTCACTTCTTCAAAAATAGACATTATTGAATATTCATCTGTCTCTTTCCCAATGGGATGGTAGGCAAAACAAGCTCCCACTTCCTGTGTGATATTAAAATGCACTCTACTAGGCCACAGAAAGAAAATTCAAAACTTTTTAAATTTTAACTTAGCCTATTCTTTAATTCACAAATTTATTTCAGTTTTAAATGTATACTATATATTAATATATAACATTATTTGTTAACTTGTAAATTATAATTATTGTCCATATTAGTCTTGTTATTATCTGTGGGGAAAAATAAATCAAATATATTTGGGTTCTTAAACTACATAATGATATGATTAAATTAATTTTAAAAACATTCCCTAAAAGTTACCTTCCCAACAATTTTTCAACAAATACTTTGATTTTCTGTTAAAAGACAAATATATATCTAGAAGGTATTTGCTCAAAATTTTTGACTGATGTGGTTGTGTGATTAAATACTACTGCTTGACACACAAAGTACATAATCTACTGCAGGAATTAGAAAGAAATTTGTCAACTGAACCAAAACTTTACAAAACTATCTCCATTATAGCAAGAATAAGGCTATTTGATGTAGTAAGAGCATTAGTGTCTTAGATAACAGTTTTCAAATTTAGGAGAATTCTGCTGAAAGGTATTAAAGATGTTATCATTTTTGTTTATTTATTACATGAAGGATAAACACAGAGATGTTTGTGAAAATTTTATTAGGTAAGTCACTTTACCCCAGAAATAGGAAAGATCTTTTAAAAATATTGTAGCTTTGATAATCATCAACAATTGAAATATAAGAGATTAGGACTATTGGCTAGACTGTGATTCCTAATTTAAATACAGACTTTGTATAAATAAGTATGCCCTTAGAATAGAGGTTAAATTTCTTATTTTGGCTTAGAAAATTCTTTATACAGCACCTTCTCTCCTGCATCATCAGGAGTTTATTGCCTAGTTCTATAGCTTCACTTGAGCACCTTCATTGACCTGATTAAGTCTTTCATGGAAGACTGTTTCTGCACTCTTTCCTGCCAGGCTAAATATCCCTGCTGGATACTGATGCAGCACCTTTTTCTAGCTGTATCAAAATACTACATTTATTTGTGATGTCTTGGTTAACTGTTAAATTTCCTCCTGGACTGAAAACACTTTGAAGGAAGGGCTTTTGTCTAGCATACTAAATAACTTCTTCACAGTCTGGCTGGTAGTCAATACTACTTAGTAGGCACTCCATAAACATTTGTTGAATACAAGAATGAACTAATGGATATGTAAGTTTTAAGATTTATAATAGAAAACTGGTCTCCTGGCTTAGCATTATGATTTGTTATATGTAAAAGAAAATAAAGCCAATTTAGCAGGATTCTCTGATGATTATATGAGCTCAAATAAGTAAATCATAACTCAGTGTATGGTAATGGAACACAATAAAAGAATATTAGCTAGGAGATGCAATAGTGCACACCTGTAATCCCAGAGACTCTGAAGCCTAAGGCAGGAGGATCACAAGTTTGAGACCAGTCTCAGTAAGTGAATGAGACCTTAATAAACTTAGCAAGACCCTGTCTCAAAATAAAAAGAGAGACTAAGAATATAGTTCTGTGGTTAAGTGCCCCTCGGTTGGTTCAATCCCCAGTACAAAAGAAGAAAAAAAAAGAATATTATCTATTATTATCAGCAATATTATCATTGATGTTGTTAATAAGTTTAGTAAAAATTTTAAAATCTTCTATAATAGAGAAAATACTTTAAAAACACAAAATAAGAGTGAAATTAAACACTACATATACTCATTAAATCAGAATAACTACCATTACCTAATGAACAAATTTTATGAAAATAATGCATTCATTAAGAAAAAATGGGATGCAATATCTATATCATAGTAGAAGTATTTTCAAATATAATTATATTTAAGAACACAAATAGTGGAACTACCCTATCCACAAACCAAAATAGAAAATATATTCTGCACAGTTCAAATTTGCCAAATTAATAAGCAAATTTTCAGAAAATGTAACATTCTCATACATAAGGATGTTTAGTGTCAAGAACAATATAGGGCTAATTCCATTAAGAAAGAACTATTTAAGGATAAAAAACGAGATAATGGTGTATTTAAAGATGGAATCTCATCAGCCCAGAAGGGAAGCAGTGAAACAATGACTCACCAGAGAGGTGGGTGAAAGAGTATATACCCTAAAACTCAATTTGGACATTTTGAGACTTGGAGGGGTTTGAAGTTTGGTTACTGGAGAAGAATATAAGGACAGAAGCCTTTAACCCCAAATCTAAACGAGGATAGGTTTAAGGGGGATAGGTAACAAAAAGAGAAAGAAGGAGAAGAAAAGCACATAAGCTTATTTCCTTAATAACAACTGGAAAAAAAATAAGTAAAAAGCAGACCAAGTCAAAACACAACAGAAACAGCAAAGACAGAGAAACAGATCAAGCAGTGTTTCCCAAATTGCAGACCTAAAGCCACACCTGGCATGATAACCACTTTGTTGAGTCCACAGTTGGCCAAACCTCAAGAAATTAAATCAACACAACTCCTTCCTATGTTCAGAGAGCAAAAAATTAACCCAAGATATGTCTCAATAATCCATATACAAGAAACTTATGGAGTGATGATCACTATTAGCTAAAAGTTATTGAAACTGCCCTCCTCCAGTAGGATGAAGAAGACCTAAGAGCTAATCACTCATAGGGAGTGCTGACCTTGACCTAGCACTCAACACCATCTCTGTGTGAGATCAGGCAAAGATAAGCCAAACAGTAACTTCACTCTCAAAAGGGTGATAGATAAAAACCCCATGAGCTACACCTGCCAGGATAGAGGCTTCTATGCCACCAAAGGCCAACAGAAAGCCTGCACCCATATCACCTGCAGTTACAGTCAGGTGCATGGTGAATGGATAACACTTTGCCAATAAGATGAAAGCATACGGGAGCTGATGCCCATAATTCACAGCCAAAGCAAAGAGAGCACAGACACGGGTAGGCCAACTGACCCTATATGCTAGGCAGTGGAGGGGAGGAAGGGAAGTTGCACTGGCAATTCAAGATCAAGGACAATAAGAGCTTAGACTCAGGCAGGCCAACCATCTCTAACCCAGTCAGCAGAGGAAAACAGTGCCTGCAATTCACAACCACAGACACAAGTGAGCCAACTGATTCTATTAAAAATAAATTTAGGTATCACTAGTACAGATAAAATTTTCAAGATGCATACTAGTGGAATGCACAATTTCAATGAAATAATAACAGAAAAATTTCCAAGTTTTAGGAATTGATTCAAATATAAGATGCATATATAACTACAAATTGGCAAGATGAAAAAAGTTTCTCTTAAGGCACATTTTAATGAAAATGACTACCATACAGAATAGGGACAGAATTTTACAAACCACAAGAAAAAAACAGCAGGACACATTTACAGGTAAGCCAATTTGGATTTCATCTTATTTGTTAACCCAGACCCTAAAAGCCAGAAAGGCTTGGAATAATATATATCAAGCCCTGAAATAAAATGGGTGCCAATCAAGACACTGTATTTAGCAAGTCTATCTTTCAGAATTGGAGATGAAATAAATTATTTTCATGATAAGCAAAAACTAAAAGAATTCATAACACTGAGCCAGTACTACAAAACACTCAATGCAATATTTCACACAGAAGAAATAAAAAATGAAAATGAAAAAAGCAAAGGAATGAATTTTACTACTCAGTTAAAGGAGAATCAAGTCCGAATTAAAAATTTAAATAAATAAAAATGGCAGGAAATAAAAATCATCTCTCAAAAAAATATTGAATGTAAATGGTCTAAACTCTCCAATAAAAAATATAGGGTGGAGGACTAGATTAAAAAAATAAGATCTAAATATATGATGTTTATAACAGAATCACATTACAAACAAAGCCCACAAACTGAAGGTAAAAGGACTGGAAAAGATATACATAGCAAAAGGAGAACAAAAGCAAGGGGGAGCTCCTCTCATATCAGTCAAAGCAGACTTCAAGCCAAAATTAATCAGAAGAGACAAAGAAGGTAACTCAATATTGGTTAAGAGAATCATCTAACAACAAGATATAATGATTCTAAATATTTATGCCCCCCAAAATGGTGCATATGCCTACATAAAACAAACCCTTCTCAGTATAAAGAATCAAATATATCCCAGCACAATAATATTGGGTGATTTCAACACAACTCTCTCGCCATTAAGTAGGTCATTCAGATACAAACTAAGTAAAGACACTTCAGAACTAAAAACTACAATCAATTAATTGAATGGACCTAAAAGAAGTCTGCAAAATACCCATCAACAACTGAATTCACTATCTTCTCAGTGACACGTGGAACTTTCTATAAAATAGAACATGTTTAAGGACACAAAGTACACCTTAGCAAATATTTAACAAGCAGAGACAGTTCCTTACTTCCTATCATATCACACTGGAATGAAATGAGAAATCAAGGACAAGATAAAAAAAGAGAGAAACTATTTTATCACCTAGAGATTTGATACACTTTTGTATGAGAAATGAATCATATAAGAAATCAGACTAGGAAAAAAAACTTCTTAGAAACAAATGAGAACAGAAATACAATACATCAAAATCTCTGTGACAATATGAAGTCAGTTCTAAGAGGAAAGTTTATAAACTAAGTTCCTATGTTAAAAAATGTCTTGTAAACAATCCAATGTTACACTTTAATTCCTGAAAGAAAAAGAACAAAATAATCCCCAAATCAGTAGAAGACAGGATATACTTAATATCAGAGCAAAAATTAATGAAATTGAGAATAAATAAAAAGAAGCAATGAAACAAATAGTTGTGTTTTTTTTTTTGAAAAGGTAAACAAGACTAATAATCTCTTGGAAAAACTAACCAAAAGAAAGACAGATAAGTCCCAAATTAACAAAAGAAGATATCACCAGAGACAATTCTGAAATACAGAGGAGCATTAAAACTTCTTTGATGATTTTTATAGCAATATGCTAGAAAATCTTGAAAATCGAGAAATTTCTAGACACCTATGATCTACCCAAATTAAAAGATGAGAGAATAGAAAACAGAAAAATATCAAACAATTAAACTGAAAAAGCAATTAGAAAAGTCTAAGTCCTGGACCAGAGGGATCCTCAGCCAAGTTTTACTAGATACAACTTTAAAGAAGAATTAATGCCAACCCTCCTCAAATTAGTCTATGAAATAGAGAATGAGGGAACACTGCCAAATTAATACTGTGAAGACAGTATCAACCTGATGCTCAAATCAGACAAAGACATATCAAGAAAAGAAAACTTCAGACCAACATCCTTGATGAACATAAATGCAAAAATTCTTAATAAAATATTGGCAAATCCCATTCAAGAATATATTAAGAAGATAGTACAATATAATCAAGTGGGCTTCTTCTGAGAAACACAAGGCTGATTCAACATACACAAATCAAACAACATGAATCACTACATAAATAGAGATAATGACAAGAATGATGATTACCTCAATAGACAGAGAAAATCAACTGACAAAGTCAAGCACCCATTCATGTTTAAGATAGTAGATCAACTAAGAATGCAAGGAACTTATCTTAAAACTGTAAAGCTATATGTGGCATATTAAAGGCCAGTATCATACTGAACAGAGATAAACTAAAACCATTTTCTCTAAAATCAGAGAAAAGAAAAGAATGTGCACTCTCATGATTCCTGCTCAACACAGTCCTTGAAACTCCAGCCAGAGCAATCAGAAAAGTAAAGAAAATGAATGCAATTCAAATAAGAAAAGAATAATTAAAATTATCTCTGTTTGCTGATGATATGATTCTATATTTAGAAAACCAAAAAAACCTCCACCCAAAGACTCCTAAGCTTGATAAACAAATTTAGCAAAATAGAAAGATACCAGATTAACATACATAAGTCTATCACTTTTCTATACTCCAATAATGAGTCTTCTGTGAAAGAAATCAGGAAAATTATACCATTCACAATAACCTCAAAAATGCTTGGGAATTAAAAAAAGGTGAGATAACTCTACAAAATTGTAGAACACTGAAAAAAGAAACTGAATAAAACCTTAGAAGATGGAAAGACCTCTCATGTACTTGCATTAGGCAGAATTAATACAGTCAAAATGGCCATACTAAAAAATGTTACACAGATTTAATACAATCCCAATCAAAATACCAATGGCATTATTCACAGAACTAGAAAATAAAAGTGTTCTAAAATCCATATGGAAGAATAAGAGACCCACAGTAATCAAAGCAATCCTAAGCAAAGAGATTGATGCTGGAGGCATCATAATACCAGAACTTAAACTATACCACAGAGCTGTAGTAGCCAAAGCATCATGGTATTGGGACCAAGACAGACATATGGATGAATGGAAAAGAGGAGAAAGACAAACCCACATAGTTACAGTAATCTGATACATAACAAAGGTGCCAAAAAACATACTCTGGAGAAAAGACAGCCTTTTCAAAAAATGGTGCTAGTAAAACTGGATATCAATATGTAGAAGAATGGAACTAGATCCCTACCTCTTACCCTACACAAAAGAAAACTCAAAGTGAATCAAAGACCTAGACCTAGAAATTAGACCAAAATATCTGCAACTGCTAAGAGAAATGGAAAATGTAAACACAACAATCCAATGTATTGGCACAAGGATCAACTTTCTTAATAAGACTACTAATGCACAAAAAATAAAACCAAGAATAAATAAGTAGGATGGCATCAAATTAAAAAGATTCTTCTCAGAAAAGGAAACAAAGAGCATGAAGACACAGCCTAAAGATGGGAGAAGATCTTGGTTGCCTGGTCCTCAGAGGATTAACATTTCTCAAAAGAAGGAATACCAATGGTCAGCAAATATATGAGAAATGGTCAACATCTCTAGTAATCAGGAACATGAAAATCAATACTGAATTGAGATTTCATCTCATTTTTTGTCAGAATGGCAAATATCAAGAGTGCAATTAATAATAAATGCTGGTGAGGACATAGGGGAAAAGGTACACTCATATATTGTTAGTGGGCCTGAAATTTGGCACAACCACACTGGAAAGCAATATGAAGATTCCTAAAACATTCTTGAAGTGGAATCACCATATAACTTATGTATTCCACTACTGGGTAGTTATACAAAAGAACTAAATCAGAATGCTATAGTGATACAGGTACATCAACGTTTATAGCAGCAAAATTCACAACAGCCAATCTATGGAACTAGTAAAGATACCCATTAACACATAAATGGATGAAGAAAAGGTGGTATATCTACACAATGGAAATATGATCTACACTTCAGAAATAATGATATTTGTTAGTAAATGAATAAAAATGGATAACATTATACTAAGTGAAATAACCAGATTCAGAAAGACAAGGGTCAAAGGGTTTCTCTTGATATTTGAAAGCTAGACTAAAATAAGGAAAAACAATGGGATAGATTCCATGAAAATGCAAAGGCATCACTGAATCAGAGGAAGGGAAATGAGGGGGAGGAAGGAGGGATGGGAAAAGAGACAACAATAGAATAAATCTGACTTTCCTATATACACATATTAATATGTCACAGTGAATATCACCTTTATGTATATCTATGATGCACAAATTAAAAAAAAAACTGTAAATAAATAGAAAATCAGTAGAGGAAAGGGAATGGTGGAAGGAGGAAAAAAGGGAAAGGTGATGTACTAGGGACTGAATTGGAACAAATTATATCACATGCTTTTATAGTTACATCAAAATGAAGCCTAATATAATGTATAATTATAATACACAAATCAAAGAATCTGTATATTAGTACTAGAGTAGATTTAAGCAGTGCCCCAGTGATGAACTATGCCATGTAAATTTTTTAAGTAAACTTGTCTACCCAGTTGATACACTATCCATTACAAAATGGCAGCTTTCTTTCAGACATGAATGTTACTTCAGAAATTCAGGCACTGCAAATGACATTATACAGTGTAGTTATCCAACATCTGCCAAAAAATACGTACATGGTGCAAACAAGCTCCCAATTAAATATAGGCAGAGGAGAGTTTAAAAAATAACTATAATGTAGATTAAATTATGGAATGATGACATGCCACATATTAATTTGTCCAATGAAAATGGCAATGCTAAAATAATTTAATGATGCTATGTATGTGATACTAATAACTTCAATTATAATTTCAGTGGTTAAGCAACTAAAATAGATAAACTTTCTGGATGGATACATTTTCACTTTTTCTGTAAAAGGTACTCTATAAACCTTTAAATATGCTTAATTTAGTTAAAATCCTAAAGATCAATCTCTGATGTAGATATTTTTATTCCCTTGTTATAGATGAAGAAATGAAGTGATTAGGCAGTTTATCTGAGACTCAAAAGGTAGTAGAAGATGGCATCCATTCTCTAATATAAACATCTCTGAGATGAATGAGCAATAGGAAAACACAGATTTTTAAAAGATGTTTTGCCAAGAGTGATGAGGCTCCTTTAATCATCATTTGGAAGATATTTTTCCATAAACATTGACACCACAGATTGCAATATTGCTAAATATCACCACCAAATTAAAAGTGCATATTTTCTAAATGAAGATAAATTCTGCCTAACAGATAGATGAGGTATCCTGTTGTAGTTGGCAATCAAAACAATCTCCAGTAATTCAAAATTGAATTTAGTATGCAAGGTACACTTTCCTATTTTCCTACAATTATACAAAGTAAAAGTGTAGTCTAGCCTTAGTAAAAGTTATAGTCCTGTAAAAGTTATAATCTGGCCTTATTTAGGGTGGGAGTAGGGTAAGAGAGCAGAAATGTTTTCAAAAAGTACACCAGTCATGCAAAATAACCAGAAGATTTATGGTTAAGGTCAGAAATTAAATTCAGGGCATAAATGGCTTTCTGCTTTTAGTGTTTTATTTATTTTCTATCTTCTACCACATGGGACTATAATATTGCATATCCTTTATTTCAAAAAAGTAACTGAACACATTACCCTTCTGAATCTTTCAATTCTTCATACAATAATGGAATGAAATTTGCTAAAATGTGATTTAATATTATTACAATAATAATAGTTAACCTTTATTAAGAAATTATTACACCAAGTACTATGCTAAAACTTCCATATGCATTCACACATTTAATCTTAACTATCATCCTATTAGGTAGGTAATACTGGTTAATTAATTTCTGGGAGTAAAAATCTGAGACTTAGTGAAATAAACTAATTTGAGAAAGATTCAGTAGCTAATGAATGGAGTATTTAGAACTTAGGCCATTCCTGCAATGCTAACAAAAATCAAATAATAATTAACAAAGTTGCACCATAATATTTATGGTAAATACCTGTAGTTCACTTCTCTTTATATTAATTTATTATATATCCTCTGGTAAACACATCTGGATGGGAGAAATGATGTAGGGCACAAATATACAAACAGCAACATTTATAAATTTATGAATCAATTTTTAAGGTTATGTTTCTTATAATTATATAAATTTGAGCTCTCAGAACACTTCAATGAATTTTCATGAGAATAGTTAGGGCCTTGAAATACAGTAGGTTTCCCTTGTTCCCAATTGTTTCTTCAATACTTATTGTCTTCTTTCTCCAACAAAAGCAACTCATTTGAGGTTGATGCCATCACACACCATCACCTATCTTCTCAAAGTTACAGTTACCAACAGACCTCCCTGTCATTTTCACTCAATAAAGTTCCAGAGCCTGAGGTACAGTCTTACTAACTCATTTTAGTTATTTAAACATATACAAAGGTGCTCCAACTAAAATTACCCTAGCCTATCAGTTCTTTTAGTTATTAAATTTAAGAATCTTTTCTGAAATCCATCTCATCCACTATATTTTTGTGTCATACTGCAATCCTGACATCCTTAAAAACAAATTACAAAATCTTTTCAACAACTCCATTATGTAATTATTTTGCTTAAAGTGTTAACAAAACCCTCTCACCTTCTGCATTACAATTGGATATCTGGTTAAAGTACTAGTCCTGATTATCTGGGAATATATAAAGATATACATAAGATATGCTATAATGGCACAATAATTGTAGAAATAATGAGTCATGATTAGTAAGTTGAATGTGGACTAGAAGGAACTATAAATGAATTATAAATGCCTGACCTGAACTACAAACTTTGGATTTCCCAGAATGGAAATAATAACTTGGTATATTCCTAGAGGATGTGATTAAAATTTAATAATTAAATGATATTGGCTACTAAAAAATGAAGATTATAAGCCTGGGTTATTGCCACACCTGTCTAATGTGAGTCTTATGCCATGGTATAAATAGACAATTCTCTCCAGATGATTGTGAGGAGTACTACATAGACTACTCAGGGAGCATCTCAAGGAAGAAAGATACTTGATGGTGATATTTTTGTTTTATAAGCTTCCAAGGGAATCTAATTTGAACAGTAGCCTTTCATAGGTTTCTGTCTTTGGTTCTAGGAAGAAACTTTACTTGGTTTTCACAATCACTATCTTCTGTTTTTGTCTTTTATTATAATATCTATATTTCAAAATATACTTTAAACCATCAGGGTGCACTGTACTGCACTCATGGAAAACTATAAGCAGTATAGCACACTAAAAATAAATGAAATTCATATTTGGAGTCAGACCAGTATAGGAATTCTGGACATAGGAATTCTGCCTATGTCCAATGCTAGCTAGGAATCTTCGCCTATGTATTTTTACTTTTTTAATACCAGGGAGTGAACCCAGGGGCACTTAAACAATAAGCCACATCCCCAGCTTTTTTTATTTTTTATTTTGAGAGAAGATGTCACCAAGTTGCTTAGGGTCTTGCTAAGTTTCTGAGGCTGGCCTCGAACTTAGATTCCTCCTGCCTCAGTCTCCCAAGCTGCTGGGATTATAGGCCTGGGTCAACAGGCCTGGCTATTTATTTTTTGCTAATATAGATTCTTTATTACTAAAAGTGATTCACTAATGCATATCTTGCAATGTTTTTAGGGAAACTAATGCAATAAATAATTAAATACCAATAAATCATATATAATAATTTGCTAATATAATGATAAATACATTATGAATATGTAGATTTGTATATTGATTTACATATTAATAAATTATTGCTAAACATTATGAATAAATTAATAATTTGCGTGTCCATCATATTGTACTGCTTACAAATGTTAGAAAAATAAAACCAAAATAAGAGTTATGAAGCGGCTAGTGACATAATATATGCTATGGAATAATAACCATTATTTTTTGTTATAACAAAGGTAGAATATGACAAAACCCATGATTGGAAATTCACAGTATACTCAAGGGCATGCATATTTGAAACCATCATAAAAAGTTGCTATTTCACATTTAAAGTGAAGACCAGTGAGATGGATCAACATAACACACTTCTTTACAAGTCAGAAATCAACATAAGAAATTCCATATACTTTTGAACACTTTAAGTGGAGATACTGTTGAATGAATGGTATTTCTAACAAAGGCAGTTAATGAAGACAATGAATGTACCTGAGGGTGCCAGTTACATTGGGCTTTTAGCCAGCTCCAGAAGAATGAACTTATTTAAAGGCAGTAAAGAAGTTTCCATAGAGAACCAAAAATTCAAACAAAAACAAAAACAATGCCTCAATTTATGTCAACAAAAGAATTTTAACTCATCTTATGAGAGATACCATATTGAAACTAGTCAGCTAAGTCAATTGAGTAAGTTACTTTATCATTACTAGTTTTAATTTTCTAAGTATTTAAATAATAATAAGTATTTATCAGTATTTTGTGAATATTAAATGAATCAGTATATTTGAAAAAAATTTGTTTCCAAAATTTTATTTTTATTGATGATAGTTTTATTCTCATCTAATCATATTATATAACTTTTAATTATACTTTTGAGTTTGAAAAATGCTTGAATTACCTATATACACTGTAGCTTCTCATTTACCACTAACTTGACAGTACTAAATCCTCATCTATTTGGTTTAAAAATATGGCTTAATCATGTAACTGATACCTTTCAGAAGACAAGTAGTAACAGGAATTTTTATATCATGAGAGGGAGAAAGAACAGTTCAAATTATTAACTTTTTATGGATTAACTTTCCAGATTAATAAGTAACAATTTGGACTCCATAAAATGAAAAAAAAAGGACTAAGTTGAGAAGCCATTTTAGATTGAGAGAACTAGAATGTCTAAATCATCTTTAGGAGATGAAAAACCAAGCTATACTACATTGAAAACACATGGGTGTAAGGTTATGGTGGGAGAAGAAGTGCAAAAAGAAAAAAAAAAAAAAAACAAATGTCCTGTAATAGGTGTGGATCATGAGCATGCAAAACCTAATTGGTCCAGTTCAGAATAATAGCCACCTCTTCAAAAGGAAACAAGAGTTTATGAGAAATGGTTTCCAAGTTTTCTCTCTAATTATTATACAGTATACATTTCCTTCTTGCAATCATTTTACATGTTTATTTATGATTCAATTTCAGGAACAGAGATTTTTAAGGATTGAATGATGAGTTATATAGACTTCTAATGTCCCATAACCACTACTGGAATCAAGTACAAATGTAATGTCCACACTCTATTACATAGAGTTCCATAAGCTGGATGGCTTAATTTGCTCAATGTGGTCAATATAAGCAATTTACTTTATAATCATCTATGAGAATAACAGGAATGACAAGTTTATTTTGGAAATGCCAAAAGTAGGCCAATAGTTAAATCTCAGGTAGCAAGACTAAGATGTTCCAATTTTCTAAATTAACTTTTTTCAAACTGAAATATCCATGTTGTTTTATAAGACACAAGACTGTATTTGTTAAAACCATAATTCAATCTCTAGCATCAAGGACATTTGTACTACATCTTAAATATTTTCCAGATACAAAAATATGGTGTTTATGAAGTTAGGAGAGAAAAATTAAATGCTTCAACCATGGTAAGCAGAATAATGGCCTCCCAAAGATGACCCATGTCCTAAACTCCTGAACCTGTAAATATGCAACCTTACATTGAAAAGGCAAATTAAGGTGGCTGATGAAATTAGAGTTGCTAATTAGCTGAATTTATGATATGGAGATAAATCTGGTTTGCTAGGTGGGCACAATATAATCACATGAGCTTCAAATGTGGAAGAAGGAGACAGAAGTGTCAGCAGCAATTGGCCATTACCGGCTTTGACAATGGAAGAGTGCCATAAACTCAGGAATATAGAAAGAATGCAGAAGCCATAAAAAGCAAGAAAAGGGGTTCTCTAGAAAAGAATACAACCATGCTGACAATTGATTTTCAGTTCAGTGAGAGAAACCTCTTTTGAAAATCTGATTTCTAATATTGTTGTGCTGTTAAGCAACTTAGTGATAATTTGTTATAGAATCAATAGTATCAATACAAACCAAAAATTATTTTATTTTATAAAAAAATTCAGTTCTCTAATCCATCTTCAGAAGAAGCTATTTAGGCATGCTAAATATTGTAATGGAACAAATTCATTTCTATTATTCAGTGGTTACTAGGGATGTACTGTTAGAAAGAAATGCATCCATGCAAATTACTCACAGTCTTCTATTTAGAATTTGTCTGACTTCTTTGACCAATAAAGAGTTCATAAGCTTTGTGTTCAGACAGTGAGTCCAGAAATTTATAAGATCTCTATTATATACAGGGCACTATTCCAGTGGACAATATCAAGTTATAAAGTAAGAGAGTATATAATCACAAATAAATAAAAAGTGAATATTCAAAATGGGTAACGTTTGATTATGTATTGTTGGGACTAGAATAAGGAAGAGAAGAATAACCAAGCAAAGGGGAAAGCATAAAATCATACAGGATGGAAGTTATAAAGCATACCTTACATAGTCAAATGGCTGGAATAGTTTCTTTAAGCAAAGAAATACACTAAGAAGATGAATTGGAAATAATGTATAGGCTGGGGGATAAAACTAAGTTGATATTTCAGACATATTCCTCTCCCTAGTATCTCTTCTCTACATACTGACCTGTCTTCCAATTTTCATTTCTGGGCCCTTTCATCTTCAGGGATTTCTTTGGCTGCCAAAGCACATATTTCCTACTTGCACTGAAAACAGAAAGAGTTGAAGACTGAAAACTACTGGGAAGTGGCCCTAAGCCAATGGATACTGAGGTATAAATGAAGCTCCAAATGAATCTCCCCTGAGCATCACAGAGGATAACTCCAAAGCAGATGTTCTACTCTGGTTCTTAGGATTCCCTGACAGGATATACTGTTAGCGAGCTACTGTGGTAACTTGCTGGATAACATAATTTATTGGTTGACTTCCTTTTCCTGTCTCACTTCAACATTCCCAGACTGGTGTGTCTAGGGATCATGTTTCAAATAAACTACCAGCACTTGAAGACTTGTTTCAGTGTCTGCTAATGAGTAATACAAACTAAGACAGTTGGATTAGGCAAGCAAGTAATCCAAGCCAGGGATTCCAGTTTAGAGCTTTGGCAACAATTACTAGAAAAATCAGCCAGGTCAAAACTACACAGAAGCAGCAGGACTAAAGCCATGAAAATGAAACAGATAGGAATTGGAATTTGTTTCACAGGGAGTGACAAAGAAGGATGAGTCATTTTTTTCATTTGAGCCTGATGAATTTGGTAGGATTTTGTAACCATGTACAGATACAGTAGAATCAGAAAGAGTAGTTTGTGAGATGCTGCTAAAGGGGACACTTTGATCTGCCCAGCACTACTGAAAGGCTTCAGTTGGACAATCAATAAAAAGCTCTTGTAGATTATATAATGCCACACTAAACAATATTTCACTAGGATGAAAAATTTCTAAAGGAGGGCTGGTAGAACACTTGCCTAGCATGTGTGAGGCCTTGGGTTCAATGACCAGCACTGCAAACACATTTTCCCCTACAATATGATGATGTCTATTTGGTTCAGTAGAGATTCAGCATCACTACTCTAAAAATCTGAAAATCACAGTGCTGCAAAATCTGAAACTTTTTCAATCTGCATATAACAAAACACCAGAGCATAAAACTTTATTCCATGCACAAAATTATTAATTATATTTTATAAAATTCAGGCTATGTATCTAAGGTACATATGAAACAAATAAATTTCATGTTTAGACTTGGGTTCCATCCTCAAGCTATCTAATTATGTATAAGAAAATATTTCAAAATCCAAAATAATTCTGAAATCTGAATCACTTCCAGGCACTTTAGATAACAGATGATGAACCTGTACTGTATTTCCACGATCTTGTACAAAGCACCAAAAAGAGGAAAGTCACACTATATATTGAAATACACTGCTTTATTTTACTGAAAACTGTGCAGATTAACAAGCATTTTCAAATATAAGTTTTGATTCTATCAACCTAGTGTTGGGCAGAGCATAGATTATTATCCCATTTTAAAATAAAAGGAAAAACAGTGCCAGGGATACATAA
Source organism: Marmota marmota marmota (assembly GCF_001458135.2). Taxonomy (NCBI): domain Eukaryota; kingdom Metazoa; phylum Chordata; class Mammalia; order Rodentia; family Sciuridae; genus Marmota; species Marmota marmota. The sequence goes on along the minus strand of NW_026000249.1, from coordinate 17,767,480 downwards.
AGGATACACCATAATTCACATATGTAGTAGGTGGTTATACTGGGATTTAGAAAGACTCCTCTGGCTCCAAATCCAGCACTTATTCTGCCATACTTTTGTTTCTACATCTGATTCCAAGACACATGCTTTTTGCCTCTAAACCTGCATGAACATCAATGACTACCCAGCTGTGTGATATTTTCAGCCCCAAATCTTCATCTTATGGAAGGTTTTGTAATTGTGTTATCTGACACTGCTCTTGTCCTTGATACACTCCAGGATAGTTTCAAAATTTGTATAATCCAGATGTAGGCCTAGTTTAGCCATAAGCTACTTGTGTGGCCTGAGCAATTGACTTGACCTCTTTGTATTATTAATGAGAAAAAAGAATCTCAAATTTTGTTATTGTTCTATCTCTACTGGTCACATTTATTTACTTATTTCAAAGTATCCTTGGTATGTAAGTTCAGGGAGCAATTAGATGATGTGACAGTTGATGATAGAATAGTTCTTATTTTCACACGTTATTACATGTCTTTGGAAAATGTGTCCAATAACCAATAGGGTTGGTCATTAGACACCTAATGCCACCCATCTGATATAAATTGTTCCAAACTACTAGTTCTCATGTTTTAAGATAGAGACCTTTAAGGGGGCATCCTAATTACTGAAATGGTTATGCAAGTCCAAAGACAGACTGGATAAATAATGTGTATAAGGGTCTTTAGAATATATGGTACTCATGCAGGAAAAGCAGTTTGTACTTAGCACATTGCTGAACTAAAAATATGGTTTTTGTCATTATGCACTTCTTACCCAGTGGCTACCACAAATATCATACTTATTTTGGGGGGAGTCTACAAAATATCTTGACCATAAGTCTGGCTGCCATGAGAATTTGGTATCTTCGTGTCTAAATAGATTCTTTTTCTGTTTCTAGGTATACCAGTGATGAAAAATTTACAAAGGAAAAATTATTATCAAGCAGAGGAAGAATTTATAATGCTTGTACTGAGAGAAATACAGCAGCTGTAAGCATGTGAACTTAGAATCTGGAGTTATTTGGTTCCCTTGAACCACAGACTGTTGTTTACACAGAAAAGTCAGAACAATACCTATCAGAATCAATATAACCCCAAAGGCTTCAGAAAATAATTTTCTGGGAATAAACTATATCCCAGTTATCCATTGTGCAATTGCTACCTTAGGTTGTTGGCAGAGGTTAAAAACTCAAAAAATCTTAGCTAACTCAGGTTGACAAAAAAGAATATGGTTCATTCAAATGCATGTTTTGTTGTTATTGTTATTGTTACTGAGACTATATCCTGCCAAGACAGTAAAAATATTTTCATAGACATTGCAAAAAATATCCTTCAAAACAATGCTCCATCCTTGAATCTATAAAAGAACACTTACTTGAAGAAATTCAATTTCAACTTGAATATTGACAAAAGTGTCTGCTTAATGATTGCTGTTCATAACTCCAAATTGGTTGCTTGATTGATTGTGTTTTTGTCAGAGAGGTAGATACCTCCTTGACAATTAGACAATAATAGCACATATGAGAGTGTGACACCTTTGATATTTGTGTATCACTGAAACATACCATTTTTTAGAATATGGGACATTTGTAAACTTTAAATTCTTCTGACAACAAACCAAAACAATTAAAATAATTTGAAAATGTGAAGGTCTTCATGTCATCTAGAGAAAAAAAAAGATTATGTGTGTATGTGCATATATGTTTATATGTCTGTATTTTGATATTATGTGTGTGTATATATATATATACTTTGTACACATATAATATATACATGTATAATGCATATATGTACATATTTATATATATATATATGTACATGTATACTCATACAAACATATATTCTCTGAGTCAAACTCTCAGAAGTAATTGAATAATTTAATAGCCTTATGAAAAAAGTCATACAAAAATTCATTACCCTAAATACATGAATGAAGAAGCAAATGGTGTGAATACACTTTGTATACAACCAGAGATATGAAAAAATGTGCTCTATATGTGTAATATGAATTGTAATGCATTCAGTTGTCACATATAACAAATTAGAATTTTAAAAATTAAAAAATTCTACCATCTACTAATTCACAAAAAAGGGTAATTTATGTTTTTCTTTTCACTTATCTTCACTGAATATAAAACTAGCATTGCATTGCCCCAGGATAATTAAGCAAAGTTCTACTCCATTAGCAATGATCAAGTACTTTGTATTGATACACACACACACACACACACACACACACATACACACACTATAGCAATGACAGAAATCTCTCTCTATATATGTATATATGTATATATACAGAAATATATATATATATATATATATATATATATATATATGTA
>NW_026000249.1:17749952-17765095 GCF_001458135.2 Marmota marmota marmota | reverse complement strand
ATATATATGCAGGATATGTATGTATGTATACATATTTCAGTAGTATTTCATATCTACTTTTCTATGTTGACAAGATTAATAAAAACACTAATTGTCCTCTTTGGAAAAAAATTCTCTGTATGTGGTAGTGTAATGTGAAAAGCTTTTGAACGTGCTTGTGATCTACAGTCTTGTGATTCTGAAATAATAGAATGGCTTATGATTGATGAAGCCACAGGGCCTAAAGAACTTCCACAGAATGCAGAAAAGAATAAACTGTGGCAAGAAAGCATAACAATGATGAATTTGTCAAGACATTTTCCCCTTTGTGGTAGACAGGGTAAAACCATTACTCTTAAAAATGGGAATTTCATCATAGTTCTGGTCATTGTGTTAATATTACCTCAACATTGGTGACAAAGCTACACACACCCACATCTATTAACCCCAATTCTCTAAAATAAAAGGACCAAGAATCTTAAATCAAAGATTTGTTTATTAATAGAGACATTAATTTTAACTGGGTACAACATTTTCATGTGTGAGCACTTTGTTCCTCCTCCTTTCATTTACAGATATTTAAATCAGAATAACCCTGGGCTTCAACTAAAGCATAAATATCTGTCTTAAAATGAACAAGAGATTTCAACTGTGATAGGAATATATCTATGATCCATAACAGCCAATTGTGTTACTTCACAGAATTCTTGGGCTATGGACTGATTCAGAAGAAAATGAGGGACACAGAACAATTGCTCCCAACATATTCTCCACAGTCTAGCAGGTCTGTGTATTAAAGGAAGTGCTGGAACTTTAGCCTGAATAAGCATAATTAAGAATTGTGCCAAACACTCTTGGAATTGCCACTTTTCAGGGATCATGACCCATCTTATAGAAAAATATCTGAACTGGAAATAGAAATGTGAATTTATTTTATAACTAAGATCATAGGCAGAACTGAATATGATAGCCTTGCTTTTTTTTCTTTTCAGAGTTGAGTTACTTCTATAAAACAAGTTATGAAGCTTCTTCCAGTTTATCATATTGTCCCTCTACTTTTATAGGATAGAGTTGAGGAAACTGTTGAGATTAGAGTCTGCAAGATTATTTCTGCTGAACCTGGCGAGTATAAGCCCAAATTTTATCCTACCTCTTATAATACTGGACTACATCAATTTTCATACCTACTCCCCACTGACCTAATTGTATCCTTATATCGTAAGCCAAACACAGAAAAGATGTTCACATATTTTGCAATGAATAAACCAATAAGAAAATCAGGATAGACTCTAGAAAATTTTTCCTATTAAATGTACTTGACAATTTTTATTTATAATTATAATATTTAGTATAAAATTATTAGTATACAAAAATTCTTGACTCAATCCATTAAATCCCATTTTTAATTCTATGAATATTTCAATGAAATTGACATAGGTGTATTATAATAGGTTTGAAATCAATCTAGAGCTTATTTATGTTAATATAATATTATAGTTTTGTTATGTTTATATTATATACCATACTTAAGTTTTAAAAGGTGTTCTACATCTGGGACAATGGGAACCATGGGTTAATACAGCTTATTAAATTTTCATTGGATAAGTGTGAGAGACAATGAAATAAGTAAGAAAAACTGAGAACAATAATAACCAAAGAAAAAAGTCACCTAGGGAATGAAAATTTGCAACTTTATAGTGGCCTGCAAATGCCTCCCTTGTAGGGTAATTTCAGTCAAATCCTTACTGTAGGAAGGGAGTGAACCAAAAATACAGTTGGAAGAGCAGTACACCAAAAGGAACAAGAAATATAAAATCTCTGCGGCAGAAATATTTCCATAGTGAGGAAAGGCAAGGTCCCCAGTGCTTCTTAAAAAGAATAAGCAAGAGGGAGAATGGTATCAGGTGAGTTCAAACTAGATCAAGTCTTTGTAGGGCCTTCAACACCACTTTTGTTTTTGTCCTTTGGCTATTTCTTATAGTGAAAAAGAGGCCTTTATAGGCTTTTGAGCAAATAACTGACATATACTAATCTCTGTTTTAACAGAATGACTCCATAAGCTGAAATCACCATATTTTCATGAGAAGCAAGGCAGAAGGCGGGAATCTGAGGGCACTAGCAAAAATCAAGGTGAAATATGATGATGGCTTAGCTCAGGATAGTAGCACTGAAGACAGTGAAAAGTGGTCAGATTTTGAATTTTAGAAGGTAGAATTTTCTGATAGAACAAATGGTTGGTGACAGAGAATGGAAATCAATAATTCCTTTAAATTTTTTTTGTGCTGAATAACTAGAAGAGTGATTATGCAATCAAGTAGCAAGAATGGTGGGATAAATTGTTTGGGAATAATCCAAAGTTTGCTTCTCAGTATATGAGAATGGTGTTGAGATACTGATTGAAAGTCCAGCAGACAGCTGAATACATGAGTCTGTTGTTCAAAAGAGAGAACTGAGAAATTTATATTTGGGAGACATCAGAACAGAGAATACATTTAAAGTGATGAGACTGAATGAAATCACCAAAGGAGTGAGTGCAGACAGAGAAGCACTCCAATAAAAAAGGTTCAGTCCAATGTTAAAAGAGGAACATAAGAGATTGGGTAAAAATAACTATTTTCATATCATTTCACTTACTACTTTCTTACTTGAGTAAATACAGATGTTTTTCTTAGAACCAAGAATTATAGAATGGAAATTAAGATTATTTTAAACTGTAGTTTGAACCTTCACTTTTTTACATCTGATTGTCCAACTTTCCATACTCACAAGGCATCATTAATAATTCAATTATAAAAACTAAAAATAACTGTGATTATCTTTACTGATGGTAAGATATACACCAAAAGATAGTAATATAAGCAATTTATTACCTCATTTTCAGAAAATCACAATTATCTGGCTCAGGGCTTTTTTTTAAATATTATTATGACCATATCTTTCAACATCATCTGAGTATAAATTTTTAATTAGATTTCATTCACACTTTTGAAAAGAAATCAATATTCCTTAGTTCTCTGGTCATTATCATCAATTAATTGTAATTGTGATCATTAACACTTACATTAGGAAAAGGTGATTACCTAATGTTCAGTCAAGACTTTATTTTTTGGCCTGTACAGATCACTGTAGCTTGATAATTCTCCCTTTACAGGTAACTGTAGCTTGATATAATCACAGCAAGTTAAATATTCTATTTTGCTATCTCCTATTTAATTTGTTTTTGTCCTCATTGCCAATGACCTCATTTAGTCCTTTGTAACTTGCTCCTTTGTTACAGCCATTTTCTCCTCTCTGTTCTCCTGGCTACTCATTTTGCTTCACTCCAATGATCACGTCATACTGCCATTAAATTTGTGAACTGATTACGTGGCTCACTTGCTGAAAATTCTTTGATCACTTAAGATTGACCGCACAATGAAGGTTAAATGCCTTAATGTGACATTAACAATTGTCCACAACAGTATTTACTCAAACATCCACTGATAGTCATACCTAAGATATTAAAGTATGACTCATTAATACCCATAATTTTATCAATGTACCATGTTCTTCCCCAAACTCCAAACTAGAATTAATCTCTCTGTAATACTTTGTATGGTCTTTTGAAATAGGAAGCAGTATGTCCCAGATCCAAATAATCTCTTTAATCATCATATCAGATAGTATAATTACTCATTTATTTCAACATTGGTGGCAATATTATAGAAATTTTGGAACTTAACTAATGCCATATAAAATAATATAAAAACAAATTATTTCCACTTTTCACATTCATGCATCACTAGAATATCACACGTTAGACACTGAGTTTGTGCACATGAATATCTTCCACAGAATTACAGACATCCTCAAATGAAATGCTCTTTTTCTGATTCTTGTTTTCTTCCCTAGGTTAAAATACGTTGCTTTAGTTTTATATTTTGAAATATTTCATGTTTTCTGAAAACTTTCAAAAAGAGCAAAGAATTCCCGTTAACCCATTACTCATATTCCACTAATGTTAACCTTTTACAAAACCATAAAATAGTTATTAACACCAGGAAATTTTTTAGTTTCCTGCAGTGGAGACTAAAACCAGGAACATTGAAGCAATATGATGACTAATCTGTGTACTTTGTTGAAATTTCACTGGGTTTTTCACTAAAGTTATTTCCTGACCCAGGGTACAATTGATCAAACATTGAATTAACTGCCATGACTTTTTAGGTTCCTTCAATCTTTGAATTTACTGACATTAAAACTTTCAGAGCACTGGTCAGTTATTGTCTACCTCAATTTGGGTTTGTCTATTGTAATCACCTGACTCAATTCAGGTTGCAGAGTGGTAAGAATATCACAGAAGTGATGTTATGGTCTTCTAAATGCGTCACATGAAAGAACTGAATCTAGTTTTCAGTTAATTCTTATCATAACAAAATTTATTTTTTAAGAGCAAGATTGAACAAGAATACTAGATCTTCCCTGTGGCTCTTCACCAATTTCAGGAACAGAAAGAGAACAAAGATTTGAAAAACTTGCAATTTGGCCAGCATAGATCAAGTAAAATGGGATCGGAAATGTGTGGTTGTTCAAGAGATTATAGCCACTAAAGAAATGTTATGTACTTTCTAAAGAAACAATAGGAAAGATGCCTTGAAGGAATATTGGAAATTGGCCAGAGCACACCCAACTTAGGCTCAAGGGTGGAAAACTAAATATTCCTTCTAGATCAGACCACTAGGGTGCCACATTTGCATAGAGGACCTTAGAAATTTGTTTCACCATGCTCAGCAACCCAGACACTCCAGGGATGCTGCAGTTGAGTTCCCAGGAGGCCTGACTACTGGGACCTGCTGCTCAAGATGACAGCAGACTAGCATCAACCAAGTGGTACTGGTTCTGAAGGATTATAAGATGCTAGAGGACCTGGGAGGCCAGGGAAAGTGTAGCAGGGTCAGGGTTCTTGTAGGCAGTGGGAGATGAAGCTTGAAGATGTGAGAAGGAAGCTGGAGCTGTAGTGGAGACCCCAGATTAAGAGATGCCAGTAATATGGGATGTCTGACAAGGAAAGCTGCTGGAATAGAGCCCAGACAAGCTGAGAGAGGTCATGTGGGCTACAACAAGCAAGGCCATAGGGGCAGAACCACATAAACCCTTTAGAGACAGCATCATGATACCATGAGCCTCAGGTACTGGATATGGAACTCTATATAACTTGTTTCTCCAACCAGATTGCAGTCTTGCTTTGGTGCCATCCCTTCTTTCTATGCCTCGATTTGTCCATTGCGGAATGGAAATGTTTCCATGTAATTTGCTTTGGATTTTTACAGAGGCTCAGACTGGGAGTTTGCCTTGAGATTCAGAAGAAACTTTGGACTTGGACTTTTGGGCAATGATGAAACTTTTAAAAACTCTTGGAAAGAGACTAAAATACATTTTCTATTATAAAATGTGCCTGAGCTTTTGGAGGCCAGGGAGGAATGTTTTGTTTAGATAGGAGGTATCCCCCAAAAGTTCATATGTGAAATAATATAAGAATTTTCAGATGAAATAACTTGATTATGAAAGTTATAACCTAATCTGTGGATTAATCCACTGATATGACTAACTGGATGGTAACAATAGGCAGGTAACTTGTATAGAGGAGGCAGGTCATTGGGCGTGTGACTTTGTGGCTTATATTTTGTCCTTGGTAAGCAGATTTTCTCTCTCTCACTCTCTCACTCTCTTGCTCTAGCTCTACTTCTCCCTCTCTCTCTAGCTCTCTAGTGCTCTCTCTTTCTGTGTGTGTGTGTGTGTGTGTGTGTGTGGTATCTCTCCCCCCTTTCCCCCTCCTCTCTGGCAACCATGTCCTGAGCTGCCTCTCTCCCCCATGCTCTTCCACCTTGATATTCTGCTTCACCTTGGGCCCAGAACTGTATAGTTGCCCAAAAATGGAAAAAAAGATTTGAAACCATGAACTAAAATAAACTATTTCTTCTCTATGTTGTTCTTGTCATATCTTTTGGTCACAAAAACAACAACAAAAACTAACTAAAACAAATGGTGAGCTAAAAATAATAGAATGTCAAAGTATTTTTTAAATCACTATCAGCAGTGTATACTGCTTTATTTATCCCACATTTTTATAAAGAAACATAGCATATCATCAATAGATTCTACCCTTATGACTGAATATTTGTAATTTTATTGAGATTGTTATGCAAATAGCCTTTAATCACTTCTGTAGAAAATGTTATGACCTTGGGGTATGGGAATATTCTCGATCAATATTATAAGAAAACAGCATGGAAATATTTCTAATACATATGTGTATGTGTGTGTGTGTTTATGTGAGTATATGTGTATAATGCTTTATATTTTACAATATGAATGTAACACCTCTTGTGTTTCCATTGAAATATATATACTTAGCAGACCTTATAAATAATGAGCCTTTCAATATGTGTCTGCATCTTTACATTTTGACCTATAAAATAAGAATACTAATTGTACACATGTCAAAAACATATTGAGAAACTACACTGAGCCTTTTAAATTACATTACCTTCAGGAAGTGTTTTTTAAAAATGATGAACTATTAGTACTATTATAATATTCATTATTATTATTCTCAACTGCTATGGTCTGAATATTTGTGTCCTCTGGAAATTCATATGTTAAAATCTAATCTCCAAGACAATAGTATTAAGAGGGTGGTTTTTTGGAGGTGATTAAATCAAGAGGACTTTTTCCTCATGAATGGGATTAGTGCACCTTTTTAAAGAAGGCAACAGGAAATTGTTTATTCTTTCTACCATATAAAGACACAACAAGAATGTATCATCTAAGAAGAAAAGAGTGATCCCTTAGCAGACACTGAATCTGCTGGAACCTTAATCTTGGCTGGTTTTCAGACCTGAAAGCAATGATTCTTTGTTATTTATAAGCTACCCAGTGTATGGTCTTTTGTTTTATTATCCAGAATGAACAAAGGCATCATTTAAAAGATTCTCACATAAAAAATATAAGTTTTTTAGAACTCAGTGATTAAAAATTTATCTAATTTGGGCTGGGACTGTAGCTCAGTGGCAGAGTGCTTGCCTAGCATGTATGAGGCACTGGGTTCAATACTCAGCACCACATAAAAAAAATAAACAAATAAAATAAAGGCCTGCTGTCCATCTACAACTAAAAAAATTCAAAATTATCTAATTCACACTTTCTCTGAATCAGCAGCTGATCTATTCCTCAAGAAAATACTCCTCAGTGGATATGTTTATCTGTCTTGAACATTTTGTTATTAAATGATTCACCTCATTAAACATTACATTTAAACAACACCTCTATAATTCTACTGAAAAAAAAACTTTACTTGTTTTTATTCAATATATATCCTTAAAAATTAAATGCAGAAATAAATTACAACATTAAAATTTTAACTTTTAAGGGATACCATCCTGACATTTCTTTCTTCTACCATAGTTTTGATAATGCCTTTTAAATGTTAATCTGGTATTATCTGGCTTCTGTACAAAATAGATAGTTATACCTGGATGTCAACTGTCAATTCTCCTATCAAAATATTTTCACATGATGCTAAAATGCAGTTTAACAACTTGGGAGTTATTAGGGAACCAGCAAGATTTAACCACTGACACTTTTTCTAGTGAAATCACTAGTGTCATTCTGACATCTTGCAGTGAAGGGTGACATTCTCTTAATATAAAATTGAATATTATTTTTAAAGGAGGTGAATCAGCATTAGAAGTAATGGTATCTGATTGAAGGTATGTCTTAATACATAGAGTTATCTCAAGGAAAACATGTTAGCTTATAGATTTGGCTTTGTGTGTTTATATATATTAGAATGTCTGTGTGTTTTTGAAATCATAAAGTAATAAGGCATGGAAACACATGAAGGAAACTATGCGTTTAAATTTTAGAGCCAGATTACAAATTAAAAACAAAATATTATTAAAATGTAAAATAACACTCCAAATTATTTTTATAAATTTCTCGGTATCAGTCAACAAAACCATTATGGAAACATATTCAACATATGAAGTTTGTTAATTCTGGTACATTTAATTTCAAATTGAAAAGTGACTTATGAAATTTAAAAATTACTTCAGCAAGGCTGGGGTTGTGACTAAGTACAAGAGTGCTTGCCTGGCATGTGTGAGACCCTGGGTTCAATTCTCAGCACCACATATAAATGAATAAATAAAATATAGGTCCAATAACAACTGAAAAATTTTTTTTTAAAATTACTTCAACATGAAAATGTTTATCATATAATTTTGACTTTTAGCCTTGAAAAGGCAAAGTAGTTGCTTTTGCTAACCATATTTGTACTGTTTAAGAAGCCACAGGTAATAAAATATGTTTTCAAACTATTTATGATTTTTATGTTAACTACCAAAAAGAATAAGTTTAAGACAATAGATATTTAAAGTTAAAATACATTCACTTTTAATTAGAGGATTTACTCATATTCAGTTATTTATCTACTCAAGGGAACATAATTGAAGAAATAAAATTTCAAGAAATCTTAGAATAATCTCAATATAATTCAGTTGCTCCATCATCTGATAAGTATGGTTTATACACTAGGGGAAAATCTCTATAAAATGTTTGTAAAATTCCCCCATCCTATATAATTTTGACTTCATCACAAGGAACTAAACCTTATGTGTACATCAGATGAACATACATAAATACACATAAATATTTTAAAATTTTTGCAGAGAAGTAAGGGAAAAGGGAACTTTTTAAAACACATTTTAGCAATGGCACAGCTCACATAAGTGTGTGTGTCCCTTGAAATCCTCAGGAGACTTGTTTCAGTACCCTCTTTGGGATACCAAAATCAATTTATGCTTAAGTCCATTATATAAAGTGTTGTGCTATTTGCATATAACCTAAACACATCCTCCCTCATACTCTTAATTATTATTAATTTTTATTACTTATAATACTAAATATACAAAATAGTATAACAGTGATTTACCTAAAATGTATATAATATACATTTTAGGTAAATCACTGTTATACTGTTTTGTTTAGGGAATAAAGATAGGGAAAAGTCTGTTCATGTTCAGTACATTCATGGTTTATTCTAATGTTTTTGATTTGAAGTTGGATGAATCAGCAGATGCAGGACCTATACATACAGAATACAAACCAAGTAATTTTTATATAAAATTGAAACAATCATAATCCTTACATTTCTTACTAGCTGATGTTAAGGGAAGCAATACCAGTCTGTAATAGGCTCATGGATTTTATGAATGTGTGCAATTGACAATGTGAGCACATCACTGGTTTAGATTCAACTCATCCACTTCTCTCTTCACATAGCCAATGCCTAAATAGATTCCTTCCTTCAAAACATAAGAACACATTACAGGTTCAGTTCTAATACTAGAAACAGGCTCTTATGTTAAGCATGTGACAGCTACATAATATTAGGCCAATCCCCCCCATCCTATATCTACCTCAGTTTTTTCATAATAATACTTCCCCTGTAGGTACCAATGTTATTGAAGATTTTCCATTGTATCCCAGGCATTGTGCTCACTATTATGCACACATTATATTTATTCAATTATCTAAGCAATTCCACAATGCCCTTACTGATAAAAAGTTCCATTTAACAGGCTGAGAAACCAGGTTCAAAAATCTGTTCACAATCACATGGTAAAGACCCTAATGAAGATTCCTATTTAGATTTCAGAATAAAGAGCTTAAAAGCTTAACTACTAAGTTGTATGATTATGCAGTAATAGTACTTAAGTAATTCAAAGATATATACAAATCTAAGACTTCTTTATTAGAACAACAAATACACAGTAAAGAAAATGTTCTGAAAAATATTTCCTCAGTTTGCTAAGGAAGAGAATTTAAAATTTATAAAGGCACATGCTGCTATCAAAAAGCTAACAGTTTGCTTAAAGAAAAATGGCAGTTGATTAAAAAGTCTGGAGATCAGGGTTCTAATCTAGCTATTTCATTAATTAGATGCTTATCTCTGAGAATGTCTTTACATGATTCATATAAATTTTATTAAACATTTCAGGATTAGCATGAATTAACATGCTGGTATGCCCTCTAGGGTTAGTATAAAGGAAGACCAATAAAGAACTCACATTAACACAAAGGAAAAAATAAGTTAAGCTATCCTAGTCGTGTCAAAATAAATCAAACCTGTATGACAGTTCTACTGATTTATAGAAAATATACAGGACAGAGATCATGTTAAACAATATCTCAAGGACACAATCAGTGAAAATTAGGTTATGTAAAACTTTACAGGATTAAAAACTTTGATCATCAGCAAATAAACTGTGGGAGGTGCAAAGCATGGAGGCTGAGCCTAAAGATGAAGAGAGACAGAAAACTACACTGCATAGACTTCATTGATCTTAAGTTTGAATATTATCTAGGTATTAAATAATATGAAAGCAGTGTTATTACTTTATGTGTAAAAATATTGCTAGGTAAGAAAGAGAGGAAACCATCCCTCTATATTTTAGGTCATATCTATGTGTAAATTACTATGATGTCTGTGATTTGCTTCAAAATAATACATCAGTGGTAAATAGTAATTAGGGGAGAGGACTGAGCAGTATTGGCCATACTTTGGTAGTTGTTGGGGTTATATTACAGGTATAGATTAGTCTATTATAGAGGTACTTAAAATTGTTTGTGTTTAATATTCTCTATAATAACAAAAACAGATAATGATCCTAGAGAATTAAAATATTACACAGAAACCTGAGAGAAGTGGAGGCTAGTTTGGTAAAATAGAGTTATAATAGGAATCTTTGACATATGAACAGCACTTTTTGAGTACTGAGGAAAGGAATATTAGCTTGGTGTTAATGTTACACATTAAAGAGGCACATACAAAAATGGAAGTTGACTGTAGGAATAACAGGCAAAGCAAGGATGCTGACCCATAGACCTTCTGATGGAAGAGAAAAATTGAACTATTGATATAATTATGGTGGTTGGGAAAATAAGTAGGATAATTATTTCATTTGACCATGATAATTATTAACTATTAAAAATGTATGTTGTAAAAATAAAGTTTCCAATTTATTAAGGGTATATCACTTTTCATTCTACTTCTTATTATAGGAATTATCCATACTGGAGGGATTCAAGTGTTTGGGGGTAGGTAGACACTGGACACTTCTATTCAGGAAAGTAGAGTATGAGGTTTCTGCTACCTGAGCTGCCATGTACTAGGAATCTGACTTACCTGGAAATGTGTATAATTATGTAAAGTTCTTTTGGAAAGTTACTCCCAGAATTTAGAGGTATTTTATTATGGAAATGAGAGAGGCACTGAGGACACTTATCGCAAATTTCTCCCAGACAGTGCACCAAGACCAGAAATTAGAATATATGTTTTATCAGTATGTATATAGAAATAAATGAAGATCTAATTACACACATTGAAACTAATCTAAAAATTTGGTTAGAAAATACATCCAGGGGCTGGGGTTGTGGCTCAGTGGAACACTCACCAAGCACATGCAAGGCACTGAGTTTGATCCTCAGCACCACACAAAAATAAGGATATTGTGTACAACTACAACTAAAAAAAATATTCAAAAAAGAAAATATATCCATCAAAATTATTATTACTGATAATACTAACAAAATGTAAAGGTATCAAGAAAAATAATACACAAGGAGAGTTAAAGTTAACATTACACAACTCTTGATCAAGGGAGGTCAATGGTTTATCTTAAACCTTTTAAATTTTCATACTCCTAGAGAAGCATGGTCAGTTAAGTCATTTGCAGTGCTCATGGAATTAAAACAAGGTAGTTGTTTAAAAAAACATGATCTTATTAATCACACTTTTCATATGCTTATCTGAAACCTTTGGATATAGAATATATTTGGGAAGGCTTGTTTGGATTTTGATAGTTAGTACATATACCAACTATTTTTTTAAACTCTGTAGCATACTCTGGGACAGCATCTTAGCATTAAACATATTCATATTTCTTACTTAAACATATACATATTTACATGAAATGCATTTGCTTGTATTTACCACAAAAAGAATTTTGACTTCAGACTTACAGAAAGCATTCCATTTTGCAATTTTGGTTTCACAGACACAGAGAAGACTCCTTTTTACCTAATTTACTCCCTCAAGTAAAACCCTAAGGTGGAGGAAGTACAGTAAATGCTCTAACACAGGGACTGGAGGTCAGGGATAGTGGGGTGATAAGATAACCCAAAGCTTTGTCTATCATGGTCAAAGAATACTGTTTTGATTTGTTTTCATGTGTATATAAAATTGAGTGTATATGATAACTTCTTAGACATACTGGAGAAGGATTCAACTTGGGTCTTTGTATATTTGCCAACTTCTCTAAGTGTTTGATATCACCTAATATGTGAACCACTGGTCTAGCCTGCATATCTTTAAAATGGTCCCATGTAAATCTTATTCTAAAGACATCAAATTTGACATTCAAGGACTGAACATTCTTCAATTGCTAGTATCCTACATTACTGGATTTATGGATAGATTAGAAGAGCAAACAGTTTGTCTGTCTTTCCTATTTAAAATATTGAAGAACTTTAAAGGAATGATTCCATGAACCAAAATATACCCTTCTTCATAGTTTATAAGAGTGACAATCAGATACATTACCCTAAACTAAAGACAAACAGAAATAATCATATTTCAAAAGCATTAGATGAAATCTTTTGATTACTCTGACCAGAATGGTCAGTTTATTCATATGGTCAGAATATATAGGCACATAAAGAGAGAATGAGCACAATATGATGCCCTCCCTGAATTCAAATCCACTGAACAAAGTGAAAAACCAAACTTTTTTTTTCAGGTACTATAAAAAATGGAAATTGTCTTTTACTGAGATTTACTGTGTTAAGTTGGCACTAAGCAATTATATGTAATGTGACATGAAATAACACATAATGCAGTATCTGAATATGCACATAAAATATTGCTTTCTTTTCAGAAGTGCCTAACATGACGACAAATACTATCATCAGTTATTGAAGATATTTGATTGATCAGTTACAATCCCAAATTAACCACTAATGTAGCATATTTGACCTAAAAATCTATGTTTGGCTTTTTTAGAATAAAATATATTGAAACATTTATAGACAAATTAGTAATTTTTAAAACTCTAGTAGCCAAAGAAGATAAAGAGGAGCAAAGTGAGAAAGGGAAAAGGAAATGAGTATTGATTGAGCCTTTGTGAATAGTATACTTTTCTAACTGCTGTACATGTAATAGTCCTGTTACTCCTTTCAAATGAACACAAGAAGGTCTGGCTTACTGGGGCTATTTATGATGGTAAATGCTGAATATAACTGGCAAATTTATATAATAAGAAGATGCATCTTAATTCTTTAATAGTCAATGAACCACACTATTAAGTGGCTCAGGGTTCAATTATATGATGAGTAAAATAATTTGAAATTTTGCAAATCAATAATATTTGACTACATCAAGAGTTAACTCTATGTGATATGGTTTGGATGTGAGGTGTCCTCTAAAGCCCATGTGTGAGATAATGTAAGAAGTTTTAGAGGGGAATCAATGGGGTTATGAGAGCTTTAACACAATAAGTGAAATAATCCCCTGATAAGGATTAATTGAATGGTAACTGAAGGTGGATAGGGTGTGGCTGGAGGAGGCAGGCATTGGGGGGCATGCTTTTGTATATATTTGTATCTGGGGAATAGAGTCTTTCTCTTCTTTCTGATCATCATGCAAGCCTCTGCCCTCTGCCACACTCTTGTGCCATGAAGTCTTGCTTCTCCTGGAGGCCAGAGGGATGGAACAGGCTGTCTATTGACTAAGAACTCTGAAATCTTGAGCCCCCAAATAATTTTTTCTTCCACTAAAATTGTTTTGGTCAGGTCTTTTAATCACAGCAACAAAAAAGCTGACTAAAGCACCATGCCCATTTATAATACCTTAAAAGAATACTTGAGAATCAACTTAATGAAAGAGGTGAAAGATCTATATAATGAAAACTACAAAACCCTAAAGAAAGAAATCAAAGAGGACCTTAGAAGATGGAAAGATCTACCTTGCTCTTGGATAGGCAGAATTAATATTATCAAAATGACCATACTACCAAAAGCACTATTCAGGTTCAATGCAATTCCAATCAAAATCCCAATTATATTTCTCATAGAAATAGAAAAAGCAGTCACGAAATTCATCTGGAAAAATAAGAGACCCAGAATAGATAAAGCAATCCGTAGCAGGACAGTAAAGCAGGTGGCATCACTATACTAGACCTTAAACGATACTACTACAAAGCAATAGTAACTTAAATAGCATGGTATTGGCACCAAAATAGAAAATGTAGACCAATGGTACAGAAAAGAGGACACAGATATTAACCCACAAAATTACAATTATTTTATATTAGAAAAAGGTGACTAAAACCTGCATTGGAGAAAATACAGCCTCTTCAATAAAGGGTGCTGGGAAACTGGAAATTCATATGCAACAAAATAAGATTAAAACCCTTATCTCGAGACCTGCGACTGACCGGCAGAACAGGCCCAGGGACCCGACGGCGTGGTAGACACATCACCCCAATTGGAGGAAGGGCCCAGCTGCCGCCCGCAAGGTAGGCAGACCGAACATCCCGGAGAAGGGGCCCAGCGGCCCGCCGTCCTAGTTGAAAGATCACCCCAATTGGAGCAGGGGCACAGCCGCCGCCCGCGCCTGCAAGGTAGGCAGACCTGCAACTTGGAGAACAGGCCCAGCGGCCCGCCAGCGTGGTAGACAGTTCACCCCTATTGGAGGAGGGGCCCAGCCGTTGCCCGCAAGGTAGGCAGACCACGCGACCTGGAGAAGGGGCCCAGCGGCCCACCGGTGTGATAGACAGATCACCCCAATTGGAGGAGGAGCACAGCCGCCGCCCGCCCCTGCAAGGGAGACTTTGCAACTATACAAGAGCAATATAAATATATAGGGGGAAAATTCAATAACACAACAGTTTCACCAAGCAGAAAGAAACGCGAGCAGTATGAAAAGACAAGGAAAGAAAGGACCACAAGCAATGCAGGTCAACTCAACTTTAGAAGAGGTAATAGCTGCAGCAGATGGAATGTCAGATAAAGAATTCAGGATTTACATGCTTCAGATGATCTGGAGTCTCAAGGAAGACATTAGA
>NW_026000249.1:17734133-17747664 GCF_001458135.2 Marmota marmota marmota | reverse complement strand
GGGGTAGAGAGAGAAGAGGGGAGGGGAGGGGAGGGGAGGGGGGCTAGTAGAGGATAGGGAAGGCAGCAGAATACAACAGACACTAATATGGCAATATGTAAATCAGGGGATGTGTAACCGATGTGATTCTGCAATCTGTATACGGGGTAAAAATGGGAGTTCATAACCCACTTGAATCAAAATGTGAAATATGATATATCAAGAACTACGTAATGTTTTGAACAACCAACAATAAAAATTATAAAAAAAAAAAATAAAACCCTTACTCTCACCATGCACAAAACTCAACTCAAAATATTTCAAGGACCTAGGAATAAAAGCAGAGACCCTGTGACTAATAGAAGAAAAAGTATGCCATAATCTCCATCATGTGGGATTAGTCCCCAGCTTCCTTTATAAAACTCCTATAGCACAAGGATTTAAATCAAGATTCAATAAATGGGATGGACTCAAATTAAAAAGTTTCTTCTCAGCAAAAGAAACAATCTGTGAGGTGAATAGAGAGTCTACATCTTGGGAGCAAATTTTTACCCTTCACACATCAGATAGAGCACTAAGCTTTAGGGTATATAAAGAACTCAAAAAATCTTAACACCAAAAAAACCAAATAACCCAGTCAATAAATGGGCCAGGGAAGTGAACAGACACTTCTCAGAAGATGATATACAATCAATTAACAAATATATGAAAACATGTTCAACATCTCTAGCAATTAGAGAAATGCAAAACAAAACTACTCTAAGGTTTAATCTCACTCTAGTCAGAAGGGCAGCTATTATGAATACAAAGGACAATAAGTGTTGGTGAGGATGTGGGGAAAAAGGTACACTCATACACTGCTGGTGGGACTACAAATTGGTGCAGCCAATATGGAAAGCAGTATGGAGATTTCTTGGAAAACTGGGAGTGGAACCACCATTTGAACAAACTATCCCTATCCTGGGACTATACCCAAAGGACTTAAAAATAGCATACTACAGGGACACAGCCACATCAATGTTTATAATAGCACAATTCACAATAGCTAAACTGTGGAACCAACATTGATGCCCTTCAGTAGATGAATGGATAAAAAATGTGGCATATATACACAATGGAATATTACTCAGCAATAAAAGAGATTAAAATCATGGCATTTGCAGGTAAATGGACGGAGTTAGAGAAGATAATGCTAAGTGAAGTTAGCCAATCCCCCCAAAAAACAAATGCTGAATGTGTTCTCTGATATAAGGGGGCTGATTCATAGTGAGTTAGGGAGGGGGACCATGAGAGGAATAGAGGAAATCTAGATAGGACAGAGAGGTGGGAGGGGGAGGGAGGGGCCACAAGGTTAGAAATGATGGTAGAATTACATGTATGAAGACATGAATTGGTGTGAATATACTTTGTATATAACCAGAGATATGAAAAATCTGTGCTCTATATATGTAATATGAATTGTAATGCATTCCACTGTCATATATAAATAAAAAATTTAAAAACTAAGTAATAAATTTGTAATATTTTGTCTATTTTCTTAGCATGTTGATAAATAAATGACAATGCCTTGACTCCTTAAGGTGTGGCTAAAGAATGAACATATTCAGGAATTTAAAAAGCCAATTATATATTTATTTTCATAATTCAATTTAAATAATATCTAGAAAGTTTTTTTTAACATCAATAAAAACAGTGAGCCTGTTCCCATCATGATACATCAGCATTTCTATACACAAATTAACAAAGTGCCCAGCTGTATTTTGGATAATTAATATTACTAAATACACTGTTTTCTCTTTAATGATTTCAAACTTACAAGGAACTGTGAACGATGTTGTCTCCTTGCAACACTCCTCAGAATAATAAAAAAGCTAAGGGTGGATAAGAAGTTGCTCCTAAGGCCTTTTTGTATCAGTTTACTGTACATCCAAAGGAGTAAAGGTGGTTGGTCAGAAAAGGATACCAAACCAAAATCTTCCATTTAAAAAGGGAGATCTTTAAAAACCTGTACTAGTGATAAATGCTGGCTGTTTAAAAATTTTACATAATTCCTTTAAATATAAAATTAAACAATATTCTTATTTTTTTCCAATCAGAGCTCCACCAAATAAAAATGAATATTTAAGTACTAATGCAGGCCCTTTAAAATTTACTTCCCCGTATCCATGTATCCTTTAGACAAGAAACTATATCTTTACTAGCAGGGTTCTAGAAACTAAATAAATATCAATCAGACAGTTCCCACTATCTAATAACTCACAGTGCATACAGAGATAAATAAACAAGAAATTATAATAAAGTGTGGTAAATGTCATGATAGTCCTAGTCAGAACAGAATACGTACATTTAAGGGGATACACAAAAGAAGGATCCTGGAAATAATAGTATTAATTTTAGTCTGAAGTGCTTGTTGCTTTTTAACAGGCAAAGAGACATAAAGGACTTGGGGATTAGGAAGTATGGGCCAAGGAAACTAGATAGCATAAATTAAGACCCTAAAGCAAGATATAATACGGAAAGCTATTCAAAGCCATTAGTAAAATAGAAAAACAGACTGTGAGATGAGAAGTGGGAGACTGAGGCTAGGAAGGCAGGAACTGATGTGCTACACTATGGTTTGAGGCAGATCAAAGAGCAATGAGGTTATGTTTCCTCCTCAGAGAATTATGATAGTAATCATGATGGCCATTTGCCCTTCTTTGGTGATACTTCTGATCTCCATCTTCAAGGTGGTATTCAATTTACTAAATGTATAGTTATTAAAACAGGTACTATTTTTCCTATGTATGTAATAACTAACTTGGGAGGAATTTTCTTTAAGACCATACAAATATGATCCTCATGAAAAATTGTGTTTCTTGATTGAAACTCTTTGTGAGGGTTGACTTATAAATTTCCAACATGGCCTGTGAAATGTGAAGAATTTGTAAGATCTTCAAGTAGAGATGGACTTATTAAAGGAGTTTATATATTAGTGTGACACTCAAAAGAGAGGTAAGGGCTAGTGATTTATACTTATGCAAGATTGTAATGTGTGGGTGAATCATCTGTAGAGATCTGTGTACAATGAGACAAAGAGTAGTAATGAAATAGCCTTGAGTATAGATACCATGCAAATGATAAAGACACAAAGATACATTTGGTAGAGCAGTGATTCTCAACATATGGTCTGTAGACTGGCAGGTCTGGCATCAAATTGATACACCATATAAACGCAAATTTTAAGACTCTTATCTTATACCTACTGAACAAGAAAATCTGGGGGAGATGCCTGACATTGTGTATTTTGACAAGACATTCAGGCGATTGTGATGGCTCCAGAATTTTAGAACTATTAAATCATATAATATAATATGTGTAAAAATGTTGTCATTATATGTAGTAAGTTTAAATGATGATAATGACAAAAATAAGGAGGAGAATGTAAAGGAAAAGGAGAATAAAATAATCACCACTACTATCAACATGATTAATAAGTATAATTTTCAAGTTATTTTAAAAACACTATTTACAAAAAATAGGATGTATTTATAAAATGAGTCATTTAGGATTGTTTATCCATGTATTATACTGTACACTTCAACAGTTGTTGGAGTTATACATCAGAGATTAAGTTCAATTGAAGGAAGTACAGAAAGTAATTAAATATTGCCATGTATGAACAAAGGTATGGGTTATCCATTATTCCTCATCTTTTGAAGAACCATTATCCAGAATTACAACTTGCTGGATATTTGTAAATTGCCTATTTCATGTGAGAAATGAATTATTCAAAGGTTCACACCACAGTTGAGGTACTATAAAAATATAAATTTACTACTCAATAGATACAAGTGATGACTTACTAATTATATTTTCAAAATGCCTCTAATTTAAATTCATGGGTGATTGATGTAGTAAGACAAGAAGCAAGCACAGGAGAGATAATTTAATCAACAAATGACCCTGTGTAAAGTGGTGAAGGTAAAAGTTTCATTTAATTTTATGTCACTTTCTCATTTCTAAATTGTTAATTTACTTTCTGTTCATAGGTGGGCATTCAATGTGTTACTTGCATTCGTTAGGAAATAACTAACCACATTAAAAGGTCTTTTAAGGACCATGAAACAGGTTTCACTGTATTCTTTTCATTTTTCTCTGAATTTTTGAACAACTATGAAATTTAACTTTTTCTGCATAGTTTAATATGTGAAAGTGTAACTCCCCAGATGCCTTGTCAAATTGTAATTATATTTAATGCTGCATATTATTGAGAATAAAATTTTAAATGGGAAAAATTAATCACAGACTTGTGAAAATATTTTTAAATTATGAAACCCAAGAGTGGTTATAATCAATCTTTTAATCACCCTTAGAAATAATGTCTCTTTAAAAACATATTTTTGACTAAAATATGTACTGAACTCAAAGCCATATGTGGAAAACATTCAATCTGAAACCATTCCTTTGCTTTCGATAGTCTATATTCCTGTTACTATACTGTAAAATTCACTGTTCTTAGAAGCAGCCACTCTGTTAACTGAATTAAATATATTATACCTTTTGATTCTTCTAACACCTAGATGTAAATGTAATTATCTACATTGTACTGATGATACATTTGAGTGTTAAAAAGTTATGTTGTGGTTTCCCAGAATGTAACCCCTCAGCTACCTTGTTCAACACACCTCACCTAACTTACCTCTGTCCTTCTTACTTTCAAACATTCCAGAAATTTACTTAAAAGAAATTCCATACACAGAGCCAAAGGATTTTTCTGAGTATACTCTTTTGTTATCTAATCGCCATTGCCCCTTCCATCCCTTATCAACAGATACACAGCAGAATAATGGCAGTCAGGATAAAAAACCTACATCTAGGAATTACTGATATTCTACACCATAGAAAAAGATGACCATGATGGCATATCCCCTATTTGATTATCAAATGGTGAATAGGGGAAGGGAGAATGCAGAAAATCTGCATGTAATCAAATATATTTCTAGAACACATTCATCCTAAGGCTTATTAAATTCTTTCAAAATGCAGTGTACCTTATATGATATTCAGCATAAAGAACACTTTCATCACCTGCAGTTTAATATGAAAATGTATAATATAATAATGATGAACACAACAAGAAGTCCATTTTAAGACATGTTAAACCTGCCATGACTTTTTTTTTTGGAGAAAAATGCTTTAAAAATAATTTAAAAGTCATTTATTTAGGACAGCCTTTGTACTTTCTCCATATGATGCTTTTAACAAGTAAAATCTACAGAGCTTAAATTTCTACCAATTAACTGTGGATTTTGGTAGGGGGTGGATCTAATTATCAGTCTTAGAACAGCAGTCTGACTAATTTGACCTATGAATCTTAGAAACAGTGCAGAGGAGAATTTAAAAAAAAATGTGCTACTCAGCCAAAGTTGCTTTAAATATGCAACTTGTGTAAGAATACAAGTGAAGGCTAGAGGTATTTATGTTGGAAAAACTAAAATGAATGAATATATACTAGTCATATTTAGAGCTAATAATTACTTTCTTTCTGTCTCCTGTATTATCTCATTTTTCCTGTTGATATGTAGTTATATAAAATACTAATAATTCACTCACTTTTCCCTTCTACAAAATGCTTACCATTGGATTGGGTTTTGGAGATACAATGGTTATATACCTGTTGCCCAAATGAACCATTTGTTAGCAAATTATCCTTTTGACTTAATTATCTCTCAGTATCAAAAGTATTATTATAAATATTTATCCAATTAATATTATTATAACATTGGTTTTATCATTATTTTTTCATTCTTTTATAGGCTGTATGTTTTTTAATGCAAAATATGTATTTTTTTCTCCAGGAAAAAGGTGACATATGGCTCATCAACTGTATTGACATTCAAGTTTCAGTAAATAATTTTATGAGACTATCCCATGAATTTAAATAAAATCACATCAACACATATTTTGTACATTTTGTCACAGATTTTATCATAATGACATTTATTAAAGAGACGTCTTAATCATATTTTACAGATGAATCTTTCACATAACTATGAATATATATTTTAATTATCGAGTTTGATTTTAATCTGTTTACAAAGTTTCCCTCCAGAAGCTAGTTAAAATTTCAAGGAATCTTTCTTTTTATGTTTCATGAACAAAAATTCACTCTAAAACTGTTCTATCATATAATTAATATAATATCTTTAAATGTACAAACTTAGATTGTGAAAATAGAAAAAAGAAAACTTCTAATTTTTCTGTTTTACATTGTATCTTCAAAAGTACTAACTGCTTTAGCCTATGGGCATGAATAGGCAGCTATAAGAGAAGAATCTTTGTACTTCCTCAAGTATGAGAGCAGAGCTAGGATGTATTTATTCCTTTCAAAAACATGATTCCACAGCATCAAATCAGAGTAATATAAAACACTAGGAGTTTCTGCAACCAGTAGTCTCCTGCATTGATTCCAAAACATTTTCAAATCAAACCTAATACCTTTTAGTTTTCCCACTGTTAGTAATTGCTACATACAGCCAGGCAAGAAAGACTTAAAAAATGAAAAATCTAAATACACCAATTTTGAAAAACCTTTTACAATATTCATAGTCATTGAGTTTTAAAACTAGAAAATAATATTTCATCTTTTCAGTTAATGCAGGTTCACATTATATGTGATATATATTGCTTTTAATTATAAATAGTTCATTATATTGACAAAATTGTATGAATGTTAATTAACTACAACTTGAAGAGTTTAAATAATGACAGCCCTCTTCTAAAGAGTTACATTCCAAGTAAAATTTAAAGAAAATTATTCCTCAATGCTGAATATGAATATATATATATATATATATAATATATATATTATATAATATATATATATTATAATATATAATATATATATATATATATATATATATTCTTGATTATTGAATAAGAATCATATAGAGAATAATTACATAAAATCAGAGATGTTATTTCAGTATTTCAGATGAATGTCAATTGGTGACCTACCCCTCCATATATGTTTTTAAATGTCTATATAATTGATTTCACAGGATATTTTCAAGGATTAAATATCACCTAGCATGATGCCTGTCAAATGTCATGTGTTTCATAAATTAGTTTTAAACTAGAAGTAACTGAATGGATGTTGTAGGCAGAATAAAGCCCCTGAGAAAATTTTCATGTACTAATTCTGGGAATCCTTTCATATGGTACAGATAAGGACTTGTTATGGGGACTTTATCCTGGATTATCTGAGTAGTTTCAATCTAATGACAGGAGTCCTTAAAGAGGAGAATCTTTCCTATTTAGGGTAAGAGGGATATGTGATTATGGTAAAAATGGATAAGAAAGTTCAAAGATGTGTGAAATTTCTGTATTTGAAAATGGAAGAAAGGGACAATCATTCAAGAATTATACTTCATAATCTATTTTATTGTTTGGATATAAAGAGAATATTTGAATTTTTCTCTTTACTTATTAGTGAAAATAATAATAATTTAGTTCTCTTATATTTTCCAAAATCATCCAATGAGGACTTATTTATCACTAAGAATTCTTAGATTTAAAAAGGTTTTATGCATTTTGACTTAAGATATCCTTGATTTTGAGGCTTATCTGCTTTGGCAATTTGCTACTTTGATCCCCTTCAACTCTGGAGTGAACAAGGAACTCCTGGAACCTCTGAGGGTTTTTGGGTAACAATTCAAAAAGCTTTCACAGCTTTCCTATTTTCTGGTATGACCAGATGTTCCAGGATTATTTTGAGTATTCCTTAAACCAGGCCAGGGTGCTGTCATTCCTTCAAACATATTTATCTTTTAGGAGGAAATGATATTTGAGAAAAGTGCTCATCATAATGTGTGGGGAATTATTTCTAGGCCTTGTCCATGGACAAAACTAAGAAATGTGTAGAGGTTTTTTTTAATTATTATTATTATTTACTAGTTGGACTATCAATCTTTTAGATGTGATAAGGTGTAAATATTCATAAGTACTGAAATGTCACACTAAACCTCATTAATATATAAAACTAATACATGTTCATCAAAAGGTAAACTTTGAAGATATTTATTTCAGCTGTACTTCATCATTTTACCTTACTGAATACTGATTTGGACACAGAAAAACAATTTTGAATTTTTAATATTAAAAGTTTGCATATGTGAGTTTTTCCATTATTAGTGATTTGGGATTTAACTCCCATGCAAATTTTCTATACTCCCAAGTAATAGAAATATTCACCAGGACATCTTTTCTACTACTTGTTGGATTCATTTTATTTTTACATCTAAGTCTCTAAGTTGTTTGAGATATACATTGATAAATGCAAGGGAAGTTCAATTTCAGCAATTTTACTTATGAATTTTTAATAATGCAAAAATCACTAATTAAATGGAGAATATATATTACATCTACTTATGAAAATATAAAAATGAACCCCACTATTATGTAAAACTATGATGCATTAAAATATGAAAAACTTTAACAAGTTTATTTATTTTACCACATTTCAATCATATTGTTGATAGAATGTTTATTTCTGGCCTTTAATTCACTTACATTCCTCAACACTACTAAAATCCAGAATTAAAAATGACCAAATATTTGTGCCACCTTCATATTGTTTACTGTTATCTCTGGATGCTATTTCTTTGCTTTGCTGTTTTGTTCTTTCAAATGTTGATTTGTAGAATTTCCTATTAAAATGTTTTAATTTAATCTTATAGGATAATCCCCAAACACTAAACAATAGGAAAAAAACAATTAAATGAATTGTTGTTATTATGGAATATTGTTCTTTGTTGTAAGCCATTCTCATATTTTAGAAAATAGCATATTCTTTAAAAAAATCAAATAATATTAGATCTATAGGACTTCTTAAAATTACTACATCTAGTTTCAAACATCACAATAAATGCATATTTGGTGCTGGATAATTCTCTGTACTTCTCTGGGACCTAAAAGGAATTCAAGTTTACTACCTGTTAAGTAATTTGGTAGACTAAAGCCCTACAATGTTTAGTCATTCAATCCTTTTCCAAACCTTCACTGAAAATATACCATGGATGTATAAGGGAGAAGTATTTTTAAAAATGCTGGTCTAGCTGTACCTTGCATCAATACCCTGCTACAGTAGACTGATGCCTACCCTATAGCAAATATCAGTCACTAAGTCATGGTCTCTTAGGAATCTAGTAGGTGAGAGAATCCTCCATCACAAAAATATGCATAGTAAAATGGTATAAAATATTATAGGATGATATAATGTCCAATATCATCACACAAAAGTGATAATATTTATTCATTCTTACCTGCAAAAAATGTTCAACATCGTTAGCCAATAATAATTTTAAATGTTCCATGGTCAAATAGGGATCTCATTGGAATTAAAATCTATTACAGAGGTTTTTATTCCCAACTTGACTTTTCTTAAATAATCAACATATTTTTATAACAATTTTGGATTCACACCTAATATGAACAAAAAGTGCAGTATTTTCTTTTACCCACCCCACAAATAAATAACTTTCCAAATATAGACAATCTGAATCAAAGTGGTGCAAGTGTTGCAAATGATGAACCCAGACAACTTATGATTCTCAACAAAGTCCACATTTTATAGTGTTTCTCATCTAGTGTTATGTATTCTATAAGTTTGGAAACTGTATAATGACACATCTACCATTGTAGTATCATACACAATAGTTTCATGGTTGAAAACACCTATGATCTGTCTCCTAATCCCTCCTATTTTCCTAACCCTAGAAGTCAATGATCTTCAAGCTGTCAGGAGATTTTTGACAGAACATCATATAGCTGCAATTTTACACTATGGAACCTTTTCATAATGTCTTCTTTAACTTAGTATATACATCTAAGACATAATTCTCTATATTATCTCGAGGCTTGATAGATCTATATTTTAAACACATTTCATTGTCCATATGTAACACAGTTTGCCTATCCATTTACTTTCTGAAAGAAATCTTGGTTGTTTCTAAGTTTTGGCAATTAAAGGATAAAACTGCTGTGATGTTCATATGCACGTCTTTGTGTGGACATGAGCTTTCAATACATCTGGATACTTAATAAGAGTGTAATTGCTGGATTTTATTGGAAGATAATAACCGATCATAAAGCTAGAGTAATCCAAACAGCACAGTATTGCTAAAAGAATATTAATATAGTATAGGTAGTGGAATAGAAGTCCAAGAAATACGCCCACATAAATATAGTCAACTGATTATTGACAAAGGTAGAAAAGCAATTCAGTAGAATAATACTATTGCCACCTGGCCATAAGAAGTTTCCATACTTAGGTATATTATTGCAAACTACATATATTAGTGTCTAGCATGTTTTACAACTTAGCAATTTATTGTAATGCATATTATTTCTTATAGACTATTTCTTTAAGAGGTTATCAGAGGTGTGGAAACTTGTAAACATATTTTTATTCTGCAAAACAAATGGCTAGAGATAGGAACTTTTATTACAACTTTCCTATCTTTGAATTTTAAATAATATAAAATTACTATAGATTCTGTTTACTAGTGGGTGGATGTCAAGGTAAGCTTGCATGGGTTAGAATTTCAACTCTTGAACTTTCTTGCTTTGTAACCATGAAAGAATTGTTAGAGTTTCTCTGAGACTCTTTGTTTACCCCCATTTGTGAAATCTGAATTACAATTATATCTGCCATATCACCTTATTTGAGTGATTTGTACAATGATACCTATAAAGCATTTGGTCATAGCTTGACACTTAGTAAGCAATCAATAAATAGTAGTTATTGTATTAATTAATAATGCTTTTTGTATCAAAAATTATGTAATCATAGAAAATTATATAATCATCCATTACATATAAACAAAATAAATATAGGCAAATAGGCAATATAATGAATAAGACAAATAATAATGTAACATAAATTTTAGGATTTAGACTAAAATATGGAAAACAGAAACCTGTTGGCATAAACAACCCACCTTGTAGTATCTGATGACATTTGAGTCTATCGATTGTTTAAAAGCAAGCCTTTTAAATGTGTCAACAAACTTTCATCTTGCTACTGAAATCACTTTCGGTAGCTACTACAATCAGAGATATAGAAAAAAAAAATCAACATTGCCAAAACTCGTTTGGGGACTTTAAAAGTCATATGGAACTGGCACATTTAAGTGAACAGCACACAACTGTGAGATCTGAACCAAGTGTTTGGTATTATAAGAGATGATGAGTGTTGAAAGCCAAAGATACAAGGAGGCTGCTAACCGTTGAGATAGGCTATAAAATGCTATACATACACGTTTTCAAGTAAGAACCTATCTTTTATCACATTTCTCTTTGGTCTTTTAAATTATAAAGGTCAATTGTTTTTGATAGTGAATTAGCATTTCTCAATATTTTTCCTGTACCTCTTATGTTTTCTAAATCTTGCTGTATATTTGAAAATATGTTCCCCAAAACAACTGCAAAAAAGTCCACAGCTTTTATGTTTTATCTGTACGATTCCACAAAATAGTATTTATATAGATGTTGTTGGAATTTTAAATCACATAACTTATCAATTCAATAACTTTCAATTGCTTATCTATCTTTCCTTCTGGTTTCTATTTTTCAAACTCTGAAGATTTAGCTCTGCATTCAACAAATATTTATTTAATGCCTACTATGTATAGAGAGCATGCTCATGGTATAATTAATTTTTTAAAATTTAAATCAAAAGCATTTTCTCTCAGGTTTGCTAAAATCTTTTGTGCCTGAATTATTAAGTCTTGTTTGCATTTCAGTATTCACTAGCACAGGATGCATCCCCATGTCAAATCCTTAAAGTTGTGTTTCTTTTCATAAGAACTCATTCTCTGCAAACTCATCTGTCACTTCCTAACCATACAACTTCTCTTTCATAATTCTCTTATCATGTCTGAATCATTTGACACTTTGAGAAAATTCATTTTTAAACAATTTTAAACTGATTTGATAGTTATGTGAGACAATATGAAATACTTATTTCAATACCCCACAGAAATAATATTCCACAACAGTATATTCTCCCTGAATTAATCTTTGTATCTTCAGCTCTGATTCCTGTTGGAGTTCCAAATATCAACATTTCTTTGGGGTATGTATCTGGAAAGCATGAGACAAATCACTTAAATATCACTCATTCACATTCTCCTATATTTGTATTCACTAACTACCAGGATACACTTGTCACTTTAACCTCTATTTTCCCACACTTAGCTCACAAGCACTCAATCATATTTGCACATTGGTGCAGAGCACATTATTGGTATATATGCCATAAGAATTGCTTTGTCTTTCTCCTCAAAGCAGCTCTTCTCTCTGACTTCCACACTTGCTAATTCTTCTACCAACCATCCAATAATCTGGGTTCAAAAAAACCTCATCATCATTTTTGTCAACACATTATATCAAATCAGCTGTTAAATTCTGTAAATTCCTTATCATAGTGCCTTTTACTTCTGGTCTTTACTCATTTTTTTCTTTACCACCCCACTACTTCAGATCATTTTACCAAACTGCAGAATTACAGCTTTTAAATTTTATATTTTTACTTCCCATCTCCTCCTCCTTTTTCATGACCTCACAGATCAGTTTTAATATCATTGTGATAATATATTTCCTCAGATAATAAAAAGTCCATAATCCCCCTTCCCACTGAATAAAATGTCAATTCGTATATAAGCATTCAAGAAATAGTACATGTTATGATTTGAATAAGAATTTTCCCAAAAAACCTCATGTGTGAGATAATGCAAGAAAGTTTAGATTTAAAATATTGGTTTACAAGAGTCTTAAACTAATCAGTGCACTACCCCCCTCTCCCAGATAGGGATTAACCAGATGGTAACTGTAGTGAGGTAGGCTGTGGCTGGAGGAGGTGAGTCACTGAAGGTATGCCTTTGGGGTTTATATTTTGTCCATGGTGAAAGAAGCTAGTGTGTACTCTTTTGGTGTCTTCCCCATCCACTCTGCTACATGGTGCAATATCTGGCTCTAGTTTCCTCTGCAACACCTTTTCACCATGATGTTCTTCCTCATCTCTAGCTCAGAGCAATGGACTTGGTTGTTTACGAACTGAGACCTCTGAAACTGTGAGCACCAAATCACTCACCTCCTCTAGTTTTTAGTTTTCCTCTACTAAAACTGTTCTTTTCAGATTTTTTGGTGACTATAGTGAAAAAGCCAACTAAGAAAATACAGAAAGAGTATGGTAAATTTGTCAGTAATCCTAAGTAAAATTAATCATATTAAACTATTCAATATTGAAGATTATACAAAAGAAAACTAAACACTGGATAATGACATCAGGCGTGATGAGAAGAAGGTTATTATTCATAGTAGTTATTTATTTGGGAAGAAGAATTGAGCAGCTGATTATTTTTTATTTATGAAATAATTAATCATTAAATTTTGATGGGAAAAAGTGAACTAACAGAGTACATAAATTCCAAAATGGAAGAGAGAAAATGAGAATAAGAGTATAAAACTGTGTAACACCAAAAAAAAAAAAAAAAAAAAAAAAAAAAAA
>NW_026000249.1:17698037-17733659 GCF_001458135.2 Marmota marmota marmota | reverse complement strand
TATATATTATATAAATAATATTATGAACTATCCTTTATAAAATTAACAAAAATATAATCCCTGGCAATGAATTTAACAAAAGTTACATAAAGTTGGGTATGGTCTCACATGCCTCTAATCCAGTCTGATAAGGAATCTGATGCAGGAGGATTAGATTTCAATTTCAAGGGGAGGCCTGGCAACATAGTGAGACCCTATACCTTAGTAGTACAGTATCCCTGGGTTCAATCCCCAGTACTGAAGAAAAAATGGAAAAGAAAAGGACACTTATGAATGAGATTGCAATGTATATTGAAAGACATTTAAACCTATGTAAGTAAATAAACAAAACACTAATGAAATACTAAAATACTATTAATTTGTTATTAATTTTAATGGAAAAGTGGACTAATTAAGAAAATATATTGATTATTTCCTGATTGATCTGTAGTTTGAGTGCATTCCTATTAAAATGGCAACTTTTTTTCACTGTGATGCTGGACAAGGAGACAAAGAATAGCTGACACATGATTTAAGAAGGCCAATCAACAAAGTTGAGTGATTTGTCCTAAAAGAAATAGATCAGTGCACAGAACCTTGATGTTAAAGAGAAGGCTAGTTAAACATCCCAAATTTATACTGTCCCATATTGTAGAGATGCTCCTGAGAAGCTACTTTCCTTCAAACAACTATGTGTTCTAATACCTTTATTCAATATGTATAGGACGAAGTGACTAGGTTTAACCAATGGAATATAAGCAGTAGTGACATAATCATTTGCAAATTAAGGGTCAAGGAAAGCTTAAATAAAAAGTGTCATATGTTAATGCCACAGAACACGAAATATTAGAACAATGG
Organism: Marmota marmota marmota; assembly: GCF_001458135.2. Taxonomy (NCBI): domain Eukaryota; kingdom Metazoa; phylum Chordata; class Mammalia; order Rodentia; family Sciuridae; genus Marmota; species Marmota marmota. Next base: position 17,732,822 of record NW_026000249.1, on the reverse strand, counting down.
AGCCATGGCTGTGCTCGTAAGTGTGGAGGGACCTCTGAGAAAATGTTTAATTACAGAACGCTAAAGAAAGAAATCAAAGAAGACCTTAGAAGATGGAAAGATCTACCTTGCTCTTTGATAGGCAGAATTACTATTATCAAAATGACCATACTTCCAAAAGCACTACACAGATTTAATGCAATTCTGATAAAAATTCCAATGACATTCCTCAGAGAAATAGAAAAGGCAATCATGAAATTCATATGGAAAAATAAGAGACCCAGAATAGCTAAAGCAATCCTTAGTAGGAAGAGTGAAGCAGGTGGCATCACTATATCAGATCTTAAATTATACTACAGAGCACTAGTAACAAAAACAGCATGGTATTGGCACCAAAACAAACTGGTAGACCAATGGTACAGAATAGAGGACACAGAAACTAACCCACAAAACTACAAGTGCCTTATATTAGACAAAGGTGCCAAGAACATTCACTGGAGAAAATATAGCCTCTTCAACAAATGGTGCTGGGAAAACTGGAAATCCATATGCAACAAAATGAGATTAAACCCCTATCTCTCACCATGCAAAAAAACTCAACTCAAAATGGATCAAGGACTTAGGAATACAACCAGAGACCCTGCATTAAATAGAAGAAAAAGTAGGCCCTACTCTCCATCATCTGCATCATGTGGGATTAGGCCCCAACTTCCTTAATAAAACTCCTGTGTCACAAAAATTAAAATCTAGAATCAACAAATGAGATGGACTCATATTAAAAAGCTTCTTCTCAGCAAAAGAAACAATCTGTGAGGTGAATAGAGAACCTACATCTTGAGAGCAAATTTTTGCCCCTCACACTTCAGATAGAGCACTAATCTCTAGGGATATAAATAACCCAAAAAGGTAAACATCATGAAAAACAAATAACCCAATCAAGAAATGGGCCAAGGACCTGAAGAGACACTTCTCAGAAGATGATGTACAATCAACAAATACATGAAAAATGTTCATCATCCCAAGCAATTAGATAAATTCAAATTAAAACAACTCTAAGATTTCACCTCACTCCAGTCAGAATGGCAGCTATTACGCATACAAACAACAATAAGTGCTGGCAAGGATGTGGGGGGAAAAGGTACAATCATGTACTGCTGGTGAGGCTGCAAATTGGTGCAGCCAATATGGAAAGCAGCATGGAGATTCCTTGGAAAATTTGAAATAGAACCACCATTTGACCCAGCTGTCCTTCTCCTCAGTCTATACCCAAAGGACTAAAAAACAGCATACTATAGGGACACAGCCACATCATTGTTTATAGCAGCACAATTCACAATAGCTAAACTGTGGAACCAACCTAGATGCCCTTCAATAGATGAATGGATAAAAAATGTGGCATATATACACAATGGAATAGTACTCAGCAATAAAAGAATAAAATCATGGCATTTGCAGGTAAATGGATGGAGTTAAAGAAGATAATGCTAAGTGAAGTTAGCCAATCCCCCCAAAAAACAAATGCTGAATGTTTTCTTTGATATAAGGAGGTTGATTCATAGTGGGATAGGGAGTGGGAGCATGGGAGGAATAGAGAACTCTAAATAGGGCAGAGGGGTTGGAGGGGAAGGGAGGGTTCATGGGGTAATTAATGATGGTGGAATGTGATGATCATTACTATCCAAAGTACATGTATGAAGACACAAATTGGTGTGAATATACTATGTATACAACCAGAGATATGAAAAATTGTGCTCTATATATGTAATAAGAATTTTAGTGCATTCTGCTGTCATATATAAATAAAAAATAAATGAATAAATACATTCAAAAATACACAAAACTAACAATACATTATTTGAGAATACATAAGTATATAGTGGAACCATATTTTAAAGGAAGAGAATGATCAATACAAAATTAAGCACAGCTATCTTTTAGAGTGAGAAAGCATTAAGATTTGGTCTAGAAATATGGGGCCTCAAAAATGTCAGTACAGTTCTTTAGATGGTGTTAACATGAATATTCATGTTATTTTTCTTTATATCTTACATATGAATATATATTCTTTTGTTACATGAAGTATTATAATAAAAAATTAAGGCAAGTTACAAAATAATCTTTTAAGCAAAATACAGTTCTATTTTTCAAATATATATATATATATATATATATATGTGTGTGTGTGTGTGTGTGTGTGTGTGTATAAATAAACATATATAGGAGAGATAACCAAATGGTGATAGTGGTTTTTTGATGAACTGCAGAATGGATTTATTTTTGTATGAATTGGAATAATTTAAATACAATGCAATTTTCCTTACTAAATAAAAACAGTATCAGATGATGCCATTAAAATCCTGGCAGGAGATAACAGAAGAGGGTATAACTTGAATGATAATGAAACAACCTTAAATTTTGCCAAAGAACTCAGTGTCTCACAGCAACTACACGGTAATGTCCCATGTGTGCTTTGCATTCCATAGCTCTTGAAAAAAATGGAAGAGTTTGTTAAATCACCCCCAGAAAAACTCATTTTGAAGTACATGAAGCTCCAAGTGAGCTCAGCATTACAATTTTAGCAATATTAAATCAAGGCCAAGTTGATTTGGCACCTTTGGAAGAACAGACACTAGGAAAATGTCTCAAAACCACCTTACAATACATAAACCTAATCCCAGTCTTTGCAGCATTTTAGTGCAATGCTCTCTGAGGACCTGCTGCATAAAAACCGGCTTATCAATGTTTAACAGACTTCAGTACAATGTTGAATATAGGATTACAAACAAATAGAATCACATGAGGTAAAATCATTAAGTTCCAAACCATTGGCAGCTAATTGAGGAGAGGGGGAATGCGAGGAGATAATTTCTATATTTAAACCAACAAAAGTAAAAATAAAGGCTCTTTAAAAAGTGGGACATACATATAAGATTTATGTCACATTATTCTTTAACCTCATTTTAGAAAAGTATTGAAGAAAATGTCTCACTGATAGAAAGAAGAGCATAGAAAGAGTTGATCATTACATAAAGAACGGCAACAATAGTAAGTACTTTTTTGTTGTTGTTCAGGCTTAAATTCAAATTTAAATAATTTTACCAAAGGCTTTTTAAACAAAAGAGTTTAGATAATGTAACTGAAGTACACAATGGGTAAGATAAATGCCTTGAGACTTAAAAAGTTGCTTAAAGGAACATCATATACAAAACAGAATATTTTCATAATAGTTCCATGAAATCTTAAAAAGGTAAAAGGCAAAGATATTCCAGTAAAACTCATTTTTAAAATATATTTTCACTGTAATCTAATATTGGAAATTATTTTGCCGTCTCATCAAAGCAAACTGAACTGCAGTTTTCTATATGCTCAAATTTCCAAATACCACTTGTCTCTCACTTAAATAACCATGAAGGAAACTTTTTGTTGGTGAGAGATAATCTGAGAGATAATCTAAAATAATACACCAAACTTCAAATTTTTTCTTTGGAAAATTGGTAGCTAATTCATGTGAGTATAAACTGGCATTTTGTGCTTTAAGTAACATCTCCTACATTCTAAGACAGGCTAATATGCAAGAGATAGCACTGTTCTGTCCTTTATATATAGCCCAGAATTGGGTGATCAAAAATCCAGTGACAAAAATTACATCAAAGGCTTGATTTTTTTTCCTACCAAAAGATCAGGTATCCTGAAATAATTCAATGTTACTAAAATATAAAATAAATGGAACTTGGATATAGCTAACAATATTTTATTTAATGATTTAGCTTTATATTAGAAAAAATCAGAGAAAGAACAAAATAGCTTCTGTGTGGCTTGAATCATCTTCTGTGATCTTGTGTGAGCTTAATTTTCATGTTGATACTTGGACGTTACTTGTTACAAAAGAATGGGTACTTTCTGAAATGATAAGGATTTATTTCTTTCTGAATGACCTATGCTATTTCTTAAAAGGGTAGGAAAAATTAGCTAAATTTTTTAAAAGCCTGGCTTAATCTTTTTGACTCTGCAATCCATTCAAGGTGTAATTATTTGCTGTTTGGCTATATTCTTAATGTAAACTAATACAAATATATGCTTCAACTTCAAAGGTTTCACAACTTCTCAATTGAATTCAATTAACTTCAAACATGTTTTAGCTTATATATTGCACCTCCTCCCAGCTGATTAAGAAATACATTTACAAAATTTAAGATATGATCTCAGAATGAAGGAACAAGATTATTAGTCTGGAAATCTGTTTCAGTGTCTATTGAAGCTCAACACTGGTGTTCAAATGACTCAGTAATTATTCTATCTTACATACCTATGTATACATATTCACGTATTGAAAATATATATATATATATATATATATATATATACACATACATGTATGTATAGTAGGACTCTGTACCTATGTTTACTAAAAACATATACTAAGTGCTCATTAGAACACTATTCATAATAGTCAGAAACTAGAAACTATTTAAAAAGTACAATGGATATACGAATTGTAGCATATTTTCCACATTGTATCAATGATGAGCATGAACTACATGTATGTAAAACTATATGCAACAATATAAATAAATCTTGAAAACAAAATGTTGAAGAAAAGAAGTCAGATACAAAGAATTGTATCATGTGTAAACCCATTTCTGAAATGTATAAAAATAAGAAACAAAAATCTTAGGTTGTCAGAACTCTGAAGATTGATTACCTTCAGAGCATCAAAATTAAAATACAGGAAAATGGAAGTTTCTGGCATCTTAGTAACTTGCTGTTCTTGAGCTATGTGTTAGTACCCCGTGAGTGTTCCATTTGTAAAGAATTTGGGAGCTATCTACCTATGATATGTGCACCTTTATAACCATGGAAACACCTACTCAGGAATCTGTTAAGTAAACAGTAACCATCATTGTCATGGTCTAAGCTTCCCTAGAATTGATTATTATGTGAAGGCAAATGCATCCTGATGGATATGGTTTTTCTATGAAGGAAACAATCACTGAACAAATTACCAACACTTTAGCATTAAAGCTAGTATTGTGTATTAAGTTCAGTTTCATTCTGAATATAAATTGATCAGGTAAGATAGAGAAAAAGTTTCTCAAAAAATACTGGTATTTTCAAATACACTAGGAAGAATCGTCTTTATGTGGATCTTTTAAAAAGGAGAGAGAGACTCTTACAATGTTTCTTTGTTTTAAAAAAATTGGCAATGGTTCAAGCTTGCTGCTGTTGTTCTTTTTAAAGCACTTACAGCTAAATCCTACTGAAACCACTTTTGGATGGAAATGCTTTCTTTCTTTTCCCACTGATAACTATAAATTGAGTTGAAATGTCCCAATAAGGCAGGAAAAGTCTCTCAAATGCAAAGTGTTTTCAATGCAGATATCACAAGGAACATATGCCAAATCAAACAGCATCATAAAAGCCTGTATTCAGTAAGAACATTCCAATTTGAAAAGTTTATTTTTAAAAAAATGTTCTGAAGCCAAATGTAAGTTTGCATACATTAAATGCTTTCAGCAATGAAGAGAAAGGGTTTTGTAATTCCAATGAGTGAGTTCTTAGAGCCAACAAAGAGCAAATAATAATTTAAGATTCAAACATTTGCAAAGATTCTAAGTTCTTGGGAAATATTTCAGATCACTGAAAAATATTACCTTACTATGGAAAGGGGAAAAAAATAGCACTACTTACTCTTAAATAAGATAAAGAAACATTCATTGAAACCTTAACAATTACGTGATCACATAAAAAATATCATTATCACTTAGTTGCTGCCCAAGGATAGAAAAGGAGGTAATCTTTATGCATGTATGATGATAAATTGAGACAGTGAGTTATATCTATTTTAATGGAGCCTCTTACCTTTCAGTGGGCAGAGACTGCAGGTGTAAGAGGTTAACAGTGGAAAATATGTTTAAAACCAAAATCCATAGCCACATTGTTCCAAAATTAATAAGAAAATATGGAATATATAAATTGTGTACAACAGAAAATATTAATTAGTATTTATTTACAATTTTGGTAGATTTTTGGAGAACATGTCATATTGGAAATACAGAATAGGAATCATGAGGTTTTCTCCCTACCTAAATTATGTTCAAATTTCCAGTCTGCTACTCAACCATATAACAACATAACACTACACATATACAGAAGGAAATATTCTAATGCCTTTTATTATTTCTTAAATTTAAAACTGCATTTGTTAATGATTCTTCATTGAATCCAATTGTATGTCTGGTTGCATTATTTTCTTACAAATAAAAAAATAGTTTAGCATTATTATATCTCAACTATTTTTCTGGAATATTCTAAAAAAGACCTCATTTTTATTAGAATCCTATTGGTTCTGTGATAGAGAATGCAATGTCAAAATAAAGGGGAAGAATAAAATCCTTTTGCCCTTAAGAAACTTTCATATCAATGTGTATGTATGAGCTTGGGGAAAGGGTGACAGAAGGGAGAGTGAGGGGATAGCCATTTACAGATCAAGATTTTTAAAAAAGAGGGTACTGAGCTGGGATTGTGGCTCAGCCATAGAGAGCTCACTTAGCACGTGCGAGTACCTGGGTTCAATCCTCAGCACCACATAAAAACAAATAAATCTAAAAAAAGGTACTGTGTCCAAATACAACTAAAAAATAAATATTAAAAAAATCTAGAGGGCATCCTAATAGGAACATAGAACGATTCCCAATGCATTGTTAATTCCTTGAGAACATGCCCATAGTTTTGTTTACCTCCTTAAATCGTATGCTTAACAAAATATCTGGTATATATTCTATCCTCAGAAAACATTAAAGGAATCAGATACTGAATCAAGGAATCAATAAAGAAAAGGAAGAAAGACTGACAAGACACTGTAACATGGCATCAGTTGAGCTGAAGTCAAATCTATGGATGAACTCCATTATAGCCTTGAGAAGTAAGGAAACACACTTTAGGTAGTAGATATCCCTTTCAAAGTTGAGTAAGGGGGGATTTCTGTAGGGATAGAAAAGAAAAGAAAAGACCTTCCTGAATGTGCAGTTGTAAAGGTGAGTGGAAAGGAGAAAAGCAATGAGATCACCATATATCAAGTACAGTCTATTGTGGCTTAGAAGATTTAAAAGATCCACAGAAGCTCATTGAGTCTGAGGTGGAAAGCATGTAGCAGCATTGTGAATGGATGGCTTTCAGGAGGAATGATCAGTGATAAAGAGTCCAGGTAAGAATTTCCTGAGATAACACACTTACAATTGACAAAAGATTGTTGAGTGATGACCAAGATAGAAATGGTGAAAATTGAGTTGTCCCACAAATATTGTGAAGAAAGATTCTGAAAAATATGGCACCAATATTATGGAGACTTGAAAAGAAGCAACATATATCTACAACACTGCAAAGAAGGCACTAGATTTGTATTTATCCTTTGCACATTTTAATTTCTAACAACTTCTGTGATTATCTGAAGCAGCAGAAACACCTCTCAGTATTTGCTAAGAGCAGTTTTTCCCCCCAGGGTCTGTTCTAGGGACAGTTTTTTCCCTGTCACCATGGCAATGCTGCCAAAATAAATTATCTGTACAAAGTTTCATTCCTTACTTCAAACACTTTAGTGGCAAAATACTGGAGAAAAGAGATCACCATATTTAAATACATACAGACTTTGTTTTACAGTAAAAAACTTGATACATTCCATTTAAAGGGTTTCATATTAACTTTTCTCTTTGGTTCATTGATAGACTGACTAATGCATACTATAGTAGATATTATGGATCAGTTAGTTACCCCATGACATTCAGGATCTTCTTCTCCATTGTCTTTTTTTAAGTTGTAGATGAACAAAATATCTTATTTTTTTTAATTGGTACTGACGATTGAACCCAGGGCCTCACATGTGCAAGATAAGTGCTTTCCCATTCATCTACAACCCCAGGCCTCCATTGTCTCTCTTTATACAGAGGTTAGAATAAAAAAAAATATTTACCTAAATAGACTTGTAGCTGGGAGTAGCTATATAACAAAGTTTTTGCCAAGATGATAGAAGCAGATATCCTTTGATAAGAGGACCAGGATACATTTTAGCATAGACCAACTCAGGTGACATTCCCCCAAACCATTCCTTTGGAATTTCCTCTTTCATCCTTCTCCCTTATATATACTTGGAATATAAATGTAATATTTGGCTTCATAATGTCATTCTAAGAACATGATGATGATACACACAAAATTAAAAATAAGGAAACAGAAAGTTGGAAGAAATCTGAAATCTTAATGGCATATAACTGCTCAAATGCCTGCCTCTGGATTTCTTTTTATATGAGAAAAATATGTGATTATCTATTTATTACTGACGGGTGTTTTGATGTTTACAGCTTTGAACATATTATCTAAACTACCCTTTATATACTACAATTGTTATATGCAAAGAGGCAAATGATCAAATATCTACACTCAATGTTTAGAATTCTAATAATATTAATAGCTACTATCTATTTTTTGTGAGACTTCATTTAGTCTCATTTCACTTACTTCATTGAAAAGAGTATAAGTGGATCCTGTCTTTCTCTCTCTCTCTCTCTCTCTCTCTCTCTCTCTCTCACTCTGTGTGTGTGTGTGTGTGTGTGTGTGTGTTTTCATTCCCATTGATGCTTTCTTAACTGTTATTTAATATTTGGACCCCTTCCTGGGGATTAAGATACACAAAGAAAAAAAATAAACCTATGTGAATAACAAATAGGAAAATTCACCATTAATGTGTGAGTAACTAAAGAGTTATTATATTGCATCCTGTGAGAATCCATCATAAAGCTAGTGGTGATAGGGAATCAAATACACAGACAAACAAAAATCTCAGTTGTTATCTCATAAAGGAAACCCCAGTGGAGACCATAGAAAGGGTTATCAAGAGTTCTACATACTGTGATTATGTGAGAAGCAAGTGTATCCCACATTGTCATTGTTAGGGGACCATCCCAGCACCACAAACACCCATATAGGCCACTGCATGGTGCAGTGTGGCACACGCATGATGGCCTTTATTGAATGTACAGTGAGTGTTCAGTCTGGGGCCAGAACCAATGCTCCAGGTGAATGGGTCTGGATGAGTCATGGCTATTTCTGTATATAGGCAGCAGGCCAGAAACCAAAAGTGAGAGGAGTTTTTTGTTGTTGTTGTTGTTGTTGTTGTTTTTGGGGGGCGGGCAGTTAGACCTGGTAAATATTTGCAAACCAAATAATCCAGCAATGTGACTCTGACACATCTTCTTCAGGTATTCAGGATTCCACTGTAGATCCTCCTCCTGACAGCCTGCTGTGCTTACCCTGGGGACTACAAATCAGTTTCCTCCCTCCAAATCAGGCTGTACTTCCTACTGTCTACTGATAAAACCAATGAATAATCTTATATTCTCTTTGTCTTTTCACCCAATGGTTGAGTCATCACTGCCAAGAATACCATTTATATGACCAAGATGGAGGAACATTCTGAGTTTCCTATAGGGAAACAGTGATGGCTTTTAAAGAGCTAGTTAACCAAGAAGGGTTGACTTTCACTCTGAAAGCAACCACATTAGTATGGTTGCCCTTGATTGACTAAGGTTGGCACCAAAATAGATGATTTTCCCCACAATTTAGCTTCTGCATTGTCTGTATTTTAATAAGACAATGTGTTAAGGAATTTACATAAATTTTGTAATTTAAACCTCATAACAAAACTGTAACATAAGTGATCTTTCATATTTCCATTTTAAAGATGAGATCTTTGGCATCGAGAAGGTTAATATCCCTGAGAATATATCTTTAATATATGCTAGAGCCTAAACAGGAACTCGAAGAGCTGGACTACAGATCAAATGATTGAACTACTAGGTAATACAGGAAGGGAAATAAACTAATAATCATAAATTATAAAATAAAAGCCCTTAATACTATATATGTGTGCAACATTTTGAGGATTGTAGAAATTACTGAGGGAATGTATATGACGGAAAAAAAAATTAAGTTTGTTGTTTTGGTGTAATTAACATTAATTCTCAGTTTTTCATTCTGAAACTTTATAAATATCTATACTTTCTACTACTGTGTTATACTTTTTAACCCCTAGTATAAATAATGAACCAAACCATTCATTATCCACTAAGGGAAGCAGTTTAAAATCAGGTTTATATACCACAGGTTTAGCATGCAGTGGACCTGGGTTTAAACTCCAGATCTGCCGCTGGTTAGCCTATAAAACCTGGATTCAGTTTCCATATCTGAAAATGAGAATCATAATTTTCTATATAGCAATGTTATTGTAAGGTCTAAGCTAACTTTTATAAAGTGTTTTGCACACTGTCAAACTGTAAACATTTCATAATTGCAACCTATAATAATAATTACTATTAGAATATGCTTTGCCAACCAAATATATTATAATTTATGGTCAGCAGACTTAAGAGGAAAAAACTGACACATAATCTTTAACCTTATTCTGCATACACATGATGAATCATAATGCTCACGATATTTAATGATTAAAAATCTCCCAAGAAAACAGCTAATACCATGGGATCTTAAAGTTTTATGAACATTTTAAATCCCTAAGAATAATCTTTCTGTCCTTTCATGACTTCCATTGTAAAAGAAAAAGGAAATATAGCTTTTAAGCATAACTCCCTTTAAATGAGAACTAACTAACACTATTTGGTAAACCCTACTTTAATAAAAATGTATTCTAACACAATACTTCTCAAGCTTATAGGAACATTTCAACAACCACAAAATTTTGTGGAATTTGAGAATTTGAGTCAGGGTGTCAGGTGGAGAAATGAGATTTTCTGTTTCAAACAATCTCCTAGGTGATATTGAAGTTGGGGATCCATGTATCACATATTGAGTATAAAAGCTCTAATATGAAACATGAAATAATAAAGGATATATACATATATTAAATATAGTACTAGGGATTGAACCTAGGAGTGCTTAACCACTGAGCAACATCCCCAGCCCTTTTTATTTTTTTTTTATTTTGAGACAAAATAAAAAACTCTCAAGTTGCATAAGTCTTCACTAAGTTGATGAGGCTAACTTTGAATTTGCTATCCTCCTGCCTTAGCATCCTGAGGTGCTGGGATTACAGATGTGTACTACCATACCCAGCAACATCATTATATTTTTTAATTGCTGGATTCACACCTAAGGAGAGGATGATAACCACAGAGACTACATTTTGAAATTACTACAACAAAAACAAAAAAAAAATTCAAAGGATACAATGAATAAGAGGAAGATTGAAGACAGAAAAAATGGAGAGAAATAGATACATGGGTGGCAGTGCATTGTGGATATGAAGGAAGATGAAAAGAGGAATAGAGCAGATATTTAGGAGGGAGAAGTTACTATACAGGAAAAAGAAAAAAAAAGGAAAAACAAATGAAAGAACTATAAACTTAACTCTACTCTGTAAAAGTAAACTCCTCATCAAATACTAGTTGAACAGCTCTGAAATTTTATTACATTTTTCAAGATTTTCTCACAGCCTATATTTAACCAGAAAAAATAGTTTCCTTGCTAGTAAATTTGGTAAAGCAGATAAGGAATACAGAAGGTTCATTTGACAATTTTTATCAACACATAGATAGTTATATCCTACAGCTAGAACATATCAGTTCTGCCTACAATTAACCAAAGTGTTTCAAAGTCAGCAAGGGCATATAAAACTTAAGTTCCTTCATCCCCAACATGTTTCCTGAGCCTGTGACCAGATTTAAGATGATTTAAGGACATGATTAAGTGTATCATATCTGATCATTTGTAAGACAACTGCAAATAAGAGGTAGTACATAATCTGTAGAGGTTAAACATTAATGAAAGTGTTGAAAAATGTACAATTAGTGTACTTTTAGTTTTTGGTAAAAATGATTTTGATGACACTTTCGCCAAGTCATAAGTTCAAGTGCCATTCTATTTGTATAGCACCAATGCTAGAGGATCTAGAGGTGGGGACATGCAAAGCTATATGATAATTGCCAAAACCAGCCTGAGTGTTGTGGGTAGTATACTTAACTCAAAATAAGTGAACCAATTTTCAATGCAGACTAAAATGTTCTATAATTAAACACCTGATAATTTTATCAGGAGTAAATGGGATAACTGGACTTAATTATTAGAAGGACTGACTTGTACATACTGGATGGGAATGCTTAAGGAATCAAAAAGCTTGTTTAAACAACTTCCTGGATACCTTGGTCATGTAAGCAAATGCCTTTGTCCCCAAGTAGAGAAGCTTCAGTACTTACTCTGTGCTTTGGGGATAGAGACCTTGTCTTATCCATGTACTTAAAGCATTCATGTAGAAACCAGAGCACATGAATTAAAAGTATTTTCTCTTGGAGTTCCAAGAGTCCATCTAAAATAACGATGTGTTTAAGATGACCTTCTGAAATAACTGTTAAAGTAAGAACAAAAGCAGAAATAGTAACACAAATATTTGTCAGGAAAGAGTTATGTGTTTGATTTTTCTGTTCCTCTTTTGTGTCAATGAAAAGTTTATAATATTTAATGACAGCTAAAGACTAGTCTAAGTGAGGTTGCTCCAATGCTCTCTTAGATTTAGGTGGAAGTTAGAGTATGTTACTAACTTTCTGATTCCATAAATTAACATTTCAATGTTAGATTTAAAGAAGAGTTACTGATCAAGTTTATAGCTTAAATAAGTTGTCTAAATTTTATTTTTCACTGAATCCCCTGGATACAGATAGCATAGAATAAAATGGTATGTCCCCTTTTATGTCATTTTCTTTTTTTAAATCCTATTTTATTATCTCTTTTATTTTTGGCAGGGCCAACCAATATTAGTCTAAGGTTAAATTTTTCTGACCATGATAAACTTTTCTACATGGTCTCTGTCAGACAATTCTGTGATGACCAAAGTGAGTGCTTTTGAAGTTAAATCCTAATATCTGCACCATACAGCTTATGTAAAAGGCCACTTTGATGAATCTCTTTTACCATAACACCTTGAAAAACTATTTTATGTGTATATTAAAAGATAAACATATATTTAAAATTTATATTTCTTACATGCTTTCCTCGTTCAAATATTTTACTTTCAAGGGATTCTTTATTTGGAGAAAGCATATTTTGAATGGAATACTAGTACCTGAATAAATTGTTAAACGACAAGATGATTAAACACCATGTGTAAGCACAAGTAATTACTACAGTGAGTGAATACTCTGGGTTTCCATCTAAGCATTGATTTTTATAAATGACCTTACCTTCTGGATATTTTCCCTTAGGGACTGTCCAGTGTTTCAAAAAAATCCATAAAAATTAGATCTGTATGGATATTTGTATCTATAATGAAATTATATTTACATTAATATACATAAACTAATTTTAAAGCTACATTGGCTACACCACTATTCCTCTTTGGGGAGAAGAATGATGCAAACAGTTGGATTATAAGAACAATGGCCATATTTGACTATGTTTCATTAAGCTATTATTAATTTTTTGTTTTCTTTTAAAAATCCTTTACCAGAAAAAAATAATACAAAGCAACCACAGGACACTTTTTGTAATACTAAACTGCGCAGTATGTTAATAAATATTGTCTGAGATAGGTTCAAATAGACTTCATTTTTCATGTGATTCCTAAAATTTTTCATGGTACTTATCAGGAGTAAGTAAAAATTTACAAAATTTTGATACCTCCTTAATTGTAAGACAGTCATATTTTGTACTTATCAATCATTCAATCAATCTCTCATCGAAGTGATATGAACAAAACATTTGAGGCATTTACTTGCCAAATAAATAGCCAAACTTTTTTTTCCAATTAGTCCAGAACTTCTGCCTTTTATTTGTATTCCTATTAAAAGCAAAACAAAATAACTTTCAAGATACTGGCAAAAATCCAACAACCATCCCACCAACTTCTTATCTCCATGTAGAGTTCTTAAAAGATACTAAAATAAATGCCAAATACAGTATTGCCATGAATTCAAACTATCAGAAGGCTCAGAATTAAACTATTTTTTAAAAAAAATATGATTATTTTTGAGAAAACCATTAGCAATATCTAATTTATTTCTGTACAAAAGATTAGAGGGACACAAAAACAATGCTTTACATGATACAAATGGGTGAGTCTTGCCAGAATTCTAAAATATGCATCTTTTATTTATCATATTTAGCATGTTCTAAGAATTATGACACTATATGGTTAGTGGGCTTTTTGACGCTGTAATCTCAACCCTTAAGCCTTGGGAATGTCTTGTGGACTATATTAAAGGTGCACTTGGAATATTTGCAGTCTTTAAAATGCTAAACATATTATTATTTTTATAATTCAGTTCTGAAAACTACTGAATTACAGCAATGCAAAACTTCCAAGACATTACCCCTGGAGCTTGGAAGGCTGCCAGGTAGTGACTAGGTTGAGAATAGCCTTCCTTATCAGGAATCAGTTCAAGAGCAACCTAGGAAGAAGGGGAAGAGCAGTACCATCACAAAATTCAGAGGAGGAGAAATGATAAACAAGTCTCTGAGAACAAAGAAATAAAACATATCTATCCTTTGAATGGAAAATTTCATCATATTTTATTGAAATGTATAATTTTCCTTTTAGGAAAACAAAAATACTTTGTCGATATTAAGAGTATACTACTGCCAGACACAGTGGTGCAAACCTATAATCCCAGCAACTCAGGAGGCTGAGGTAGAAATATCACAAGTACAAACCAGCCTTAGCAATTGAGGCCCTAAGTGATTTAGCAAGAAACTGTTTCAAAAAAATAAATAAATACAAAGGTTAGGAATGTGGCTAGATTCAAACCCTGGTATTAAAAAAAAAGGAGTAAACTAATCCTCCTAATGCTAATATGGTACATAAAAAGAAGGACTTTAATACACATATTAAATTCCTGTGTAAAGGAAATTGCTCCTTTAAAGCAAAGCCATAAAAAAGAAATGGAGTTCTCACTTACCTGAAATTAAAAAATCAATGTAAATGGAGGAAAACAAATCACACAAATATCTTAAAAATGGTTAGATCTAGGTAGTGATAATGATAATGTATTATTTTTTAAAGAGTTTCTTATGTGTATTTACTAAAATTTCTTAGGTTAATACGTTTTTTTTTCCCCTTTGGTAAAACAAAAAAAAAAAAAATCTATAAATGTGAAAGAAAACCAAGGAGTTACAACTAAGATACAACTAAGATACAACCCCTTAACTCTATAATGAAATTCTGAATTGGTGATCATTCATAAATTTCAGAAATGCATTACATATTTTTACATTTGTATAGCACTCATTCCTGTCATAAAATGGGCATCTTAAAAAATACATAAAATAAATATAATTATATAGAAGTCAAATATTTTCCAAAAGTCTTGTAAATTTGGAACTGGCTTTATTGGTCAGTGTCCCTAAAGTGAAATATGTGTACTTTTGGTTTAAGAGATTAATTTTCAATTGTATTCAAAATAAAGTGTAAGTAGGTAAACTTGAAGGTGAATGGTAGGAAAAGATTGAACCAGAATGCACAGTAAACAAGAGGATAAATTCTGTATTCCTGGTTCCTCACAATTACATTTACACATCTTTGATAAACTCAGTTTAAAGGCAACAAAGAGCTGAGCAAAAAGGTTTGGGTGGAAATTGAGGAAAAGTCACTTAAGATTGGCTAGTTTGCATTCTGATTCCAGGATAGGACCCAAAGACCAAACCTGGATCCAAAGACCCAGTCCTTTGGGTCTGAGGCAGAGGTATAGCATTCAACAGTGTGATTACTCACCAAAGCAGCAAGTTCAACATAAGAGACTAGTCATGACAGCTTACCTTGTCTGATCCTCAGATGACAAGGTAAAAAATGAGAATAATAATTGCACCTATCTAGGAAGGTTGTACTAGAATTAAATAATAATTAATGTAACATGTTTAGCATAGTACCTGACACATAATAAATGTTTCCACACTATGCCAACCATCATCCGAGAATGTGTCTTCCCTGTCATTCATATTTTCAACCAAGTAATAATTATTGAGAGTCACACTTGCCGGACTGGCTTGTGAATGAATTCTTCAGTAGACATTACTGAAAACATTCTGTAAAGCATGAAGAAATGGGCAAATAATTTGATTGAGTTTCTTTGAAAATATTTTCTGAGATACATAGCAGGAATTTGTAAATCCAGATTCTATTAATGTGACCCATTCTGAAGAGCACATGCTTAAAATGGACTGTTAATGCAAAAACATTACACAGGGGTTTGCTGAATGAAAACGACTTATGCCTAAGTGTATAGAATTGAACTTAATGATCTCCAAGCTTTCCTAGACTTCATATATGAAAGCTTGGATTCTCACTATAAGTTAGCATTAGAATTTAAAAAAAAATGAAAAACTTCCCATTAACTAAGAACTTTGTTTTTTGGATTAAGCAAAACATGCTAATAAGAATGTTATTTTTATAAATTAATTACATTTGTTTTACTTGTATTAATTAAAACAATGCTATAATTATTTTTAACTTTTAAAACAATGTGAGAATAGTCCCATTTTTCACTTTCTGAAGTAATATAAAATTTACTCTTAAATATATTTTAGTAAAAAATGAGACTCAATTATGCAGATGCTAACACAATAAGGGGGCAGAAAGAATAAAAGTTCAGTGGATTAGACAAAGGGGAATGAAGGGAAAGTGGGGATGGGAAAAGGAAGGACAGTAGAATGAATTGAATATAACTTTCCTATGTTTAAATATGAATACATGACCAGTGTAACTCCACATCATGTACAATCATAAGAATCGAAAGTTATTCTCCATGTATGTATAATATACCAAAATACATAATACTGTAATGTATAACTAAACAGAACAGAAAATAAATAAGTGTCATTATAAAGAAAGATGTTTAGTATATAAAGCATTAGTAATTAGACATGGCAGACACAGGCAAGGTAGGACTAGAAGCATTGGAGTTTGGAAAACAATGTGCTATTTTAAATTTTCACTCAGTGGAAGCAATACAGTTGGTTTTATTTTCTATCCTCATTGTTCTTTCAAATGAGTCATACTATTCAAATAAAAATGCTTTTGTTTGAATAGTCTTATTGGTGTAAAGTTTTTTTTGTTTGTTTGTTTTTAGTACTGGGGAATGAACTCAGCTGCACACAATCACTGAGCCACATCCCCAGCCCTATTTTGTATTCTATTTAGAGACAAGGACTCACTGAATTGCTTAGCACCTCACCTTTGCTGAAGCTGGCTTTGAACTTACAATCCTCCTGTCTCAGCCTCCCAAGTGGTTGGGATAACAAGCATGCATCACCTCTGCCAGCATGGTGTGAAGTTTTTAAATGAGAAAAATGTTGGTAGTCTTTACTATCTTAAAGTAAACACGAATGTTACATAGCAGTAATTACAATTTGACAAACAATTAGCTAAATTATTAATCAGTACCTGTCAGCTAAGTCCTACCTAAATCCACCCAAGAATTGAGTCAAGTGATCAAATTGGTGAAAATGCAAATGGGGTTAAACAAAAATGATAATGTTCAGCACAGATTTTCTATTCATGATTGCTCAAAATTTATTATATACATGTACTGACAACAAAAATTAATAGTAATATAAACATTTCTTTTTAAATTTTTTTAGTTGTAGATGGACACAACACCTTTATGTTTGTTTATTTGTTTTTATGTGGTGATGAGGATCGAACCCATCGCCTCACAGATACTAGGCAAGTGCTCCAGCCATGAGCTACAACCCAGCCCTAAAATAAGCATTTCCTGAACCAATTATTTTATTTTTTTCTTTTTTGGCCATCATTGAGGAAACCAGAGATAAATTCATCACAATTTACTGCCTGCCAAGATCCTTACTCTTTAGCATTTTCTCAATATTTAAGAACAAGTGTATTGGGAACTATTGTTTCATTAACTTCAACCACCATTTTAGGTGGGCAATTTGATGTCTGTATTGTTTTTAGGTTATTGTACTTCTGAGCCCTTTAATATTATTTGAAATATTATGTGTGCCCTATATATCTTGAAAATACATGTGTATATTATGCATGTATTTAATTTTTAATCTAGTCTCATCCTTCAAATGATTACGCAGTTTTGCTGACTTTTACAGTACTCATCTTTCAATGAACTTAAAAGGAAACAATGAAACAAAGAAAATCAAAATCAAATGTTTTATTATTTCCTTGAAGTAGCAAAAACTATCACCCTCTAAATTTTAACATTGAAGGTAGAATTAATTTAGCTCACCTCTCTGAGAAAGGCCCCAGAACTTTCTCTTTCCAAGTCTGCTTAAATATCCTAGTGATTAT
The DNA here is from genome assembly GCF_001458135.2 of Marmota marmota marmota. NCBI lineage: Eukaryota > Metazoa > Chordata > Mammalia > Rodentia > Sciuridae > Marmota > Marmota marmota. The sequence continues at coordinate 17,714,530 of NW_026000249.1, read as the reverse complement.
TGGGATGGGGGCATGTAGGACTAAGACAAGAGTAACATACTGAGAAAACAGACTGCTGTGTATTCCAATAAAAATATGTACTTCTATATGACGCCAATTAATCCACAGGAAGGAAAAACCCAGCTACTGTAACAACATAATGATGAAAGCTCATCTTCTCACATCAAGTAGAGGCTTGTTAGGATGTGGGTGAGTATATTGATCTGTATTATATTTATATATGTACAGTATGCTCACCATATACAGTTTCATAGTGAAGAGTGAACCATATTAGGAATACCTTGTCTTTTAATAAGTTTTGATTCACATGTTCTGAACTGCTAACCTCAACCCTTTTCTGATATTCCTAACTAGCTGTGGTCAGTGTCATTTCTTGAAAGCCAATAGATGGCATTGTTGTATCAGGCAGCTCCATCCTGTCTTCAAAACACAAGAATGTCTAACATTATCCAGGTTTTTGCAAATGTCTCTAACATCTTTATATAAATCGTTGGAAAATCTATGTAGAGAAAGTTCTCAACTTCTATGATTTTTGACTTGTTTCTGGGTTACTGTTTCTGGAGTTATGTAAAAGTCACAGGAACTTTCAACCTTCAGCATATCCTAATTTTTGACCATATTCTTTTCATTTTATTTAAACCCTAAGCACAATCTTTATACTACTAGATACAGAGCAGAGTCCTGGCTTTCCACAATCTTATTTCTGACTGAGATTAGCAGCCAATTCTATAATGCTATAGGTCATTTAGACTCAGTAAAAAAAAAACATTCCTATTGAATTAAATATGGTTATCTTTAAGAGCAAATGTGTGGTCAATGTTTTCAGTCATTTCTGCTTTAATGAAACCAAAGTGTCTTTTTTCTCCCTAGAGATGGAATCAGATTATATAATTATGTAAATTTCAAAAGTCATAAAACTTTTTAAAAGTGAATCCTCATTAATTAAATCTAAAACTTTCCTTTTCATTTCAGCTGTATAAAAAAGCATTTAAGCACTTCTACTTGAAATGATTTTTTTCTCTGGATATAATTTTCAGTAGGCAATATTCAATAATGCATGGTAGTAAGAAACAGGCAAAAATTATGTAGCTAATATATATTTATATATTTATTTACTTACTTATATTTATATTTCTGGGCATAGTGGAGCATGCCTGTAAGCTCAGCTATTTGAGAGGCTAAGGTAGGAGGATCACAAGTTTTAGAGCAGCCAGGTAACTTAATAAGAGCCTGTCACAAAATAAAATTCTAAAATAAAAATTACCATGGAAGTAATTTAGTGGTAGATTTCTTACCTAGCCAGCACAAGGCCCTAGATTTAACCCCAGTACGAAAAACAGACTATACCTATATATCTATATCTCCTTAAGGAGAGAAAGATATGGATTCAGAGGTATAAATGTGTGTGTGTGTGTGTGTGTGTGTGTATATATAGAGAGAGAGAGACAGAGAAAAAGAGAGAGATTGCTTTAAAAGTTTCCTTTATATTTGAATTTTTGAACCAGCTTTAAGAATATTGTGTTTAAAATGTGTAGCTTACTATTAAAAAGGCAGCATTATTGAACAGTAAAATGTTTCAGTGAAGAAATAGAAATAAGGAACTTGAGATATGATATGCACCCCAGAATCTGATAGAATGCAGTAGCATTTAAATCACCTGCAGGCCACTTAATTATAATTGTACTTCCATAGTGACTGGTCCTGTTGATACCTAGTTTCCAAATTTAATGTGTACAAAAGCTTCTGGATTTCTGAAATGAACAAGAAAAAGATTTCAGAAAACAAAATCATTCAATTTTTTTCAGTATGCTGAATTGAATCAGATGGGTTTCCTCTCATTTTCCAACACAGCAGTTTACTATGAACTTTGAGCACATACAACAAAACCCTTCAGGCAAAAAGTGTGCTCTATATGTGTATATACATTTTTCTCTACTTTTTCTTCAGTATATGGAAGCTGGGGAGAAAGAAAAAATGAAATTAAAAAAGGGATCTCAAGAAAATAGAAGGGAGACCAATAGAGTACAAGAAAGCGATTGAGAGGGAGGGAAGAAGAGAGGGTATGGAGAAGTACTGGGGCATAAAATTTATCAAATTATACTACACCCGTGTATGAAAACACTACAATGAGTCATAAATATGTATAATTATAATGGACTAACTAAAATAATAATAAAAGAAGATCAGTAAAGTGAGCAAGTGGATCAAGAGAAGGGAGGAGGGGAAGGTACTAGGGAATGAGGTAGTTCAAATTATGTTACGTGCATGTATGATTATGACACAATGAATCCCACTAATATTTGTAATTAGAATGCACCAGTAAAATATGAAGAATTAATGGCAACCATAAGAAAACAGGAGGTAAAGATTTCAAAATTAAAGTACACTTTTTTCTATATTTTTATTGATGCTTTCTAGTTGTACATAAGGGTGGGATTTGTTGTTACATATTTCTAGATATACAAAAAATATATAATTTCTCCAACATCATTTTCCAGTGAAAATACAGTTTCTATCTTAAAATATTAATTTAAATTTTAATAAAGTTCTTGCCTCTAAAGAAGTTTGCTTTCTGTGATCATTACACTAAATGAATTTTAAGATCTTAAAATAAAATACATTTTTGACCAACGTTTCCTCATTATCCCCAATCCAGAACTGTGGAGCAGAAGCAAAGAGTAAGTTGGACATAAGCCACATAATTCATGAAAGGTATAATACAAAACAAAACAAAAACATACTGAAATAAAAGAGTGAAAGGTGAAAGGGTACAAACTTTAACTTATAAGATTAATTAAGTACTAGATAAAAAAATTAAAAATTATTGATGTAGGCTGAGGTTGTAGCTCATTGGTAGAAAGAACACTTGAATGTCACACATGAAGCACTGGGTGTGATCCTTGGCACACTAAAATAAATTAAAAACTAAAGGTATAAAAAATTTCTAAAAATTTATTGTTGCATTATAACTATACATAAAATATGTTTATGAAGAGTGTAGAGACACTAATTACTCTTGCCAACAAGAATAAAGAAAACTATGAGGTAATGAGTATTTTAATTAATTTGATTGTGCTACACATATCATAAGCACACTTTATAAAATTTTGTTAATTATATCTCAATTAAATCTTGGGAAATTATATCTTTCTGTAATGCAAGCTATTTCTACCTAAATCCAAGGGTGCTTTATTCTACCTGTTTCTACTACTCCCCTGTTTTCTTCTCTCTCCCCATGCAAAATAACAAGGAAAAATCACTAATAAAGAAAAACAATCCACATATGAACATTAATAAAATGCAAACATGTTTCTAGTACAAGAGGCTTCAATATTAATTTATTTCCAGGTAAGACTGATCTTATTTTCTCCAGGGAACAAACATTTGTTTCCCTGACAACTCATAAACACTGAAGCATGACATATTTAAATCTGTTGAGAATAATAGTAGCAACTAAAATTTTCAGGGCCACAGACTAAGATTACAATGCAGTATTTGCTATTTTTTTAAAAGGATATTCTACAATTATTTGTTATATTAAGCATAATTGTGTGGAAATTTATTTCCGCTTCATTTGCAAAGCACTGTGTATTATTTGGTAGACCTTTAAAATCTACTTCTTCTAAAGACAAGTATTAGGATGGTCTATAATAGCCTAATATTTCTAACACAAATGTGTAACAATAACCACTTAAAAATCCACAGTTTCCTCCAACTTTGTAATATATTCAGACAGACCTTTATAATGAAAGCAAATATTGTCAATAACTACATAATTTAGAATACAAAATTTCTTGAGAAATATTAATTGTTTGATTGTCTTAGATAATTGCCATGATATTCTAATAATATGGGTTAAAATAGCAAGTTTAACATATATTTGACAAACTATTACCAAATGTAGAGTGCTGAAGAACATATATGAAACGTATGTATTTTTTTGGATATTTAGTTTTTTTAGTTGTAGTTGGACACAACATCTTTAATTTTATGTGGTGCTGAGAATCGAACCCAGGGCCTCCAACATGAGGCAAGCGCTCTACCACTAAAATACAACCTCAGCCTGAAACGCATGTATTTTAATATCTTTATGGACAATCAAAGCAAGGCAAAAGTGCTATAAAATTTTTTGAACTTAAAAAATTATAACTAAGAGCTGGGGCTATGGCTCCATGGTAGAGCACTTGCCTAGCATGTGTGAGGCACTGGGTTGAATTCTCAGTACCACATATAAATAAAGTCCATTGACAACTAAGAAAATATTTTTTAAAAATTATAACTAAAAGAAAGATGGAAAGAATAGAGGAAAGGGAGCAGGGGTATGGGGAAGGCAGGGATATGCGAAGTGCTGGGAAATGAATTGGAGCAAATTAAATTGCATGCTTGTATAATTATTAGTTCACTAATATTTGTTCAGTAAAATGAACTCCTATATATATAATTAAAATGCACTAATATTTTAAAACAAAGACATTTGTTATAGTTGATAATTTTATAATTTGTGAAATATATACTGGAGGGAAATAGTTTATAGTCATTGTGATGTTTCTTAATGTTTTCTCCAAGTGAATTAGCTTGTTCAATTATTAATTATTCAGCAATGCATTGAGAAAACAAGCTCAATACTATATGGCAATATGGCCTTTATTCATATAGCAACAAGACTTGTCTCTCTATTAATATCAATTTTTTATGTAATCTATTTCAACATTTGAAGTTATAATAGATAAAATATGTCCTCTTTAAGATTTTTAAAATGATCTGAAATGACTGCATTATTTATTTAAAAGTTTTGGTCTGGACTTCTTGAAACAAAGCACATATTCAGAGGGTAAATATTTTTTCCTGACAAGAAAATTCTCCTTACCACACTCTTGACTATTTTTGAGATATCTACTATACTTTTTAGATAGATCACTTTATGGATAAAAATTTTCTTTCCTTTTTGGTGGGGAGTATTACTGGGGATTGAATCCAGAAGAACTCAACCATTAAGACACATTCCCAGCCCTATTTTGTATTTTATTTAGGGACATAGTCTCACTGAGTTGCTTAGTGCCTCACTGTTGCTAAGGCTAGCTTTGAACTCACCATCTTCCTGTGTCAGCATCCGAAGCCTCTGGGATTACAGGTGAGTGCTACTGCACCTAGCAAAATTTCTTCTTTTTCAACTAAACATTACCTCCAATAGCTTCAAACTTTCCACGTCCAAACACTAACAACTTTTCATTGTTAACTTCTCAAATATTTCAGAAGAGCTATCATATTTCACCTAAATATTCTTTTGTTTCTTAAACATTCTTCCTATGGTAGGTATCAACAACTGTCAACATTTACATCACTCTACCTAATATATTTTCCAGGGTATCAATATGTCTATAACATTTTAATCCCCTATGTTGCAAAGGAACATCTGGTGCCACAACAATCAAGGTATGATTGGATTAAAGATCAAGGATAATAAAATTAAAAAACTGAAAGACATGGAATATGAACAAACTGGGTCGGCATAAAAGGGAAAGGGAAGAAAAGGAGGAAAAAGTAAGTGAATAAGTCAGGAAACACCAAAAATATATGAAAAGTCTCTGTTGAAACATTTCATAGCTTTTGGCATTATCAAAAATATAAGCAAATCTACATTGAGATTGCCACATAAAAGGATTTAATATTGTCATATAGATTTATAGCATATTTATGTATCTTTTTCTTTAGAAATAAGATTTTATTTTCTTTTTTTTTCCTGTGATCTTTGTAATCTAGTATAAGAGACTTGGACTCAGCCAAATCCTATAAGAAGTTAACAGAGTAAACTTAGGGATGCTGGCACAAAGTTGGAACATAAAGCTAGGGCAACAAATTGAAAATATGTTCCTGAACTTGGATTTTTACTTATATCTGTACTTATTCTCAATACAAATATTTTAGTATTTGTCCAATATAGATATTTGAGTGACAGAAAATGTAGACAATTCTCTTTTTCTGTGATATTGGTATTCATATTCCATGGGCACACTTTGGTTTTACCAGCACTCTTTTACTGACTATGACACTCAGTAGGCTATGTCCTCTTTAACTAATTTTCCACAACTATAAAGTGAGACTAATAATAGTAAATACATCAATAAATTTTTATGACGGAGATAACACAAATTATATATAAAAACTTTTAGAAAAATATATAGAAAACAGGAAAGATGTATAATATTATCTAATAAACCTCTCATTTTCCTCTTCTTTCATTTTCTTTTTCTTTTTATTATCACAGCACCATCCTCATCATCACCATTACTACTACAGCTCTTTAATATGTACAATCCACCCCCTCTTGCAACACTTCACAATACATCTGGCTTATGTAGATTCAACTCTGAAATTCCTCTAAGTTCCATACAATTTATTTTACATATTAATATACTTATTAGTGTTATTAATGTACTATCATTATAAAATTTTGCTTTATTAGTCAATTCTAATAGAATACTATTATTTCATCACTAAAGCTTCTCAGGTCAGGGCCCTTATTCACCTATGTATCTCTTCAAGTTTAGTGAAATTTCAATATTTATATGCTTATTTAGGCAACAAATGATCACAGACTTTCATTGGTACAGCAAATAATGCTGTACAATATGTAAATAAGCCCACATTATCCATACTTCTTTTAATTATATAAACTTAACTGTTAGGAGACTTGGCATGTTTGTTAAGCTAATACAAAAACTCCTCATGTATGAATATTCTAAAATAATATTGATTTAAAATCCTTACATTGAAAAGTCTAACTCTTCTGCCGTGTTTAATTATATACTTTACAAAGCAGATTTTTTTGAAACAAATACCAGTCAATTCTATAACTATTTAGTTACATTCTAAAAGAGCCTAAGAAGCTCTTTCACTAAATTATTTTCTCCATTAGGTTAGGTTTATTTCACTGAAAAAAAAATCATGTCTTTTTTTCATGAGATATTTTGTTTATAAATGAAAAAACTAATAAAACAACTCAATTATATAATGTATTCTTCCTGTTATTGAATGGCAGGTATACTTTTTTTTTTATAACTATTATTTTCCCGGAGTTTGGGAAAGCAGAGTCAGTAATGAAATGTGTAGTCATGCCCCAATTTCAGTACTTCTCTGTTGAAGTCAGCACATAATAGCTCAAACAGAAGTGAATGCTGAGATGCAAGCCTGTCCAAGGCTAAACTAGGGATTATCTCAGTGATGCTTCCATCCCTTTAAAGAAGGCTCCCTTTGGTGTCTTTTCAAGCAGTTGCTTGGCTACCTATTTTCCAACAATATCCCAACCAGATCCGTCTAGTCTTTTTCTTTCTTTCTGAAGAAATAAGCACAATCTTGGATGATTTCTATCCTAGTAACTCTCTTTTCTTTGAAATAGTTTTTAATCGATTATTTCATAGAAAAAAAAATCTTAGGTTGTTTTCTATATATAACCTTTGTCAGAATTCAGTAACTATACCTGCCTACCACAGGAAAGAGTTTTCATTTTCTGCACTATTATCCTAGCACTACACTAATACAATTGTTATACCAACTTAAAATGTATAAGTAGCAGAAAGATCAGTAGAGTAGAGGGAAATGAATAGGAGGTGGGAGAAAGGGAGGGGAAGGGGAAGCAGAATGAGAACAAATTATATTCCCTGCTTTTATAAGTATGTCAAAATGAATTCTATTGTCATGTATATCTAAAAATAACCAAGGGGAAAAAACAATATTAGAAGGCTGCTCTTGGTAGCACATGCCTGTAATTCCAGCGTCTGGGGCGACTGAGGTAGGAGGACAGCAAGTTCAAACCAGTTTCAGCAACTTAGTGAGGCCCTAAGCAACTTAGGGCAATCCTGTTTCAAAATAAAAGCCAAAAAAGGCTCTGGATGTTGCACAGTGGTTAAGCACCCCTGAATTCAATGTCTGGTACCAAAAAAAAAATTAGAAATCACATACTTCAAAGTCATCATCTTATACATGCCTGAAGTAACAGGAGAACTTAAGGAGTCTTTCCAACCTTACTTGCCCTAATTGATGGCAAGTCAAGTCCTCTAACTTTAAGCACACCACACTGACCACTACAATATAAATATGGAGAGCTGAATAAAAGCATGCCAAGCAGCAAAATTCTGACTCTCCAGAGTGCATACTTCTATATTTAATTAGGACGGATCCACAACTTGGTGCTGTCCATGAAATATGGTTTAGGATATATTAGAGTACCATGAACTCTTATGCTTTTAATTGCATATTAAGTAAGTTTCTAATTTGGTCAACACAGGTTAGATGGGCTGGCTCTTTTAGTATCAGGGCTTGAATTGTAGGGCATAGCAAACCCTGTTTGTTCAGAAGACTGTTTGCATCTTCTAGGTTTCATTTCTAGAATTTTCATGAGGTTGATTTGGATAAATGCATCACTAGCATATATAGAAATAAATACAGGATTTCCAATAACATTCATATTATTCTTAATGTTTTGACATCCTCGATGCTTTCTAGTTTCCTTTAACTAATTTCCATGAGAGTTCATACAATCCAGAAACACTACTGAAGAAAATGATATATCAGCATGCACAAATACAAGACCAGTGATTATATGATAGTCATTTTACATATCTACCAAAGATTTAGCACTGTGATAGGCACAAAGATGGCTTAAATTGAAACTGTTATAATTAATAATGTAAACAAAACAAGGATATTACAGTCTCCTTGAATTTGACTTATTCCCTGTTCAATGGTACTGGTGGGTTAAGACTTCAGACAGACATTTCTTTCTTTAAATTCAAAGAAACATCACGATGAGAACATTTGGTAAATAAACATACAGCTTATTTACAGGTGTATGGTGACTCATGACAATTGCCTCAATTTTTATGCTTGACAGAACAGTATTCCCTGTATATGTAAAAGAAAACTGACAAAAATTTCATGATCTTTGGAATTTGATTTGATCTAGATAGATTCTAGAGCATTTCAGCATCATGTTATGGAATGGATTATAAAATTTTCAATTTAGGGTACATGGTTGCCCAAAGCTAAACAATGATTTTGTTACAGTAGAATGATAGCTAACGACTGTAATATGAATGCTTTGTAATAAGTAGCTTTTTCTCAGAATATACTTTAATCCTATCCTGTAAATATTTCTTGATTATATATTTTACTAAGGTAAACTCAACAGAATAATCACAGCCTCATTCTAAATGATCTCACATTTTTAAAGCAAGAAAATACCATATATTTTGGATATTCCACACAAAAAATAATTATATAGTTACTCTTAATGCTTGGGAACACTATGAATAACCCAAATATTATTGCATAAAATCAAAGGCTAATGATTATACCATTATTTCCAAGTGCCCTTCACTTAGAAACTACTACCAACATATTCATAAGATAATTTCATTTCAAAATTGTATATATGACTATAACAATGTGAAATCAAAATTTTATTTTCTGTTGAGTCATGCTTGTGGTTACCTTGCAATGATCTATTATGAACACATTGATGGTTACATGGTAAGTAAGAATTTAAAAGATGGAAAACCCTGTTGCAGAAATTCCATTTTGGGGTTTACTTTTTAAAAAAAAATTGTTATGGATGATAAAAATTCAAAATAGAGTTTATTATGCATATAAATTCTATAATTTGGACAATCACAAGAGATTCCCTGGCTTCCTTGTTTAGACTTCTCCACATGGATTGTGTGATATAATTGCTAAAAGAGGCAGTGTCTACTAGATCTTACTTGGGTGGTAATAGTTCAGATGAAGTTCAATTTTCACAAGCTGATGAAATTAGAAACTCCCAAGGGGGGAAAACCACTATGTCCAGAAAAATCTATAAGACTAACATCAATTCATCTTTGACCATGCATCAATAAGAATCTTCATGCCTGAACCTGGGTAATATAAGTATGTGTTACACTGGTACTTTTTTGTGTGAAAAAAATAATAGGGTAAATAGATCCTTAAATTCTGAAGTATTTCTTAAAAGTACATTTTAAATTCACTTTAAATGTTAAAATCACCATCATTTTTTATGGAAAGTATTGCTATACCCCTCCTGAGTTCCGAAAGTAATTGTTTTGTGAAGGAGCTGTTAAACTACTGAGTAAATAACATGTCTTTTGAAATTATCATAATTACACATATTTACATAACAGACTCCACGGAATTGTTACCAAAATTACATAAAATCCCACATATAGAAGTTTCTCTTTCCTTTATTCATGAGCTATTTTTAATTTTCATCATCTTCATCATGTACACTTAATATAGAATAAACAATGGTCGATTATCTCTCTATGGAATTTTGATAGGAAGTAGACTGTTACATGAGTAAATGAACTTAACATTTGAATCTTTACAGACTAAAATGTACAACTACTTATGTAATATCTAATTTATAGAGCTTCTGTTAGCCTTCAAATCTAGGTATGTAACTTCTGTTATCCTTCAAATCTAGATCATGACCTCATTTTTTCCCCTGAGTAACCAAATTGAAATCTTGTTGAAATTTCATGTGATTAGAATTCTATTGCAGGTATACAAAGTGTATATAGTCACTCTCAAATGACTGAAATATTACCTGATTATCCTCAGTTGACTTAACTTCTTAAAACAATGATTGACAAATGTCTTTATTTGCTTTTCCTTATACTGACATTCTCCAGAGTCTTATTATGAGATGGCATGTTTTATATATTTAACCTGCTTACTCTCGTCCCACAGATATAATAGACACTTCTGTGGATTAGTCTGAACCCTGTGACTCTCAGATTGATGACTTCTACCCTTACTTCATAAATGTCCAATGCTTTTCAACTCAGGTACTTCAAATGCAGCATGCCTCAAACGAAATGGTATTCCCACTAGACCTACACTTTTTCATATTGCTCTAACACTAGATGCTATCACCCATAGCCATTGAAATGGCTATTTTATGCTGTTTGTATATCCTGATATGTTCCTAACTTTGTACTTTATCTGTACTCACTTGGTAAGTTTTCTTATCATTTTTCTCTATACTACTCTAGGCTCAGGCAACAGCTCAAAAAGGTCTTTTCCCCATTAGGCATTTTAACCCAGCCAACTTTGCACTCCCACAAGTAAACCTTTACTGTGCAAGCTGCTCAAAATCCTTCAATAGCTCTCCAGCATCTGCCAAATTCCTGAATGTCAACTTCAAGGTCATTATCATCTCCATAATTACTATTTTAGTCCCATATCTCAATATTGCACATATCTGGAATCTTCCTAAGAAGCCTTTTTACATCAAGAATATATCATATGATACAAATTCTTTCCATATTACCTGGATTATTCCTACCCATTCCTGCTCCTTTACCTTTGGCTGAATGGTATACTCACAGTAATCCTTTAGGATGACCTTAACTAGAAATGGTCTCTCCCCTTTGTTTTTGCTTTTCATTTCCTTTTCATTTGCTTAAACAATCTGATTTACATTGTAGTTTATAGATAAATATGTCTGTTTTCTCCACAATGGCATACTTCAATGGAGAACAAAACGTTTGGATTTTAATATTTCCCTTGCCTAATGAGGTGTATGGCCTATAGTATAAAAATAATCTTTATGAATGAATGAAATGAAAACAAGAAAAATGTATTAATAATTCTAGATCAACAAGTATAAAGATAAGATTTCAGAAGGAATGGAATGAGGAAATTTTCCTTTCTCCACTGAAAATTATACTTTGCAATTTGAAATAAATGCCAGTTGCCTGGCATATGTTATGAAAATATATTACAATGTACCCCGGGAGAAATACTAAATTTGTCATATGTTTCATATGTCTGTAGGCCTTGACAGTAATAATAATTGTTTGGAGTTAGGTATATATTGAAATTCTTTTTTGATATTTCTGACCATTTCTCCTGTGGTATCTTATAGAAACTTTTTTTTAAGTAAAGGAGAATTAGATAGGTGGAAGAAAGTAGACAAACAATTATAAATAATATATAGAATTAATGTATTAAGATGGAATTGTACTTTAAAATATTGAGTATAAAAGATGATAAAGTATTTTCTTTTGAAAATTAAGAATAATACTTTTAATCATTTTAATTTTAATAAATCATTTCAGTGATTCATTCCCTTGAGTCATATTAAGCCCTCATGAGAAAAATAATATTATACTAGAAAAGTAGCAGACACATTTTTCCATAGGTAAACTAATTTACTAATTTTTATATCTAGGTATGTTTATTAAAATATTTTAAATGTAGAATTCTAAGAATAATTCAGCAAAAAAGACTTAAGAAGAAAATGATAGGAATCATGACCTTTCCAAATTAAATACTAATGAATTATAGCTGAATGTATTCATAGGGTCCAGAATAAAATTATTATTTTTAATATAAGGTGGAATGGCCAAAGCAAGCAAATGAACTCATGCATTACAACAAACATTTATAATCTTCTATGATGAAAATATTCTGTATCCATCATTCCAGTGACATTGAAATGTATTTTATTCCATTTTTTGTTTTATTGACCACGCTCTGCAAATACTGTTACAAAATCAAACTTTATTCCGTCTGTTTTGTTGAGAACTTTGTACCTTTTGGTAATCATCTCCCCCTTTCCCCTATTCCCTTTCTTCTTGTAGCCACCATTCTAATCACTGGTTTTAGAATTCAGTTGTTTTTATACTGCACACAATGAGTGAGAATATGTGATATTTGTCTTCCTATGTTTGGATTGACCTTTTATTTGTAGGTACACCTAGAGAGAAAGAAGTCCTCAAATATGTACATATCTCAAATAGATTTTTATTTTATGAATCAGTCCTGGGTAATACCCAACTCAGGATAAGCACACTTTTTTTCTCTTAAAAACAGTAATGGCGGGCTCGGGATGTGGCTCAAGTGGTTGTGCGCTTGCCTGGCATGCAGGAGGCACTGGGTTCAATCCTCAGCACCACATAAAAGAAAATAAAGATATTGTGTCTACCTAAAAACTAAAAAATAAATATTTTTAAAAAGTAATGGGATATAAAATAGTATAATTAGAATCCCAGTCTTGTGACTATACATGATAGTAAGATTCACTGTAGTGTATTCACACATGTACATAGGAAAGTTATGTCCAATTAATTCTACTATCTTTCCTATTCCCATCCCCCCTTTCCCTTCATTCTCCATTGTCTAATCCACTGAATTTCTATTCTTCAAATAGCCCCCTATTGTAGGTTACTTTCTGTGTTGCTATGAAAAAGGGTAAGAATTATCTCCAGATATTACTATGGAGTAATATCCAAAAAGTAATGGAAATAAAGAAATCAAGGTGAAGGAAAAAAAAGAGTAGTGGAATAAAGATGGCCAGTATGTCCAAATATTAAGGCAACAAACACACTTGTGTCCTTACTCTGTGTAGCAATTAAAGGAGAACATTTTATCCTTAAGAAAATATTACTCTTATGGTATTATTGAGGTTACTAAGAAAATGGAAAACCTATGTCCTGAATTCAACATTTACTGCACTGTTTTTTTTTTCCTGGCAGTTTCTACAAACTTTATAGTTATTTTAGAGATGAAGTTCTTATTCCAAGAGTAAAGAATTACATGGTCCTTCTTAAGGAATATATCATTGCTCTTTTTCAACCAAAGTAGTTTTTGAATGTAGTAATTGCCCCTTTAAATCAAATAGGTACATTTCTCTTGTATTCTTCATCCTATCTTTAAGATTTTTTCTACTGATATTTCCAAGACCTTTCTGGCATGCAAATGAAAGAGAGGGTCCTATACCTTTATAGTCCAAGAAGCAAAGCGTTTTTCATTTCTAAATATGTCATGAGGTTACACAGAAAATTACCATCTGTGAATCTCCTCTAACTCTGGTACATGCATTTCCCTACAGAATCTACCAGACACTTCATACCATGACAGAATGTAAGTGATAGAAAGAAACAAAGACATCAACCAAAGCAATCCTCTCATTTTATGTACATAAGATCTAAGGAAGTATTATATATAAATCCTTAAATTTTTGAAACAGAATTGTAACGTGGCCATCGGTTTGAATAAAAAGCCTTGAGTATTTACAGACTCTACTCAATTTTCTTTGCCTCAGTTCAAATCTCAGGTGAACTAAATATCCTGAACAACTCTAATTTTATTAGATTCTTGTCAGGTTGGTTTAGCTTAAAATAATGAGGAATTGAGGACCTCTCTTCAAGAATGAAATAAAAATACAAGTGAATAATCAGGGTCACAGTTGAGAAACAGCATGTTGCAAATAATCTAAGTTAATAATGTAGATAAAATGTTTAGAAATGAATACCAGAAATACTGTATTATGATTAACTGCAGACATAGTGATGTTTTGTAAATATTGAGCCTTCTAATTGCTTGGATCACAAGGTAATTAAATTTCAGTATTGTTGAACTATTATAGTTTTAAATTATAATACTACATGCTTAGGAATGAAAACATAGGAAATACAAAAAAGCAACAAAGCAAAATGCTTATTGTCCAAATTCACAAGTCTCTGTGTTTTTATTTTTAACCCTTATTATATTTTTCTTAATAAATATTTAATACTTAATACTTTCCATTAGATATTATAAAACCTGTAGAAAAATAGTAGGCAGTTTTCTTCAAGATACTTAAAACTGAGTGAGAAGGGAAAACAGATGCAAAGAAAAAAGGGAATGGCCATACTAAGAATGTCAAGTCACTTATGTCCTACAGACTAAATATTCTAATGAAGCCATACAATAAAGTCCAGATAAGAAATAAGTTAATGGGGCTGGGGTTGTGGTTCAGTAGTAGAGTGCCCCTCTTGCATTGGTGAGGCCATGGGTTTGATCCTTAGCACCACATAAAAATACCTAAAATAAAGGTATTGTGTCCATCTACAACTTTAAAAATATTTTAAAAAGGAGTTAGTTTTACTGAGGAGGGTACAATCTACAGTAGAAATATAAATGAAAATTGCCTCCATATGTATGCCACAAAAAGAAGCAGTATATGGATGTTTTATCAATAAGGGATAATATGATTATCAAAGGCATGAAGAATAAATAAATTTAAGGTTAATCTAGTAAGAAAAATACAATAAGAAAACGGTCTTAGGATTCAGCAGGCCTGGGATTGAAAAAAATACAAGATAAATGAGACATAATTCTGGAATGTCTTAATGAAAAACAAATGGTATAATCAAAGCAGAAAGATCAGAATAGTCTGACAACAGGGTGCAAATAACACAGACTGGGAAGAGAAAAACAGGCAAAGACAATTAAAAATTATTTCAATTAATCAAATATAACAGATTGAATATTTAATGAGTGAAAAAAGATAAAGGGAATAGTATCAAAAAGAAAAAATAACAAAATGAAAATATGAGTACTAATATCTACTGATACTATGATTAATATTTTTTGAAACCTAATAATCTATTTTCTTTTTCCCTTAAACTGAGAGAAAAGAAACAAGGCAGATATAGGTGAGAGTGATGCATATCTCTATTTTGCCTGATGCTTTAGTTAAGAGGAAGCAAAGTGTTCCATAAATTGTGTAAACTAGTAAGAGCATTTATGCCTCCATTTTGAACACTAGGAGGAGGCTTAACTTCAGGATGACTATGAAAACACAAGAGATGTAACTTAGTTTAGGAAGCAAATGATAATGATGAACCAGACAGCCTAGTTTGCCCTCCCAAGTTTTCCTAGGTGTTTTTTTTTTTTTGTTGTTGTTGTTTTTTTTTTTTTTTTTCGTAGGCTGGTTCATCTGGGTTTAGTCATCTGTAAATTAGGTTCTACAACACATACAACAGAATTATAGACTGTGTTATGAAAAGGATGGAAAACAAGCCAGACACTTCAAGGGATGTGTTCACAGTGGCTAAACAAAGCAGGAATCCTTACAAGGACATAATCAAAAAGAGCAAATTTAGATTATTAATTTTTACATGTGTAAATTTCAATCAGAAGATGCCATCAAAACCCTCAATGGACAGATCCTGTCAGCAGTCCCAATAAACCCAGCATGAACTCAGGGAATCCATTTCCTCTCAGCTACACAATGTCAAGAAACCAACTTGTCCACACTCTAGAAGATATCTTAGAAGAACAAAGGAGAAACATTTTAAAGAGAAAGCAGCCCTCAAATGGGACAGTGTTAAAACTAAAGAGACTGATTATATAATAGAATTAAGATGAGTATGGACCAGATTAGATCAAAGTTACTTTACCTCATGGCACAGCAAGAAAGAAGATTAGATTATTTACTGTAAATAACGGATTCTACTTTACTTTCCTCATTTGAGTGATATGACAGTGATGTAAGAGCACTCTACTAAAATGGTAATTGTCATTTTCCTTGTATAGTTGAAGATATGTTGATACAAACCAATAAAGAAAGACTACAGAACAATTTTCTTTCCTTAGTGAGCCAGAGAATCCATGTAAGAGGAGAAAGATGGGCTCCTGAGCCAGGAAAATATCCACATTTTTTTTTT
>NW_026000249.1:17663094-17695304 GCF_001458135.2 Marmota marmota marmota | reverse complement strand
ATATATCAACAGCCTCAAAACTTAGGTTATTTACTTTGATAAAACAAATTTATGTGGACTAAGCTAACATTTAACAAATTCTATTTTTGTGGAGATGGTATTCTTAGAAATAAAGTTTGAAAACACCAATAAATTAAAACCAGTGAATATAAGAACTCTGAGAAAATTCTTGTCTATTACCCAAATGTACATTTCACTCAACAAGAAGTTTCACTCTGCATCCTGTACAGCCAGAGAAATGAGAAATTATGCTCCATTCAGGTACAATGAGTTAAAATGCATTCTGCTGTCATGTATAACTAATTAGACCAAATACAAAAATTAAAGACATTTCATAAACTTCAATTATCTATTGATCATGACAAGCTTCTATAGGAATAATATTTAATTAGTGATTTGATTAATTTCATAATGATTAACACATTAAATTTTATTACAAATTAAGGAATTACTTATCACTCTGCACAGGTGATCAATTCTGTATACATTAGTCTTCCCCTAACTGAATAAGATCTATTCCAAGATTCACAAGGGATGCCTAAAATCCATGGATAGTACAAAAACTCATATAAATTATTCTATATATAAATACCTACCAAACAATACATATATATAGAGAGAGACCAAAACAACAATGAACTCTAATAAATGATGTGAAGGTGGTTCCTGCCTCTCCCTCAAAATATCTTATCTGTACTTATCCATCTTCTTTTGGTGATTTTATGAGATGATACATTGTCTACATGAGATGAAATCAGACACAGACTTAGACATTATTATTAGGAATTAGGCTACTATGTATTTCTCACATACCCAAGTTCCATGTAGAAGAGGACAAAGTCCTGGTAGGTACACCAGAAAAAAAAAAAAAATCGGAGCTCCCTTCATCCATTCCCAACTCATAGAGAACAGGGACTCTAGCCTCTGTATTGGGGTCTGGGCACTCACAGACCTTACCTTCATCATGGTCCTGGGCAGTGGGACCTTACTGGGAGTGATAAACTGAGGAAATCCAAGACTACAGACTTTTATCAAAAAGCAGAGATGCTACTTCAAACAAAGCAGGTCATTGACACTTCCCCCAACTTTGGAGTGAAAACTCAGGGGAAAAAAAGCAATCCCTAAGAAAAGACAGTTTGAAAATATTCCCCCAAAGGAATGGGAATATTGAAACAAGGCAGGCAAGTTCAAGCCTAATGGTGCTCTCAAATCAATGGAGATTTTGGTGATAAGCAATTCAGAGCAGAAAGATAACCCATAGAATAGATATTTCACCAGAACCAGGAAAAGAGACAGTTTAGATAAGTCCTCCTGAGGTAAGAAAAACACTCAAAAGTCTTGCCTCAGAAACTGTCTTTCGAAGGGGCTCGAGTTTAATTAGATCACAGTGTGGAGCAATTTATACCCCAAGGTACTGTCCAAAACAATACAGCAATTAGCAAGAAATTAATGGAGCCTAAAATCTTGGCCTAATATCAGCAGAGGAAGATATTCTAACAGAGAGATCAGGGAAAAAGGCAGTCAAATAGAGTCCCCCTAAAACCAATGTCATCGAAGGGTAACTACATACATGTTCTTAGTTGCACCTCCTGAGGAGGGACATCAGAGGGAAGCCAGGAAAATATAGCTATCTGCTCTTTATACATATTAATAAATAGTCTAGCCCAATAGCAAGAAAGGTATACAGTCCACACCAATAACAACAATCACCATATTAGAGGGATCAATATCCAGAGTTACTACAACATACTACTTAAAATGTCCAATTTAAAAAAAAAATACAAGACACGACAAGAAAAGAGCAAAGCATAGCAGGCAACAGAAATGTTTGGTGAAAGGGCACCTATAAAGGAAGTCAACTTATCCATTATAAATATGCTCAAATTAACAAAGAAAACCTTGTTTAAGGAAATTATGATAATCATGCTATGTCAAAGAGATATGGAAGAAGAGAAAGAAACAATTGAAAATTCTTCACTTAAAAATATTTTAATGACTAGGCTGGTGTTGTAGCTCAGTGGTAGAGTGCTTGCCTAGCAAACGCTGGGCCCTGGGTTCAATCCTCAGCAGTACATAAAGATAAATAAATAAAATAAAGGCACTGTGTCTATCTACAACTAAAACATAAAAAAGAATAGCAACTGTTAAAAAAAAAACTCACTAGAAGGGCTCAATAGTAGACTAAAATAGTAGAAGAGTTTGCAAAAATGAAATAGAAAAATATTGAAGAGACAAACAACTCTGAAATTAAGTGGCACTGGATTATAATCATCCTTACAGAAGAACAAGAAGCACTAATACAGGTAATTATATAATTATAAAACTGAAGGCAAACTTATTACCCTTTCTAAACTGATTTTAAAAGGAATTGTATAAGACAATATGCACATAATTTTATTGTCAATCTAAAGACACATATATTACATAATATATTTGATAATAAATATACAAATAGAATGGTGGTATCAAAGCTACATTTCAATAAAGAAATGATACCAATGGGTACCTTACGTCCTCATGAACAAAATCTAAAGAAATTGATTAAGTGAAAAAATTAATTAAGTGAAAAAATTAATATAAAAATTCCATAAATACATTCTTATTCTCATATTAAATCAGCTCCTTTAAAATAAATCATGGATTTATTCTCAGGCGTGAACCCTAGGTTCCCAATCCCCTATCTGCTGTTTATGATAGATCTCCAGGAGCAAAGTAGAAGAAGAGAAAAAAACAACAGTAAAGATACAATAAAAATAAGGACTCTCTGTGTTTTTTTTTTACAGCTGGATGGTATTCTTAAACTTATTTGGTCAGTAATTATTTCTTGGCCAGAAATTATTAGAAGGAACTGTCTTCTTCCACCTAATACTGCTTTGGTATGAGTTATACTGGAAAAAAATACATCAAGCCTTTTTTTTCCACCTCTTATTCAATCCTCTCAAGAAAAGGATTGAATAATCTGATTGGCAGAATCATAAGAGACTGATATTCATTCAGCTTTGTTTCATGGATGAGAAAATTTGTGTTTCTTCTCTGTCCTAGGCTTGGGTGTAGAGCACTCACTTTCTCTTGTAGCTAGCGTGGGTGTATGCCTTTCCAAATACATATATCTAATATGGTTAGATCTCAAGGCACAGAATCAACTGAGCAGTTTGTAGAAAGTTAGAATATAGCAGTAGGTCTAATATTTCAGGGAAATAGACCTATTTCAGGAAATAGACTGTAGAGTAATTTTCACACTAAGATACTTAAAAAATATCCATGCCTGAAATGACACCTTTAATTACTTATTAAAATATGTAGTACAGAAAAACCTACTAAATTATAAAAATATGATAGGGCCAAATGCAAAAAAATTCAGGTAGGATTTTCATTGTCTGAATAATTGGGGGGGTTAAATTGGAAAAACACTCTAGCATACAGCATTGCACTAACCATCTATCACACATTTACTCCCCTAATTCATTAGAACTACCACTGTCATATGATATTATTCCTTTTCTTCATTTGGACTTTATGAACTAGTTTCTCTTTCATATATCCATTTGGACAGTATAAATCATAGAGTATAATTAGGGAGTAAAAGTGAATGGGTGGGCATATTAGTTGCACAGATAGGTAGGCACTTTAGGAAAAACAGAAGAGTGTGTAGAGAGAAGAGTCTGGAACCTCACATTCTAGGGATAGGGATTTTCCTTCCTACATAGAAGTATAAAGATTGGTAAATATTTATACAACATGCAATTTGCTAAAAGGTACATGAATCTGCACTTACTGTTATCTATTTTGTATATATTTGGAAATTTCAATATCAGTTTAAATTGTACCTGACTTTTTAGTATGGTTAGAGGATTTTGTTATTTTTGGGAGAAATTTCCACATCTATTAGAAAAGCATTACTGGGTAAAGACTGATCAGGCGCAGAAAATGGGTTTTAACAATATACATCAATCTTTAGTCATAAAAAAAAGAAGAGAATATCAGTACATAATTGCCAGTACCTATCAATAGGTCTACATACAACTGTACTAATTTAAATCTCAGGATAAGCAACAAGAACCTGCTAGTAGAAATTTTGTGAGTTGGCACAAATATATTAAACTTGAAGCTTAGAAAATGCAAGAGTCTTTGCATTTTTTTCCCACATAAACCAGACAGAACTTTTGAAAACTTCTTGATGCCAGCCATTAAATACTAAAATGTGTGTCACAGAAAAAAGTTGGGGTCAATGGATCAAAGAATAACAGAAGAGGCTAAAATAAAGAAAAATATTAATAGGGAAGCTTAATGAAATAAGCATGCGGGAATATCCAAAATTTGATAGGTAGATGAAAATACACAGTAGAGTTATAAACAAAGTTATAAAACACAATATAACATCATTAGTATAAAATTTTATTGTATGAAAATTTTACTGCTTTTACTATTTGTTCACATTAAGCATACCTCCAAGTAGTGTTAAGCATCATTTAAAGAAAATATTTCTACATATTTTGCTTTTAATTTCCATTACAATATCCATATTTCTAGAAACTCATAACTGATTTATCCATGTAGTCATTTACCTAATCTCAGACTTTAATTTATTTACATAATCCCTTATATTAATCTTTAGCTGATTCATGATTATCATTATGCATAATGTTACTAGAGCAAATTTCATTAAATTATGGTATCATTATGATATTCCTCAGTGACACTTAGGAACAAGGCCTTTTCAGGAAAATGTAATGCAGTTTTTTTTTTACTCTATATCACTTCAAAAGTTCACAGAAGGATTATTTAATTTTCTAGTAGAATACCTGTGTTTACTTGGTACTCTTATTGGTATAACCGAGAATATTCACATTACCCATAACCAATCAGGTAAACTGAAGCTTCCATTTGCACTGTAAATTAATTTCCATATTACCTTTAACTTAATTCACTAGAACACTATTCTCTTGTCTGCAACATATTGTACTGTTATTATGAATTGTATTTTTAAATATACACAACAAAGATTTTTGGAGTAGGAATATTTTTTCATTGCATTCCATATACCTTTTTGTAAGAATCTTTAATACTAAATATTAAAAATTTCAAAATGGCTCAATGAAAACAAATCTAGCATGTGGATGCATGTAAATCCATAATGCTAAGTTTGGGCATAGAATTAATTTAAGTTTCTTTATATTTCCTGGTATAAACTTTAGTTTTGATTTTAAAAGTGACTGAAGAACAGCTACATAATAATACTGAAGAAAAGCACCATGTTATAATTATTCTAAAGTCTAGTTTACAATTTGCATTTAAATATATAAAATTAAACAGTTTCTTCATTGACAGAAATATATGATGTATGTGTGTACACACACATACACACACACACACACACCATAGCTACCTTATTATTACTTGTAATTGCAAGGAAATCTTTCACTCATAACTTTAATTTGGTGTATCATCACACCTTGCATCTGTTCAAATTAAAATAAGCATGCTCATCAGAACAGGTGTTATGATTTCCAAATTGATTAGTAAAAACATTTTATTCTGCTTCAGTGTTTTATAGTTTGTAAAGCTCTTTAAGAATTATTGTTTGATGGTTTAGTTAGTATTAGGCAAGCACCTATTATATTTGTTAAAGTATTATATTCTAATAATAAAAATAATGTACTTAAGAATACAATGACAATTTGGGTTAAGTTTATTCAGAAACTATACTAAAGCTATATTTATTAAAACCACTTCCATGGTCAAATATTTGATATATGCATTATAAGGACAGTGATCCTGTTAAAGTAATCTGAAATGTACTCTGAAATATAAGGATGAAACAGTATTTTTACATTTAGACTAAGTGAAAAATACTTTATATAATATGTGCCTATTATATGTAGTTGATCAAAAGGTGGGACCTCTATAAAGAAGATTAGGTCATGAGGGCAGAATACTCAGGAACAAGATTTGTCAATTATGAGATAAGTCCAAATCAGTTCATTTATTGTTTCCGTCATGTGATTACACAGCAAGAATTTACTATCTATGACAAGGCCCTCACTAAATAGAAAAATCAACCAGCACTTTGATCTTCAGAATTAGAAAAAAAACCCCTCTGTTCTTTATGAGCTATTTATGGAATTTTGTATCAGCAGACATTGATGATGGGTCAGAGGGAGACTACCAATAAAATCTACAATAACTGATCAAGTTGAGGACATAAGGTGGTGACAACAATTTATAGGGACCTCACCCTTCATGGTCATGTTTTCTTTTTATTCCTTGTCATTAGTAAACTACTAGATTCTAGACATAGAAAAGTACATAATTTTATCTACTAAGTGTTAAGTGTAGGTTGATGTATGGAGAAAAAAGGACAATTTGAAGGAGTTGTTCAAATGACAGAAGATAAAGCAGGGAAAAAACTTGAGTTAATATCAGAGGGTTTACTGATTGATGCCTACCATTAGCAAGTCACTACCTAATAGCAGTAAGCAAGGAGAGATAGGGCAAGACAGTCAAAGCATGGCAGACTATTGGATGCTGCTGGGGAAGGAATGGAAGGCAGAGCAAGTAAACCACAAATTCGTAGGCCATCTGAGAGCAAATAAGAATAATATGAGTGTGTATTATCAGTTAGCTTTGAAGGACAATGCCTAAAAATAAAAACCATTTTACAAGATGGATATTTTGAAATATTCCCGTTTTATAAAGAATCACCTCATTCTATCAATGCTGACAGGTCCATATGTGTTATTTCTCTTAGTAAGTGTGGGAAACTATTTTTGCTTCATGTTAATGAACAAAAATTCATGCGAATTTTTTTAAAATTTAGATCTAAAAACAACTTTATGTTTCCTTATTACACATTTAATTGTGTCTTAACATGTCCACATGGCTTATTTCTAACTTCTAAACCTTTCCAGAATTTCTCTGGATTTTAAAAAGTCTTAATTGTTTTTCATATATATACTGTGCCAATTTGAGAATATACTTTAACACAACATGGAAATTATGCACTATGTCTACAAATTATGTTAAATATTAATAGTTTATACCTGATAAAAATTACAGCTTCCAAGGTGATTAATCAAATATTTAAGGTATATTTATATCATTTTCATCTTCATTTTTCTAATTACCATACTATAATAATACAGATGCTAAAATCCCCAATTAGATTCACAAGAATAAAATATATTTAAGTTTTATTTTTAAAGACATTTTATATTCATATTTGTATCATATAATATATTGGCATATATCTTTTTTAAAAAATAAAAAAGTTTTCATAATCATAGATTGTAAACTTCAACCAAATTAAGTGTGCATGTGTTTAATTTAAATATCCCACAGGTAGCTCTGATGCTATATACTAAACTTAAAAATTTTAATGATGTAACATCAGTCAAGAAAACATTTTCCATGCATACTCAAAAGTAAGCAATTCATCTATAACTACATTTATAAAGAAAAAAGTCTATACTAGGTAAAGATGATCAGATTAAAACGATGTTTCATAACTTTGGTATATTTCCAATAAGATTATAAATGTGAAAAGAAAATTATTTTGGTTATAATTTTGTATGCTTCGTGTCATCCTTGTGATTGGATTTTATATTGAAATCAGTGATAAATGTTGTGAGGTGATTAACGATGCATATGCCTTCTGATTTTAAAACTAGTTTGAATTTATTGACAGTTGAAAGTGTAACTGCTTATGAATTTATTCTGATCTACCTTTGAAATATAGTCCTTCAGTTTAAGTCAATTTGAAACATACTTATAATCTCTCCTATATAAAAGACACTGTGACTATTACTGGTGATAAATTGTAAATAAGATCAGTGTTGTGGATCAAGTATTCACAGTCTAGGAGAACAAACAACCAAGACATAATTGTTCAAGGCAGGCAGTGTACTCGATGAGTAGGCAAAAAAAGCCAAAAGAATGTAACGAAGGGTCCAGACAGCTCTGGACATGAGGAATTTGGACATCCAAGCCGAGGAAACATAAAATTGTGAATAATGAGAAGGAAGAAAAAAGATAAAAGGAGGAATCTCTATCAGTAGCATATGCTGAATAACTGTTATAGGATAGACTTGTAACAGGGATAGAAGTTATTTTAAAAACGAATACAGATGGTCTCCAACTCACAATGGTTTGACATACAATTTTTTGACTTTAAGATAGTAGGAAAGTGACATTCTTTAGTAATAGAAACTGTACTTCCAAATTGAAGTTTGGATCTTCTCCCAGGCTATCAATATTTGATCCAATCATCTCTGGCAATGCTGGGCAGTGAGATGCAGCTTCCAGTCATCCTCATAGCATCACAAAGAGAGACCACTGAAACTCCACAGTATACTTGGATGCTAACCTAGGATGTTGGATAGGTTAAGTATAGTAAATGCATTTTTAACTTACAATATTTTCAATTTAGGATTGGTGTAACAAGAAATAATCTCATTTTAAGTCAAGTAGCATCTATATTTCAAAATTTTTCTCCTTTCACTGTTTTTTTTTTGACAGAAAAGAATTCTTAGATATATTGTCAGCTTCTGAACTTTACTATCCAAAACAAGAGTAAGTGAAATAGAAAAACTATATTAATTTAAAACTATGAAGTTGAGGGGCATAGAGTAGAAAAAGTAATGCAATAACAGCAGAATTTTGAACAGTGTAAGGGGATCTTTTAGATGATGAAATAAGAGAATTATTTCAATAGAGGACACTGGGAGACACAATAATAGTGAACACTGATTTTATGATTTTAGCTGTGAATAATCAACAGTGCCCACTCCCAGCTTGGTTTTCATTGTAGAGTAAGTAATTATGAAATATTTTACTTATCTTTTGGATAACAGACTGTTCCATTGAACTTGATACCATTGAAAGACTGGGCAACATGAAACATAGATATAATTTAGGCATCACAATGTTGGAGAACTTACAAAGAATTATGACATGGAAAACATTGAAATTATACGTTTGGGTCAGACTGAATAATGTTGCATGACATGTCAAGAAGTTTGTGTTCAATAAGGAAATATATGAGCATCATTAATTATATGAACAGATACGTTTTAAAAGGATAATCCCAGCATGGGTGTGTAAAATAGGATACAAGTAAAAGAGATAAGGGAGTTCAGGGAGGTGGGTATTTAACAGAAAAGGTAGTAGTGTCCAGATGCATTTTGAACATTTAAGAAATTGGTAATAGCAACAGATAAGATTTACTTAATAAGGGAGCACAGGAAATAAAAAGAATTTCAATCTTTCTGTCTGAATTCAGTTTATTCTATACAGTCAACTATTGCAAAATTATCTCAGAAAGTTGTTTTGGTAAAATATATAAAAATATTACTCTGTAAATTTAATATTTGTTCAATAGCACTTCCTCACACATATACAATAGTTCATCAAAAAGACAATAAAAAATGCCACCTTATCTTTTGCAGCATAACCAATAGAAAAAATAAATGAAATTTTGGTTCTAAAAATTAGAATTAAATAGGAATCTAAATGCCCATTAACAATAGGATGTGAGTACAGAAACAGAAAATTAGAGATTGGAACCTTACATCTAGATCTAGATTTTTTAAATATTCACTTCACACGTTTAAAGTAGAAATAACAACAAGTAGGTGATCTATATGCCTCAACTCCTACTGTTAACAATTTCAAACTCTCAAGAGTAAGACTAAGTTCATGTTAATCACAAGGCTTTCACTGTTTCCAATAGTTATAAATTATCTTCCCTTATTCTGTATCCATAAATTGTAACTCTTGCATTCTTACATACATTTTGTGCTCCTTCACTTAGTAAATATTTAAGCACCAGAATTTGATGCCAATTTGAGGTGTTCGTCACATGAGAGTGGAAGTAATATGAATAAACAACTAAATGCAATTAATTGTGTGAACAAATTAGGAGACAGAATCACAGAATTAGATGTCCAGTTGAAGAAAGTTATTGGTGGGGAAAATATCAGCAACTGAGAGAAAACAGAGTAATATAAAATGTCTATATTAATCAAGCTTGAGAAATTCTTGCATTCAAGGCTCATATTTTCTATATCTTCATATCCTAGTATATGTGTTTCTGACACTCAGGAAGCAGTAAGTAAACATAAGTTCAGTGAATAAATTTCTACTTCTCACTCAGATGAAAATCGTCTTGAACAGAGGGAATATTAGTATCTTTTGAATCTTTTTCCTATACATTTCAATCAGTATTTGTTAATATGAGTAAAATATAGCTGATTACTGGTAGGTTTGGAATCCTCCTTCTTTTGGTAGTCGTCTACCATGTGCTTCAAAATAACCAAATGAATTCTCTCTCTTATTTTTTTGTTTTTGCTGTTGTTTGTTTGTTGGTGAACTATTCATTACTATCATTTGTAGTTTCATATTTTATAGAACTTACATATATGGATTGGTTTTGTGAGCAGTTTATGCAAAGAAGATAATAACCATTGTAAAAAGTAGATCAATTCACTTCACTTAAAACACTATGCATTGGGTTGACACGACATAATGTTTTCTAATTTCTTTATGGACTATTTCTCCTTGGTTTGTGGCTACTCCTGGTCTAAGTCCTCAACATCCTCTCCAGGCATTAAAAATCCTCGCTGACTATAGTTGAGAAATAAGATTATAAAAAATAATGGTGAAGGACTGGGAATGTAGCTTAGTGATAGAGTACTTGCCTGACATGCAAAAGGCCATGGGTTCTATCCACAGCACAATATACCAAAAAGGGGGGAGGTTAAATAATATTTTGATTTAATAGCAGAGATAGTGCAAATCATGGACAGTATGCATAGCTGAAGTAAAGTAGGTCCACTGATATTAGGCATAGTGGACAGATTTTATAGCCCACTATTTTTGAGGGTCACTCAAAAATCCCTTATGACTTCTAGTTAAAATAATTCTAATTGTCATATATGAACTCATATTCCAGTGATTTTATTTACCTGGCTATTTAAAAATATGCTAATTGTGTAAGCCAATTAGAAGATTGCCAATGATTAAATACTGTTCAAGTTCTAACCAAAATCTTCCTGATACACCTAACTTATTAGCTAAAGTGAACATGAATATTTTGATCCAAAAAATAGAGATAAAATGAGTTTTAGTGCACAGTGAAGTTTGGTAGATAGAAATGGCTTGGATTAAAAGATAGTTTATGAAGTTTGGGGCTAAGAATTATAAGGATTAGTACTAAAAACATAACAAAATGACTTACTTTTGGTTTCCATTCTTACCAAACATATGTTGTTTATGTTTGCGCACCCGTGTGTGTGTGTGTGTGTGTGTGTGTGTGTTTGTTTCTACTTCACTATGGTTTCATGAACTTGAAACATTACAGCTATAATAAAATGTGCAATGGTTCTTAACTACTCAAATTGGCAATTGCATATTCATTTGAAACCCCCTATCAAGTCTATAATTACATTACTTCATCTGCCTCTCCCTTTTTCAATTTAAACAATGAGACTTTAGTTTGTGTAATTCTCTATGGGAAGTTGGAATTATTCTAGTGTATTTGCCTTGAGATAAAAGAGTAACATTATCAACTGACATTTAATAAACCACTTGTAGATTTCCACCAGCAAAGAAAGTTGCTACCAACAGAACCATTTGAAATTCAAGGGAGAGTATACTAAAATTTAGTCAATTAAACACTTTGCTTTGCCATATTACTTTTTGATGAAGACTACATATGTTATTGATGATAATAATTGTTCATATATCCCTCCCAAATCAATGAGTAAGTAGTTATTTCATTTAGAACTGCCATACTGTGATAACTAGTTTTTTTTTTAAATTGTTACGTATTCTGGTTAATAAATAAGCTTATACGAAAATATTACCTGATTATGAAAAGACTTCCCAACTTCATTTTTTCAACATGATAATCAAGTTTCTATATGCTTGACCTTTTACTGGAAAACCCAGAAGTTAAAGTTCAAAAGCTTTATTGTCTTTCCCCCCAAAAAATGTTTGTCCAGCAAGCATGAGTTAGGACTTTACTATTTTCTCAAAGATATTTTTGCTTTCTTTACCTTTTCACATTAAGCTCTATGAAAACTATATTTTAGATATGAATAAATCAGGTCACCTTTACAGAAATGATAGTTTATTTCACTCAGAACCTATTAACTTCCATTTTATTTATTCTGCATGTTTGCATACAGCAAAACTATTACAGCAAACATTTGGGTGTTGCAGAGGTTCTAAACAAACAGAGAAAATTCTCTTGACTTTGCAGTGAATGTAAGATATCTATTCTGGCTTTCTATAGTATAATACACAAGCTACACAAGCATAGTACCCTGGGGAAAAAATCTATTTTCCAAGATAAAAACTGCAGGTCATACATCAACCATAGAGAAAAGTCAACATAATCTCCATTAACTTAAACCAAAATTATTGTACCCTTCCATCATTGGGTTGTACAGTGAAAATTTCCCTGATAATTTTTTTTCACAAACTTTCTACTGATCTCTATTCTTCAAATTATTCCTTAGCATGAACATTGATATAACTATTTCATTTAACAAAACATTCATGTGCCCAGTTTCTCTTGCTTTACATTATCCTAATTCAGGCTGGCCACAAGTCATCCTGCAAGTCATAAAAGAACAGGATAAATCAAAAGAACAAAGAAACTATTGACTGTCTTTTTTTTTTTTTTGACAGGGATACAAACTATTTGTTGAAGAGAGTCATGTTCTGCCTAGAATGTAGAACAGCTGTAGGAGACATATGGGGCTTCTGTGGAAGAGAATTTGCCTGGTTCATGGAGTGAGACCCTAATCAAAGTGATTGATGCTGGATAAGATGCAGAAATTCAGCATATTCTCTTTTGAAGAGAGTAGTTCTGCAGATAAGTACAAAATTCCCTAATGAATGATACAGGCTGTAATACCTGGAAGGTTCCAAGGATAAACATTAGGTTTACTTGTATGCTATATTTTCCACAAATCACTTTTTTTCTAGTGTCAAATATAAAGTACAAAGAAAAACAATGTTTAAAATTGCCATATTCAGACATGTATATTCAGAGCTGCAATTTATAATGCTTTTATCCAAGTGAGCATTTTAATGAGAAATGTCATATTTTAACTATGAATGGATGTGAATGTACTTTTAAAAATATTTCGACATTATAATTCGGTCATTTTTCATAGATGAAACAGACTTAATAATCACACCAAGGAAGATAATAAAAATATATCTTCAGGGCCTGGGGTGTGGCTCAGTGGTAGGGCAATTGCCAAGCATGCATGAGGCACTGGGTTTGATCCTCAGCACGACATAAAAATAAAACAAAGGTATTGTGTTCACCTACAACAAAAAAAAATAAATATTTAAAAAAAATGTATAACTTCAATGTTCTAGACATATATATATAATGAAATTGAATATCTAATAATTGTACCAAAGTTCAATAGAGAATAGGGTTTTGAGAATTATCAGATAACTCCAAATGATGTCAGAATCTTTATTTAAAAATTTGTTTAGCTTCAACTTCAACTACTAGAGGCTGCTTCTACTGATATTCTCCCATTCTACTCATGTCTAAGCCATTCAGAATGACCAATCCAGAAATAACCTGCATAATAATGTGAATTAGTCATAAAATTAGACTAAACAAACATGATCTTCTTCAAATCATCACAGTTCATTCCCAAGATTCTGTTAGCTACTTTATTAGGTTATATTGCTACCATGGACTCCTTAAAACACCACAATTAAGTATTAAAGTGAATTTATTATGATTTGCTCAATGTAAATTATTTTATGATTAAATCTATCCTAAAATGGACATGAAATAAATACCAAAAAATATATAAGCCCAAGAGACTTGAGTAAACTACACTAGGTTAAAAAAAGCTATAAATCAAAAGAGAAATGGATAAATGTGCTGTGTGAATATGATGATGAGATCATCATTTTTATTTTAATCACTGGAACCTGAACAGATCTTAATAATGAGCCATCAATTTACTTAGACATAACAACCAAGAAATAAAATGAGATTCCTCTGGCACTTTAATTGTACTAATGTGCATACCACTGCCAGGAAAAAAATTACCCCCTGGGTGCAATTTTTGGAAGTTCAATTAACATTTCATATCAGTAGGGTGCAACTTCTCATATTAACAGGGTCATCTATGTAAGTGGATCTTACTTGCCTGAAAGAGTTAATTAGCTAATTCCATTTAATTTATTTTTTTAAAACCCTGAAAAAAGTTTGTTGTGTGTGTGCATGGGATTTTTCAAAGACTCCCTTATAGCCTTGAAAATTATGAATTACTTTAAGCTCCAGAATGGTTAAACTGCGATGACAACTATGAAATGCTTCTGTGTCTCAAAATGAATAATAACTCCCCAAATAGAGAGAAAAATTATTTAATGGAAGTAACATTGTGTATTACATTATCCAGTATTATAAATAGTTACTCCTTGGTTGATATCAGCACTCAGAAGTACTCAAAGAAATATGTCATAAACACTTATATTACAGCTGATAGATATATCAACAAAAGTTTTATATTTATGTGAAGTTTTGTACTAATTGTAAGCTGTAGAAAAATGCACAATATAATGCATAAACCTATATTCTTAATATGTGTTATTATAGATATTATTACAAATTATAGAGATAAAACAAGGTCTCCATTTCTACCACTATGATTAAAGATCAATTTACACTGACCCAAATTTTCTGTAATATTAATTATCCTCAGTTACTAGATTGAAAATATATAAAAGTAATGATTCTTAGAAAATGATGAAAACTTCACTTGTAATTAGCCTATGTTCATATTGAAACATAAAGCTGACATGATCCAATGTAATACAAAATATGTTAAAAGTCATCAATTTACAGCAAATAAAGACAAGCAATTTATCAATAATTTGTCTTCTGGATTAAAAATTATAAAAAATAACTATACCATGTAGCAATACAAACATTAATACAAAACGATCCTTGAGACAAACCTATTTATGTGAACTACATGGACTCCATAAAACACCACAATTAATTATTAAAGTGAATTTATTCTGATTTGCTCAATGTAAATTATTTTATGATTAAATCTATCCTAAAATGGACATGAGAGTCATATACATGCATCTAAATTGTAATACCAATTTCCATAAGTTAAAATGTCAATCTAATAATGATTTATAAGCCATGTATTGTGATTATATAAGATAATGAATCTTTAAAGTATGTATCTTGTCAGTTTTCCTATTTTTCTAATATTAATCATTTATACAATTTTAAAAATCATCCTCCTACAAATTTTAATTGCTTTGAAAAAAGGAAGCCAAACATACAAACTCCATTTTGCTGCTCAAAATGGACTAGGAGATACCTGTTTTCTCACTTTCCTAGGCCATGTTTATTTCTCTGATTGAATGAAATGACTACATTATTGTAGGACAATCTATACTATAGTGTATCAACTCAATACCATTAAGTACATTTTGTATATTCTGGTAATATATTTGCAAATAAAGATTGGAGCAAGAATTAGAAACATAGCTACATTATCAGTTCTAAGCTTTGTATTATATTCATGAAAATATGAACCATAGTCTTTGATAGAGAAAACATCTTTCAGAAGTTATTGAATTACATGGTTAATATTATAAGCCATGATTGGGGTGCAGTTAAAATTTATAGACAGAATAATACAAGACATGAAGATTATAATTAAAATAATTGATTTTAATTATTTCTTGCCTTCTGCTACATTTGCTGTTGTTTTGCTCTTCCTTTTCCAGGGCTTTGAGATGAAGTGTGAGCTCATTTATTTGCTGGTTTTTCCTATTTTTGAGGAATGACCTCCAAGTGATGAATTTCCCTCTTAAAACTGCTTTCATTGTGTCCCATANTTGCTTTTTTATGCTGCTCATGAATTGAAAACTCTAATTTTTTTTGTGTGTGTGTGAGATTTGAACACTCAACCATAACCACATAACTAAACATGGGGGTCATTTACGGATGTCCAATAGGTAAGTGATCATTTTTAATTGATTTTTTTATTACAGTGGAATGCATTACATTTCTTATTACACATATACAGCACAATTTTTCATCTCTGGTTGTATATAAAGTATATTGACACCAATTCATGTCTTCATACATGTACTTTGGATAATGATATCTGTCACAAATTAACTGTAAACTATCATTAACCTAAAACTACCACAAAAGAAAATCCTTTGCCCATGAGTAGGAACTCAACCTGTAAGGGATCAGAAATAGATATTAGATTTACAGAAAAAAACAAAACTGAGGAGCAGTTAAACTTCCATGTCAAACTTCCACTTGCACAAGTTAAAGCAATTGACAGCTTTCCTTCCTGTAATACTAAATATGCATATTTGGGGTATTGTAATGATTTTTCAAAGACTAAATATTATATATGTATAAATATCAACCATTCTACAGATTATTGAAAGTCAGTCTACACATATATTTGGCCTACTATCATCTAATAAGTCTGCTTTCAAAATATGTTTATTCAACAAGTATTCATTAATCTCTTCTTATGTGCTATATACTATTTTACACAATGGAGATATGGCAATGAAAAGAACAGATGGATTCTTGTTTTCTTAGAACATTAATTCCAATGGGGGTAAATGCTATTAGTATTCAAAATATGTTTAAAAATTTACTGGGGGTCACTCAGCTGAGATGATTACAGCACCTTAGATTTTTATGTAAGCAAACCAAAACCCAACTCAGTGTACACAGTAAAAAAGAAACTGTAACTCATCAGAAACTGCCTACTAACTTGCAACTGGAGATTTTCTACTTGAGCCAATTAAACATTTTCTTTGAATTTCTTCCACAAACACTTACAAAAGTTTTCACCTCACACTTCCTTGGTGGAGTCCGCATTACTTGTGGTTTGGTACTACCTGATTCGTTAATCATTGCCTGCCCAAATAAATCTAAAATTTTAATGCATTAGTATTAATGCTGGCACTGTCTGCTAAGCAAAATATTTTACAATCTCCATATTTGAGATTATTTTTGTTCTTGAAGTCTGACTCTGAATGCCACATATTCCTAGAAATTCTAAAAATGCACATAGAAAATGGCCTTACTTTTCCCCTCGATTCTCATAAGTGCTGAGACTAACAGTGTATCCAAGTTTCCTTACTCAGTACATGGGTAGCTTTGCAGGATTCATAGAACACTTTCTCTTAACAAACAAGGCACTCACAGTGCCAGAACACCTTTGTTGAGACGTGGACAAAGAAGGAACTATTGTTACTTCACAGATGAGAAAATTAGGGACAATAAATGTTATAGAGATAATGAGGGGTGGGTCAATAGTAAATTCAGGTATTGTGACTCAAAACAACAGTGATTATCAGCTCATGTTTAAAACCTTGGCCCTCAAAAACTTCAAATGTTCTCTATTCCAGTTTTCTTATCTGTAAATGTCAATCATAAGAGTGCTCTGTCATACGTTGTGCAAAGAGAGTTAGCTACCTATAACACCAGTCTAATAATGGGACAAAAGATAAGGCTAACCAAAGTTGAGGATATTCCACAACAAATTTCAACCAGTACTCTTCAAAAGTGTTATTGTCTTAGGTAACAAGAAAGAATGAGAAACTATCATAACATCAGTAGACATTAAGAAGGTATGATGCTGAAATGCAATATGGACCACTTCTGGATTGGATCCTGAAAACAGAAAAAGGACATTAGTGGATAAACTGGTGAAATCCAAATGAAGTCTGAAGTATAGTTAATATTACTATACAAATATTACTATTTTGGTTTTAATGAATATACTACAGTTGTGTGAACATTGCATTAAGGATAAAGTGAATATGAGAACACTTTGTACTATTTTTGCAACTTTTCTGACAAACTAAAATTGACCCCAAACTAAAAAGCTTATTTTTAAGGTAAATAAGTTAAATTGATTAACACATGTGGAGAGAATGTTTATAAGCACATAATAAATACTATATAGTAGTTATACTAAATGCTAGACACTGTGCCCATAGCAGAAATGAAGAAAAATATGGGAGAAAAAGGAGATAAGAAAGTAATTACAAAAGGTCACAAGGGCAAGATTGGATGGTTTGCTGTCCTGAAATTGAAAACCTGAAGGTCAAGTAAATGTAAAACAGAAAATAGAAGAGCTGGGGGTCCTCATCTCCAATGTCCTATTATACCACACTCTTCTTATCTGACCCGTCTTACTATAAATATCAGCTGAGACTTGTAGTCATATTCTCTTTGCCTGTCCTAAAACCCTAGCGCTATTGTAAAAATAGGTTTGCATTATTGCTAGCTAATTGAAGGTTAAATGCTGGACTTGTTTTAAAGAAGGGGAAAAACATTATACCAGTGTTTGTTTTTAATATTCAAAAATATTTAATTTCGTGTGTACAGAACACTAGAATTAGGTTGCCACATGAAACGAAAAGGAAATGCTCTAAAAGGCACCTGAAAAAGAATTTGAAATGTATGCAGGATAGATATTATCTTCTGGAAAGTGGTGGCAGCATATTCTTTGAGTCTGCATGTAAGAATATGTGCTTTCAGAAATTAGAATTGCAATGACATGTTCTACAAAGCTTGCAGGCTTTGGACATTGCTGGAAGACTATATGTCATGAATACCCTGTATATTCTTATTTTTACCCTTTAAAAATGATATCAGAATTCAATCTATAGATCAATGTATAGAGTCCATAAGTACTTGAACAAGTATCATATTTCATCTATTCTAAGACAGATTCTAAATTGAATACCTCTAAAACTGAGATAAATCTTATAATCCAAAAAATATAATTTGGCAGCATTTATTTAATAAAAACTGATGACCAATTCTGTATGGTTTTCTAATACAGAACTGTTCAGGAGAAAATTATTGATGTATATTATGCATGTGAGTAACTTCCACTCTTCTCTTACATACAAGACAAGCATCCTATCCTAATTTTCCTCTATACTTCAATGTTAATTAAGTAGGAAAGTTGCAACTAGTGATATATTATGAAGAATACTCAAGAAATACGGTTAAAACAATTTTCTCAACAAATACACTACTTATGTTGAGAGTAAATAAAAGATTTGTAGGCTACAACTAGAATTGGATTGAGAAGCATATGGAAAGCCTGGGAAAAACTGACCACCAAGACACTAATATTCAAAATCTGATACCTACTCTCAGAGATTTCAGATAATTATCATTGAAGTAAATCATTGATGAATGGAAGTTTTGGCATAAGATCATGTCAAAATACTTGGCTAGAAATTCTAACATCTTTATGAAAAATTAATATTTATTTATACCTTGGTAATTTTGATTTTAACTATAAAACAGCTTGGAAAGTCTACTTGGTTCTCAGTAGTAAGTTAACTACATTGTAAATTTAATTTATTTCTCAATTCATATGAGACACTGGTATGATATGGACACATTAATATCTGACATTAATGCATACTAGGTATTGGGGACAAACACATGCAGACAAAAATTGCACGAGCCCTTCCTTCACAGAAAATAAAGCTTTTGTAGTGGATAAGATGGGGTAAGGGGAATTAATGGTAAATGTTGATATAAAAATAGTCCAACCAATGCTTGAATGTAAGTAAAACAGAAAAATATTCAAGGTTAGACTCATTATATAAGATATTAGAGGAGGCTAAATTGAAGAATGTTTAACTAAGTGAATGGAGAAAGCTTTTAAGAATAAGGTTGACTTTGTATTGAAAATTTTAATATGGTTGCTTTCATTAACCATTATCCAGGCTTGATAATCATAAGTAACATTTGGGGTTCACTTGTTCATTAGCTAACTGGTTCAATAAGTATCAGTCAAGAAGAAAACATAGGGGAAACACATCAACATATAGGCACAGCAATGACTTCCTGAATAAGATTTCTATAGCTCAGAAATTAATAGCATGATATACAGGATGGTATTGAATGAAGAAAATTCTGCACAGCAAAGAAAATGATTAACAGAGTCGAGAGAGAGCCTGAAGAAGGCACAAACTTTTTGTCAGGTTCTCTTCCAAAAGATGATGAATATTCAGAATATATGAATAACTCATAATAAACCAAAAACAATTAATTCCTTTAAATAAACAGGAAAATAAACTGAACAGACACTTCTCAAAAGAAGAAGTACAAAAGGCCAAAAGTTATAGGAAAATGAAAAAGTTCATTCAAGAAATGGTGCTGGGAAAACTGGAAATCCATATGTAGCATAATGAAATTTAACCTGATCTTTCACCCTACACAAAAATCAATTCAAAGTGGATCAAGTACCTAAGCATTAGACCAGAGACCCTACACGTACTATAAGAAAAACTAGGCCCAACGCTCTATCATGTTGGCTTAGGAAATGACTTCCTCATGAAGACTCCTAAAGCACAAGAAATAAAAACAAGAATCAATAAAAGGGATGGTACCAAACTAAAAAGCATCTTTGCAGCAAAGGAAACAATCAAGAACACGAACAGAGAGACTACAGAATGGGAGAAAATCTTTGCCACCTTCACCTCAGACAGAGTGTTAATCTCCAGGATAAATAAAGAACTCAAAAAATTGATCACCAAAAAATAAAATAAAATAAACCAATAAAACTTGGCAAAGGAACTGAACAGACCCTTCTCAAAAGAAAAATGCAATTGTGTAACTAATATATGAAAAAATGTCCAACATTTCTAGCAGTTAGAGAAATAGAAATTAAAACTACACTGACATTCCATATCACTCCAGTTAGAATAGTAATTATTAAGAATACAAATAACAATAAATGTTGGTGAGGATGTGGGGTGGGAAAGGTACACTTATACATTGCTAGGGGAACTGAAAATTGGTGCAAACACTCTGGAAAGGAATATTGAGATTTCTCAGAAATTTAGGAATGGAACCATCATTTGACCAGTTTTACCACTCTTCAGTATATACGCAAAGAAGTTAAACTCAACATATTATACTGATGCAGCCACATCAATGTTTACAGCAGTTCAATTCACAATAGAAAAGCTATGGAACTAACCTAGGTATGCTTCTACAGATGAATGGATAAAGAAAATGTGGTATATATACACAATAGATTATTACTCAACCATAAAAAATGACTTTATGACTTTTGCCAATAAATAGATGGGATTGGAAACTATGATGCTAAGTGAAATAAGTCAATCCCCAAAAAACAAAGGGGGAATGTTCTCTCCAATATGTGGGTGCTAACATATGACAAGGAGGGACAGATAGAATTTCAGAGGATAAGAAAAGGGGAATGAAGGGAAGGTAGGGAGGACGGGAATAGGAAAGACAATGGAATGAATTAGGCATAACTTTCCTATGTTTATATGTGAGTACACCACCAGTGAAACTCCACATCATGTACTACCAAAAGAATGAGATCCTAATTAAAATAAGTTACACTCCATGTATGTGTACTATGTCAAAATACATTCTACTGTCATGTAGATCAGAAAAGAACAAATAAAAAGACAGAAAAGAGGAAAAAAAGTTCAATATCTTCAGCCATCAGGAAAAATGAAAATGAAAACGGCAATGAGATTCCATCACACCCCAGAGTGAATGGCAATCATCAAAAATACAAATAATTATACATGTTGTAGGAACTAGAAAAGAACTCTAGCACACTGTTGGTGGGAATGTAAATTGGTACATACCATGAAAAGAAGCATGAAGTGTTCACCAAAAAATAAAAATAAAAAAACCCTAAAAGTGGAACTATCCTACAATCCAGCTATGCTAATCCTCTGTATTTACCCCAAAGAATTAAAGTCAGCATATTAAAGAGGTATGCATATGCCTATGTTGAATGAATCACAATTCACAATAGCCAAGTTATGGAACTAGCCTAGGAGAATGTTGAAATGTGAATATATAAAGAAAATATAGTATATATCCACAATTGTGTTTTATTCAGCCATAAAGAAGAACAAAATTATGTCTTGCAGGAAAATGGATGGAACTGCATATCATCACACTAAGCAAAATGAGTCAGACTCAGAAAAGTATCCTATTTTTTTTCTCATATTTGGAGGTAGAGGAAAGAAAGGATGTGATGAAATTAAAAGTGAAACAATTAGGTAAAAGGAAGGGAATCAGGGTGAGGGAGGTTGTCAGGGCAAGGAGAAGTACTAAAGAATGAAATCTTGAATCTAATGTATGAAACATGATATGTCAAGAGTTTTGTAATATTTTGAATAACCAATTAAAAAAAGAATGAAATCAACCATATTATGTTACTTGCATGTATGAATATACCACAATGAAACACATTTTCCAAATAATTAATATGCACCAACAAAAAGAAGTTTAGAACTTCAAAAGAACAAAAAGTGTGTTAGCTAATGACATCCTCAGTCCTGAATTTCTTCTTCCCATCAGAGACTCCTAGCACTAAATGTCCTTGCCATTTGTAAAATGCAAGTAATAAATGCATCTGTAATTCTCAAGTGGTTCATTTTAATAGATCCAGAGCAAATGAGAACCCTTCATCCATGGCAGCATTTGACAATGTGCTATCTCTGTTGTAACACTACTACAGATTGTTAGTGTGCATTTTTAGCCATAAGTACAAGTCACACCAGTGAATATCTAAAAACCTGTAAAGTCAATTAATTATGAGTACTGGCAGTTGTGCGATATCATATTGTCATCCTTCAAACA
Source organism: Marmota marmota marmota (assembly GCF_001458135.2). Classification (NCBI taxonomy): domain Eukaryota; kingdom Metazoa; phylum Chordata; class Mammalia; order Rodentia; family Sciuridae; genus Marmota; species Marmota marmota. The sequence goes on along the minus strand of NW_026000249.1, from coordinate 17,672,593 downwards.
GCTGTGGTCTGGCTTGAAAGAACTTCACTACATGGCTCCTTTGCTTTGTTTTCTTATTCTCTATCATTCTTAATTAACACATCATGTACAGAGAAGCTTTTATAGAGTGTCCCTTTTGATAGATTAAGAATGTATCTCAAATGAAAGATGTTTTGAAAAATAAACATTCAGTTTTTCTTTTATTAATTTTATTTTATTTGTTCTTTGACAGTAAAGTGTATTTTGAGATATTATGCATACACAGAGTATAATTTATTCTAATGAGTATCCTATTCTTTTGGCTGTTGATGTGGAGTTTCACAGATGGTATACTCAAACATGAATATAAAAAAAGTAATGTCTGATTCATTCTACTGTCTTTCCAAAAAACCAAAGGTCGGATGTCCTCTCTGATATGTGGATACTAACACACAAAAAGGAGCGGAGGAATAAACGTTCAGTGGATTAGACAAAGGGGGGGAATGTTGGGGATGGAAATAGGAAAGACAGTTTTTATTTTCTATTCAAAGATATCAGCAGCCAAGCAATAACCACAAGAGGTTCAGGTGATGTGGATGGATGGACATAGCACTGCAGGGCATGTGAATTCATTTTCAGGCTCTGCCACCCAAATATTCTATGTGATTGGATATACCTCTTCATATATCTTAACTTCATTAAGACCCATGAACTATAAACTGTAAGATAGTTTTTCCCCTTATGTTTAAATTACTGCAATTAATGAGACAGAACAATGGTTGTGAGCACTTTATCCATGCAAACCTATTGAGTCTGAAGATAAATGTGTGCCTTCTTTTGCCAACAGGAAACCATTCTCTATCTTAGAACAAACAAACCCAGCAAAACTGTAATTGCCATATTCTATAGAGATGTTGGGAAGAGAATCTGATGATACAACTTCTATAAAGGACAGTGTTCAATAATGCTGAGAGTTATCATTCATTTTAGAACCAGAGGTGGGGACAGGATATCTACATTATCAAACACTGTTGAGATCATTCATGATTTCAAATCTTAGTTCTGTAGCTATTTGATCCTAAATTACTTGGCTTCTTTAAGACTTAGTTTGGTTATCTAGGAAATGAGGGGTTTCATTGGATTATTCTTGTGAGGATTATATGGGCTATCTGTAACAAAGTCCTTGGCCTAGCACACAATGAGTACTTAGTAAACATGTGCTATCCTTGTTGCTCTCTGTCACTGTTCACATCCATGTTCCATAAACATACATTCTGAAGACAAAACAGGAAATGAAATTACATGCCACTGGGAAAATAATTGGATTTTAGTAACATGATAGACTACTATGAAATAAATAGCCTTTCAAAAGCCTGCCTCATAAAAAAATAACTTAGCTGGACTGTGTTTTTAAACTGTGCTTACAAATGAATGTGAGCATATAATAGTATAGGAAAGCTAATTTATTTTTACTTGCAGCCACACTTTTGCCAGCAACAAACAAACAAACACAAGATGATAGATTAGTTTGAATTACTCTGCTTTCATTAACCCATTCAGTAACTGTATTTTGAGAGTCTGTGAGAAATAAAAAAAGTACAATAAATTTTGAATTGTGTACCATGCCCAGAGATTCTAGCAGTTAAGGTATCCAAGTTAAAGCAAAGATTTAACCTATGTAATTTTATCAATATCCATTGTGCATAGTTATGATAAAGCCTCTGAACCCTGCCTGTCCCACTGCAATATGATCCACTGTGAGAGTAGAAAGGAAATGAGGTGTCTTGAATCATTCAAGTTTTCCTACCCAAGTTTCATCCACAATCATCAATCTATAACATTCAATGCTGCTTCTTTTGAGCGACCTTTGGTGGGCAAAATAATCCCATATATCAAATATCTAAGTATTTTATCCATCACATACACCTACTCACACACAAAGCCGGCTGCAAAATGGAAAACCACATGTCAATTCCAATATAGGCAATCTTGTCACTCATTAAAAAAATAATAAATGTTCTAGCTGTTTATCAAAAGCAATAGAGAGTAAGAGGTCTTCTGATAATATTAGTTCATTTCCACTGCTAAACTTCCACTGTGAGTGTTAACAAGCTTCTGAACTTATTTTGTTTTCATTGCCCCATTTAAAAAAAAATCTATTATGTGTGGATAATGCCAAATGCTGCCTACCTAGGCCCCAAGCATTCGATATGAAGATTAATAAGACAATGCTGGGCAGCATTTTCCATTACCCTGAAGAAATAAGATCTGAAAATACAAAAGAACATTATTAATGTGCATATGCCATGGTTTGGCTGAAAGACTCTCCGTAATTGGCCACATATTAATCATTAGGGATAAAAAAGAGAACAATGAGATCATTCTGTTTTTTGCCTTAAAATAGGAAAAAAATCATCATTAATATCTTTTAAATGGTTTCTGCAACAAGACCTAACATTTAAAACCCTAGAAATAGGAAAATTGTTTCAAAGTTCCATCTGCTTGTTATTGTAATAAAAATACTTTGTCTAATTCACCTTATGCAATTGTCTTAACAGTGTCTCATCACTATAACCCAGGGGAACGTCTGTCAGTAGAAACAATCCAAGCTCCAGAAAGATAACATTTAAAACATGATACCCTTTGAGCTCCCCTGAGATGAGCATTCAGCTTGACAGCTTACATGACGTCTGGGTTTGTTTCCTCTGCTAACCCTGTCACAAAAACCAAGGAGATCCTAGAATTAAATAAATAAATACCTTATTAAGGCCACAGCACATCATTTTGAAAGACTTTAGTTTTAAGATCCCATTGGGCATCTTCACATTCATTTTCAATTAGCTATTTTTCCTTTAATGAATTTCAGGAGGGTTTAGATTCACAGATTAGCCAAGCTAATGAAGGCCATTGGTGTTCTGGCACAGTTATGTTTTCATGAGATACAAGAGAACACTTGGGGTGAATTGTGCTTCATGGCCAAGTGAAGAAATGACACACAAAAGGAAAGATTTTTAAAATACTGTTGAGGTTTGGCACCATATAGAAATAGATTCTGAAACAGGGTTCAGAACCTTTCGTAAATGGGTGAAAAACCTTCCAATAAAAAGATAGGCAAGGGAAAGTATGAATAGTTCTATGATATGTTCTCCTTTCAAGACATAGTTTATTGAACATAAGGCTCTGAAAGAAAAGAGAAGTATATATCTAAAAACTGGGTAAGAGGGGCTGGGATTATGGCTCAGCGGGAGAGCGCTAGCCTCACATGTACAAGGCCCTGGGTTCGATCCTCAGCACCACATTAAAATAAAGTTTAAAATAAATAAATAAATAAATAAAACCTGGATAAGAAAGACACTATTCTGAACAGGAATAATAATGGATGCAGTTTAAAAATGAAGATGGGACATGTTTCTTTTTTTCATAAATGGGGCAAAGAAAATTGATTTCAGAGTGAAAGAGCTCATTAGAGTAAGAAGATCCAAAGTCAATATAGGGTGCCAGGATAGCCACAAAGAAATACAAATATTTCACACATCATCACAAATGGTATTGGTTTCCTAGATCAAGAGTGTTAATGTTGCTGGATGGCCACCTCTGGTTTTCTTTTAATATCATACCTCATACTGAACTGCCTCAGGTAAAAGAACAGGTGTGTGACAACCAAAAGAATATTTATATCAATTTGCCTACTTCTACCAGGAGAAAAACATATCCTAAGGTGATTGTTAACTTTAAATTGTTTCCAAATTTTTTTTTTTACTTTTGCTTAAGATAAAAATAGCAATTCAATGTGCATTTTCCAAAACTTTTCATAGAAATTCCAAGTAGTTATTAATTATCTCCTGCTTTATTATTTTTTGTACCAACCAATAAGATGATCTGCAGGGAAATATCAATTTTATATATTTTCTGTAATATACACACATAGAAAAGGAAAGGAGATTTCTTATGTCTCCTCTGTTATCTGTTATTCAGTAAAACTTATCTTATGGAAAAACTAACAATATAATAATTACAATGAGGCATGAAAATGCACTAGTCAATTTTCTAGGCACTAAATCTTTAAACAGGTCTATTCTCATGTTAAAAATGAGAATCTGAAAACAGAGAATTTAAGAATCCTTCCAAAATTACAATAATTGTGCACATTATGTATGGCTTCAGAGTCAATATGAAAATGCCTTCAATGTTCCTAGAGTCATTCTTACAATGATATATTTCAAAGATAATTAAATTCCAATGGGCGGAGCCTAGTCAGAGTTAAAAGTTTTGTGCATAAAACTAGTGTTTGTATTCTTGCAGAAAGCAACAGAAAGAATCCTTGAAAGGCAGTGTCAAGAGAAGTTCAATATACCCATAGGTGCCTAACCCACTGTGTTTTGAGTTATAACAAGCTAAAATGCCTATCTATAATTTTTTGTTCTTACACATGCAGGCTATATTCTGAGCTTTAGCTAGTAAGGGTAACCAGTAAAATTAAAACCGATATCTTTGTTGGGATTACTTTTGGATCTCATATCCAATGAGAGAAACTCAAATTGGGTTTCATTTCTAATCCATTCCTAGACATTTCTATTAAGCTCCATCTGACATTTCCTCCCATTTCCCTTCTTGGATATTTTCATATACAAGGAAAAGTAGAATTCATTTCCCCCTAGCTCATTTTTTTGTTTAAAAAAGAGAAGATCTTTTTTGTTTTGTTTTGTTTTGTTTTAGTAGATAAGGCAACAGAATCTGAGTGTTAAGGTGAACTGTGTATTGTGACACAATAGTTGTCCTTCCACTGGACAGGAAACATTCAGTAATCATAAAACTATGAACATTTAGTTGCACATAAGTATTCAATAAATGTTTTCAGAAGAAAGCAAGAACTAATGCATAGTATGTGGGTTATTATACTAATTATTATTATTCCCAATATCTCTATCTCAACTTCATCATTTTCTCTATCCAGGTATTCTCTCTCCTTTATCATCTACTCTTTATACTTTCTTTCTTTTTATCCATAGATGTAAATGAACACAAAGGTAACACTGCATTTTGAAAGAACTTAAAAATAACACATATTTTATCTACACAATTTTCTGTTCAGATTTAAAAATTGAAGCAATCTAGACTGTAAGCCCCATGGGGCAAGGTTTTTCTCTTATGTCTTTAAGAAAGTATCTGTGTCCTCAGCACACTTTAGCTTGAGCAGGGTCCAGAAAATGTTGATAAATTAAGGTTTGTGTGTTCATGAAAATGCAGAGTAGCATATATTATCAGTGTAGATGAGAATAAATTCTTCCCAGTTAATATGACCCACAGGAACTCAGGGAGAGAAGATTAGTATTTGAAAATGATTTTCAACATTCAGTGCATTATATGCCATTATATGTGAAAAAGGAAGAATTTTTCAATGCTCAAGGGTACAGACATTCACTGGGCTGCATGAAGATAAACATAGTGACAATATTCACTAAAATATTTATGTTCTTTGAGGAAACATGGAAACACAGTTATCTTTAAGAAGGATTCATACACTCTGAGTCACAATTCAGTACAAAACTCGTACTTGGTTATAAAAAAGGAAAATTCATAATAAACCAGTAATGTTACCCAAAGATAATAAATTGAATGAAAGGAAAAATACCCCCATAATGTCTACCACAATTGTACCCACACACTAACAAATCTTCTATATTTACAATTAACAAATACTATGAAACAAAAAGTCACTGGCATTTTGTGAACTGAGCTGGGACGGGAGACAGTTTACTTTTGGTTAGTTCCATTAGGGGCCAGCTAATTTGACTTCTTCCATTACAGACAGCTGAAATAGTTCCTGGTATTCACAGCCAAAAAATTGATACTATATATGGTCAATCATGTATACACCCCACATTTCATGTCTACAGTTAAAATGATTATACGGTTTGCTTTTTGATTTTTCTATTTTAGAGAAATAGTTATTGGAATGTAATACATAAACTGTAGTTACTGTAAATGGAAAACACAGCACAGATTTAAATTTTGACAGTCAAGTTGATGCAGCTGGTGAAAACTTATAGATTAATATAGCTTAAACCCTGGCTATTCTGTGTGGTCCACAAACAGCAACACCAGCAACTTCATTGGAAATGGAGAATCTGAGGTCACATCCCAGATCAAATGAATCAACATCCACTTTTAACAACTTTCTTGCCCCAATTAATCCTTATACACATCAATATTTTGAGAATATGCTGGTTTAAGCAGGAGCACTCCTTTGGGTCCAAGAGAACAGACTAGAATTTATCAGGAAAGGCTGCCTTACTGACATCCATTCACTGGGCCATCACTTTTTTTCTAAAGCAGATTTACATCTGAAGATATATATTTAGTTTTTGCAATGATTATATTTGCCAAAGTAGAAGCCAACCTAGACTAAAGTACATACCCATGTACTAGGAGGAAAACATTTATCATTTAGAAAATTACTTGTTCAACTACATGAATGTTTCATATCTTTATTCAGCTGGATTTTTAAACTTGGCTTACCAGTCATGGGACAGGACCCACGTGTCTGTATTTTGAAAGCTTCACAAATGATTTTGTGTAATATAATGACCTATAGCTATACAGGAGCTATTATGTAGTGTATGGTGGAGAAATGTCTCTTGAGGGATGATAAATCTGGAAACTTCAATCTCTTGATTTGGTCTTTGGATTCTGTCCATTAAAAACCACACATTTTTTTTAATCAGCAGTGACTTCTGGGGCTTATTCTAAATCCATTATATCTAAAGATGCACATAGCTTATCTTCTTTAAATTGAATTGCAGCATCTAAAACCATTTTGTGATGAATTGGGTAATTTACACAATTGAAAAGACAAAGTAGAGAAGAGGGCAAAGTAGAGAAATAATGATGTGATGAGTTTCTGCCTCATTCTTGACTGGGCCATACAAGGCTCAGATTTCTAAGCAAACCAGGGATTGACCCTCCTCCTTAAAAATGAGGCCCATTAGAGAGCTAAAAATGTCCATTTTTAGAATTCTATTTTACAGGAAGAAGGTAACAATTCATTTAAACACAAGGTGGTATTCAACAAATATTGACTGGTTTTAAGTGAAAATTCTCAAGGAAGAGGATGAGTAGAAAAGCAGAGCAGAGGACAGCTGCTTTAGGAAGAATGGATAGGAACTCCAAGACAGAGGTTTCAAAAGTGGGAGATTTTTTTCAGTGAGTTGGTGGATTAAAGGTATGTCCATTCTCTCAACACTGCATGCTTCCCTGACTGGAAAGTTGTCTACTTCATAAACAGTTTGGTGTTTGTTCCAGAACCTAGATTTATTGGCTTAACATAAAATGTAGTCACACAATTACAAAATGTGCAAAAGGACAAATTCTGAATATAAATAAAAGGATTTTCTAATAAAACTGAAATGAAAATTTTGAAAATAATAAATTAAAGTGGGTCACTAAAAAAACTCCTATTAAATTAGGCATGGATGAATCAACTCTTATAGATGAGTTCAGATAACACATATGGGATGCTGTACTTATATTGCCATCTGATTATGTTTGTGGCTTTACACCACATTAAAGAAATTAAAATAAAAAATTGTATATTATACATCAAGCATAGGGTTTCTACCAGACTTATAATGTTACTCACTAAGGAAACCAATATTTAAGGAAAAGTTCTAAGCCTTTCAAAAATGATTAATAAATTATGTACTTACATTTTTGAGTAAAATGTTTACATCAAGTATATATTTTATGATTTCATGCTTTCGCCTAACTACATTGATTATGTTACATAAGTTAACTCCATTTTAGAAAAAGACTCAAAAATATATTTTAATTATATTTCCTATTTTCCTATTTGTGAATATTGATGCCAATATCTCCCATTCTTAAAGCATATGATATGAACATATTGGATCATGTGAATAGTGTCAAAGAAAAAACCATGTTGAAAACCACTAACTTAAAGACAAACATACTTACTAAATGCATATGTTTATTAATTCTCTATTACTAATCATAGTCCATTTGAATGCTTATATATATAATCTGACTTTTACATATGATAAATATTCAAAATTATATCTATACATATAATTAACTTCCAATGATTTTTGGCAGAATTTCTCACCTGCATTCAAGTATACTTGATAGACCAGAAAGTCCTAAAGTACCTGAAACACGCCCTCCCCCTAATCATGGCATCATAAGTAAATATTACATAGCAACTCTCGAACAGTTGAATCTGAGTGAACAAAAGTCATCCTAAAAGTGGAACCTGGGATGAATTTCGGAATAAATCAATAGGAAATCAGGAAACTTGGAATCCAACTATTTTTCTGAGATTCTTTGACTGGAAACTTATTATCAGAGGTGTTCCTTATTGGATCACGGAAAACTGACCTAATCATGTCTTTTTAATGGGAAGTTTCAAAACCAGATGAACAGTACCAATAGGGGTCACTTGAGCTCAAATTGTGTCCCAATAAGGCAAAGCAGAAATTTCCACTTTTCCCTGAAAACAGATGTATATTATTGTCTTAGAGATACTGTACCTCTGCATCTCTCAAATCCACAAAATATCCCTTTATAATTTGTGCATGTGTCTTCTTCGGCAGTCATAACACCATACAATTATTACAATGTGAATCATTATCCTTCATTTGGAATGTACATACAATTTATGTGTATAGTAACTACCTCATAGACAATGGAAACAGAAATTGAGTTAGAGGTGAATAGATTTTCAAAATATAAAAGGGGATTATATGTTATATATTAAATAACTTCATCTCTAGTATAGTTAAACTCTGTAAATATTTTTAAAAAGACCTTAGCCCTTTTTCTCACTAGAAACTAGAAATCATTTAAACGAGGGGAGAAAACTCCTGTGTTAGTTCCTGCCTAGGGAATAATCTTACCCACAGTTAATTTTATAAAGAGTTAATAATCCAAACATATTAATTTCAAGGACCTTGATAGGAATTCAGAGTTATTAACCAACAATGGTAAATTAGAAGACCAATGAATTTCTTTTTAATTAAATAATCAAACATAAAACACCTTTGTTTGTTGACATGAAATTGCTAATTATCTGTGCTCAAATATTGAAAAACAGAACAGAGTATAAAGCTGGAGGAGAGCAGAAGTCTAGTTACAGACCCCTTCCACATGGCTCAAGGGAATATACTCAACAAGTATTATTTAGAAAAATTAATAGTAACAACTATTAGGACATAGTATATACTTTTTCATACCACATATTCTAAAAGGTCTTACAATGGCAGTTTCCAAATTATATTTCAGGTATTGAAAGTTTGTCTATATATATTTATAGATGCTGGATCCAAATAGGGTTCTGAATTCCACTTGCAAGACATAATGAATACTATGAATATTCTTTAGAGCATCAGAAAACACATTAAAATATGAGAACTACAATCTGAAAACTACTTTTGGCATTAATTAAATTTACATGTACTGACTCCATTATTTCTCAAAATTATCTGACCAAAAAATTATTTTACCAAGGGGGATGGATATATATATA
>NW_026000249.1:17653565-17663087 GCF_001458135.2 Marmota marmota marmota | reverse complement strand
TATATATATATATATATATATATATATATATAAATCTCACAGGAAAAATTACATTCTATGGAATGGATTTGGTTCACTGCCATATATATATAGAGATTATATATATATCATGATATAGATAGATATTAATCAAATTTTGTTAGTACATGAGAACATACAATTTTTAAGGCATGATAACTAAGGAAATCATTAATTTCCAGTGTTAACTCAAAGTAAGCAAATGATTTCATTGTTTCCAAATATACAGACTCCAAACTTTAATCTGCTTGAATTTTATGGGAAATGTCTTTGAACCTTGACAGTATTTTATAGCAATCATTAAGATGTATAAGAAAATATATACCAAAAACCAAATTGTTTTACTTAACTCCTATATTTTAACAAGGGAGAATTTTGAGGTCTGTGTAATGATGGCTGCAAATAGTGTCAATTGCTTTGTTTTCAGGAATTCAATTTTTATTGGCTACAGATTTTAAACTGTTTTAAATAAGCTCAGTGATTTTGCCCTCATTCTCAATTTTTGCAGAATTCCTGTGTTGAGATACAACTGGAAAGAATAAAAGAAGTTAGTGACCATTCTATTATATTATGAACACCATATAAAAACAGGATGAAAGAATAATAAGTATTATTTAGTTAAACATGGTTTTCTTCAAATGTGACTGGACAAGATTATGTCTTTTGACTAAAATGTGATCATCCTTCACATTCCCATTGATGCCAAAGAAGAAGTGTTGACAGCTTCTGTCTCAAGTCTTCTTGAAGCTAATAAGGGAATTGATGCCAACTTGGCAGTGACAATACCCTGTTGGATAGGCGATGAGAGTCCCTGAATTTGGGTGAGAAATTTGGACTGGCAGCTGGGGGAATTTCTACAGAAGGCATTGAAAGGAAGAAAAAGGAGGTGACTTTTAAATTGTTAAAACAAAAATCTATCATTTAAATATAACAAATTTATTTGAAGAGAGATTACAATTTCCACTATAGACTGTGGTAATATTTAAGAGCAAATTTTGAAGGATATTATACAGTAAAATATATTAGTCTTTATCCAGAGTGCCTTTCTTCTTTCATGATTATGACTTTTTTGAAATATTTTTTAGTTGTAGGTGACACAATATCTTTATTGATTTATTTTTATGTGGTGCTGAGGACCAAACCCAGTGCCTCACACATGCGAAGCTGGTGCTCTGCCACTGAGCTATAGCCCCAGCCCATAATTATGATGTTTAATGCATTTTTCTATTGCAGTGCTATACAAGTGGTCATGTAAAGTTTTCCTCAGTACTTTTTTTATTTCATTTTTATATTTATATCTCTAATTCACCTAAATTTGGTACATACTATATAGTAGCAATCTAACTATTTTCTTTCCACATGATGACATTTGTCCAAAAGTCATTTGAAAAATAAACCATTTTGACCTTATTTGAAATAAAATCCTTATAACAAACTATATTTGCATTTAACCTTGTTTCAGTTTGTATACTTATTATTCTGCTTCCTGGCTATATCATGTATGTATATCTATCCCTAGGACAATAATATCTTTCAAAAACAACTTCAGAGATTTAATACTAGAAAGAAAAATTCATAGTTTTATGATTTTAAAAATGGAATGTTGTATGGATTTATTCTAGGGCATTTTTTTGTGAAATGAGAATTAGAATCACTAGTGAAGAAGTTCATCTGATAAAGCCTCAGGCTCCAATAATTTTATCAGCAAACACTTGGCACGTTCCCAAAAATAAAATATCCCAAAGCCAATTAAATCATTACAAGGCAGTAAATATATGAATTCAACGCTTTTTGTAATCTAGTATGAATGTTACTGTAAAAGATGAGATGAAAAATAGACCAAACTAATGTCAAACATCAAATAAAAATCTATTCAAAGCTCTTGAGATAATTCAATGACTATATTGATGATTTGGAGCAAACTAAAAGTACAGGAATCAATTCTTAAAAAATAATGATTATCTTAAATATCCTAGTTAATGGTAAAAGCTTAAGTTAAAAAAATAATATTTTAGTGGATATTAATTCAATTTCTTTGAAGTGTTGGCTAATGCCACAATGAAAGAAAAATAAGAGATATATAAATCATGAGAAGATAGCTAACTGGAAATTACAAAATAATAACTGAAAAACACTTTGAACTAAATAGAGAATATGGTTAAAAAATACAGGTATTTACAAATCAATAAATTTCCTTTGTATCACCATGAGAAAATAAAAGATAAAATATATGAACCCCTGAAAATATATATACAAATAAAACATAATACTTTGGGTCAAGCACTGTGGTGAATGCCTGTAATTCTAGTGGCTCACAAGGCTGAGGCAGGAGGATTCTGAGTTCAAATCCAACCTCAGCAATGTGGGTAGAGCCTGTCTCAAAATAAAAAGGGCTAGCTGTAGCACAGTGGAAAAGTGCCCATGAATTCAATTCCTAGTACAAAAAAAATAATACTTTGAGATAGAATGGACAACAAAGAATAGAAAACAAGGTACATTCTCAAGTGAAAAGGATAAATATTATGATATGTATGTACATTTTTGTCAAAAACACTTTTGAGAACAATATGGAATATAGCTTCAGTTTCCAAATTAGCTGTGTTTTATTTATTTGGAATCAACTTATGTTATTTATGCAGGTATTTGTATTTATTTTGTGTGAAATAGGTTAATCTTGTCATCTCTTGGATGTGTATGTTTCTCCTTTCTTTCCTTTCATTTTTATTTCCTTTTTCACTATTATTGTCCTAATTCAGCTTTGCACAAGGGTTGCTGAATGGGCTTTGATACATATTACATAGTTAGAGTTTGGAAAAATGTCTTTGTACATCCTTTTTATAAGCTCTATTTCACAATTTTGCTAATATTCTGAACATCACCATAAATAGTACTTTTATTTCCTATCTCTGACATACTGAAAATAGTCTGCATAACACTAAAATTGTTTTACTAATATACAGAACTGCTAATGTCACTATATTATGGAAGTGTTTGATGGTTCTCAGGAGCTTGAAGAAAATCATTTAAAGATTTTGTGTTGTCACTTGACTCTATATGCCCTCTCATCCACATCTCTCCAAACTCTCCATCTTACATCACTACCTCACCCAAAATATGCTCTCCATTCTCCAAAGCCACATTTTCACCATTCCTAGAGTCCTAGACCTATTTGTACATTCTTTGTGCAATCTAACAAGATCCATAACTTAAATTACAAATTCTCTTCTATATTCATGTCACATTTTATTTGAAAATTCACACTCGCATTTTATTATTCCATTGTGAAATATTTATTATAAGTGTTTATTTGTATACTGAAAATTATAAGGACTTTCAGTGTAGACCTCATATAATGTTTATACCATGTTCCATATCAGACCAGGCACAGTATCTTGTATTTAGTAAACAATCAATTTTTTTTTAATTTATTAACACTCGGAACTTTATGGAATATAATTGAGTATAGTACATTACTGTCTTCAACATAATTACCATTTGCAGATAGTTAGCATGGTCCACACAATAAAATAAACAACTAGTTTTCTGTGTCACACTGCCTGATGAAAAAGGTATAATTAGCCTTCTTTGTCATGTGATACACTCAACCTATGAAATAAGAGTTGCCTCATTTTTTAGTTATCAAAAAAAATAACAGCTATCCGTCTCCTTGGTCTATACCCAAATGACTTAAAAATAGCATACTATGGGGAAACAGCCACATCAATGTTTATAGCAGCACAATTCATAATAGCTCAACTGTGGAACCAACCTAGATATCCTTCAGTAGATGAATGAAAAAAAAAAGTGGCATATGTACACAATGGATTATTACTCAGCAATAAAAGAGAATAAAATCATGGAATTTGCAGGTAAATGGATGGCTTTGGAGAAAGTAATGCTAAGTGAAGTTATCCAATCCCAAAAAACAAATGCCAAATGTTTTCTCTGATATAATGTGACTGACTCATAGTGGGGTAGGAAGGGGGAGCAGAGGAAGAATGGACCAACACTATATAGGGCAGAATGGTGGGAGGAAAAGGGAGGGGGCAGGGGTTAGCAATGATGGTGGAATGAGATGGACATCATTATCCAAAGTACATGTATGAAGACATGAATTGGTGTGAACATTCTTTATATAAAACCAGAGATATGAAAAATTGTGCTCTATATGTGTAATATGAATTGTAATGCACTCCACTCTCATTTATTTAAAAAAAATTTAAAGCATTTTCCCACAGTTCCTGAGAAAGTGACAGACCCACAATTCAAACTCAGTTCAGTTTGATTCTAATTCTCTATTTATGTATGTTTGTGTGTGCACATGCACATGTGTAAGCTAGTAGAAGAAACATACTAAATAAACACTAAGTACCCATGTGACAGAACTTGTGGAAGTAATACATACAATAAGGGATGTTGTAGCATAATTATAGAATCATTAAGAATCACAAAGAAACAAAAGGTCAGGGAACACTGCATTTTAGTGTTTTATCAAATTATTATATTGAGTGGATTAGAGGTAAGGAGTAAGTACTGTAGAAGCACTGAAAAAGGACAATATTTGACATACTTGTCATGATCACATCTTTCTTTCATGGGAAAATGGGGATATTTTCTTCCTTTTCTCTCTTTTTATTTTATTTTATCTTATTTATTTTTTTCAAAGGGGATTATATGAGGCAATTAAGAAAGAAAAAGGGCTGGTGTTGTAGATCAGTGGTGAGTGCTTGCCTAGTACATGTGAGATATTGGGTTAGATCCTCATCAACACATAAATAAATGAACAAACAAATAAATAAGTGTATTACAAAAAGTCCATTCCCATTTAGATAAAAAGAAAGAAGAAAAAAATCAATGGTTCTTCATACTCAGAATGACTTAAGTCAGACTTGGTGTTGAGACAGAATGATTTTAAGTCCAAAGCTGGTGTGGGCAACTTAGCAAATCTCTGTTTCAAAAAGTAAGAAGGCGGGGCTGGGGTTGTGGCTCAGCAGTAGAGTGCAGTAGAGTGCATGCCTAGCACATGTAAGGCCCTAGATTTGATCCTCAGCACCATATAAAATAAATAAAATAAAGGTATTGTGTCCAACTACAACTAATCAATATGTATGCACCAAACAATGGTGCTGCAACATTCATAAAACAAACTCTCCTCAAGTTCAAGAGTCAAATAGACCACAACACAATAATTATCGGTGACTTCAACACACCGCTTTCTCCACTGGACAGATCCACCAGACAAAAACTGAATAAAGAAACTATAGAACTCAATAACACAATTAATAACCTAGACTTAACTGACATATATAGACTATATCAACCATCAACAAGTGGATATACTTTTCTCTCAGCAGCACATGGAACCTTCTCAAAGATAGACCACATATTATGCCATAGGGCAACTCTTAGTAAATATAAAGGTGTGGAGATAATACCATGCATCTTATCTGATCATAATGGAATGAAACTGGAAATCAATGATAAAAGAAGGAAGGAAAAATCCTGCATCACCTGGAAAATGAACAATATGTTATTGAATGATCAATGGGTTACAGAAGACATAAAGGAGGAAATCGAAAAATTCTTAGAGATAAATGAAAATACAGACACAACATATCGGAATCTATGGGACACAATGAAAGCAGTTTTAAGAGGGAAATTCATTGCCTGGAGTTCATTCCTATCCTTTTTTCTTGAAGTCGTATAATGTGAAAATTTGCTCTTTTGAGAACATTATCTAGGGGAGGTCATAAGTTAGGCCACAAAAGAAGTCTTAAACTTTTATTAAAGACAAAAAAAAATAACAAAGTATCTTTTCCAATCACAAACACTTCAAAGAAGAAATTAAATAATATCTTCAAACAAATTGAAATGGACATAAATATAGCAAAACTGATGGGATGCAACAAAATTAGTTTTGAAAGGGAATTTTATAACAATAAAAATATACATCAAAATAAAAGAAATATCTCATATATGCAACCTAATGTTATACCTCAAGGGAGCAGGAAAAGAACAAAGTAATCCAAAATATAGTAGTAGGAAGGAAATAAATATAAGGGAAGAAATATATGAAATAGAGAGTAGAGAAGCAATATAAAGGTAAATAAAATGACAAGTTACTTTTTAAAATACAAACAAACTGATAAACTTCTGGCTATACTAAGAAGAAAAGAAAAATATATATAAAATCATACATTTAAAAGGGAAACTTTGCACCGGACACCACAAGAATGCAATGAACAATACTAAACTACTATAAAATAATACAAATTGAACAACCTAGAAGACATATATAAAATCCTAGAACCATATATATTATCAAGATTAAGTCATGAAGAAAACAGAAATCTGAACAAACCAGTCATGTGTAAGAAAATCATATCAGAAATTAAAAGCTTTCCATCAAGCATTATGGAGAATCCTCAGAAAACATAGAATGGAACCACCATCTATCCCAGTTATCCCACTCCTTGGTTTACTCCCAAAGGACTTAAAATCAGCATACTGCAGTGATGCAGCTATATCAATGTTTATAGTGGCTCAATTCACAATAGTTAAGCTAGGAACCAGCATAGGTGCCCTTCAATAGATAAATGGATAAAGAAAAAATAAGTCATGAACATAGTCAAATAAGCACATGATCAAATTTCTCTCAAAATACGTTTGATAAAATTTACAATACAGTAAGAGTTATATTTGCATGAAGACAATTATTGTGCTGAAATTTTAGAAAAGCTTTAAAAGCAAATCTTGCTGCACATTAATGGCTGTTAGAATGTACTTCAGAAAAAAAGGTAATCTTCTGGGTAAATTATTTCAGTGGTAACCCTACCTATCATTTGGTTCAACTTGTTTAATATAACATTAAAGTTATAAAGAGAACAATTACATGAGAGGGATATTTTACCAAAAATATGAGGATGAAAAAATATCTAGGATACTAAGATCATAATTTGATGACAGAGCCTTCTCACCCTTCATTTACCTATATTGTATATTTTTTTCCTGTAGTAAAGATGAAAATTAAAACTCAGTTCTTAAAATTTCCAGTGAGTTTTATGGTAAGTTTGAATATGACTTCCACACATATTTATCACCTTCATGAGAGGAAGCACTGTATTTTATTTGCTTATCTGATCTCAGCATTTTCTGGCTTAAGATGGAAATGAGTAATTTGCCATATCCCTCTCACAGGGATGTAAGAAGTTCACATAAAATAAGCATCTTTGGAAAGAGACAAGTAAACATACCATTATTATTCAATTACTCAGAAAGTCTTGCCAATAATACAACTTAAAAAGTTATGCAACTGATTATCTTTTCATATTTTTCTTTAACCTTCAGCACCATAGTTTAGTAAAAAAAAAAACATACGAAGCAAGAATTTATTTCTTACTACCAAAGATCCTACAGAATTTTGATTCTGATTTTAGTGGAAATTTTCTCCAATGTGATTTGATTTCAAGGGTGATGTATAGTAGTGACATTTGTAATTGTCTACTATTTCCATGTGGAGTCACCATTCTTTCAATTTGATTGTCCAGGAATTATGAGTTCTTTCATCTGGCAATGCACACTACACCGTAAAATGAAGTTTTTGCTATAAGTTCTCACACTCTAATGGCAAAGACAAATAACTCCTTAATTATAATGGACTATCTTCTGGGCTATTATTGGTGTTTGAAGATCACATTACAGGCCATTTGAGAAAACTGTGTTTGCTATAAAGGGGATTAGAATACAAAGAGGAGTCTATCTGAAAAGAATTCGAAGAAGAGGTGATGCTTCAGCTAAATTTTGAATAACATTGAGGAGTTAGTAAATATAATGTAGAAAAAGAGAACAAAAAGCATAGCTAAAGTGGGGGGAGAGGATGAAAATGGTATAAAGGTTGAAACAAAATGAGGACGTATTTTAAAAGTCCATCCAATAGTATATGCCCTACAATAAAACAGATTTTTGTTTTAGTTACTGATGTATGCTCACAAATACAGAACAGTGCCTAGGACATAGTAGAAACACAATAAATATTTAATAATTAAATGTATATCAAGTAAAGGTGTTAATCATTTATTGCCAAAATAACAGATGAGACACTCTACATATAGTAAGTTCTCAGTTTAAAATTAAAAAGATCACTCTGGAAAGAGTGTAAAAATATTCACGGACTAAACCAGGTCAGAGTCTATAGGACCAGCAGAAACTTGGTTCCTCAAATAAAATACAATGAAGGCTGTTGACCCAACTGTTCCACTCCTATGTACAAGTCAAAGATAAATTAAAACATATGTCCACATGAATGTTCATAGTAGTAGTATGCATAATAGCCACAAAGCAGAAACATCCCAATGAATATCAACTGACAAATGGATACAAATTGTATTGGATAAAATGAACTATTTTTATACACAAGGAAGAGAGTCATATGCTGTCACATGCTTCGACATGGATCAAATTTGCTAATATTATTTTAAGTGAAAGAAATCAGGCACAAAAAAGTATGGTACCTAACTTTTTTATATGAAACATCCAGAAAAGGGAATCTATAGAGACAGAAAATAGATTAGAGGATGCCTGGGCTTGGTGGAGAGGGATGGGGAGAGATTTTTAATGGATCCAGTGTTTCAGTTACATGAATCAAAGATATTCTAAAATTAGGTTGTGCAGATGGTTGCATAAACCTGTGAATATATTGTCTTTTGAATAGTACATTATAAATGAATCAACTGTATGCTATGTGAATTATATCATTCTAAAGAGAGAGGAAGGCAGGGAGGCAGGAAGACAGGCAGGTGGGATGGCTGGCTGAGTCAAACCCATAAAGATAGGAATAGGCAAAGAATGGAAAAGAGGTATTGATATTAATAATGTTATGGAGTTAAAAGGGGTATTTATTCTCATTCATAATAGATATATGAACTCAACATATTGCTTCTTTAAATGGTAAGATATTTCTGTTGTTTGGTGAACAGTTATTATATTGCAGGCCCTATTTCAATTGCTTTACATTTATTATCACATTTAATATTTATGATAAAGCAGTGTAATTATGTCTACTTATAGATAATGAAACAGAGTGGTTAAATAACTTTCATAACATCATATGAATGAAATATCACAGTCATAATTACATATACATACGCTTTAACTTACTGCCCTAAAATATCACTTACCCTGTAATTTTGAAATACAGTAATCCCCTTATTATCATCTAGTGTCATGTTATAAATCCTCATTCTCCTTAAAGTTCCAGAAACATTAGAGTAAAATTATACCTCCCTTTCAATTGTTGGTACCTTATTGGAGTTTGGTGACTATGATTGCCTGGGTGATCTGTATCCCATTGGAATCTACACCAGGCCCTTTATCAGTTCCTTTTCATCCTCCTCACCTCCAATGAATGTATGTATGTATGTATGTGTGTGTGTGTATATATATATATATATATATATATATATATATATATATATATATATATTTTTTATTTATTTATGATGAGGA
>NW_026000249.1:17641189-17652349 GCF_001458135.2 Marmota marmota marmota | reverse complement strand
ATGTATGTATGTATGTATGTGTGTGTGTGTATATATATATATATATATATATATATATATATATATATATATATATATTTAAAGGTATAAATTTTCTTCCTGAACTTTTCTTCCACTTTTGTTCAATACTTCCTCTCTATTATGAAGATGCATTTCACTGCCTCTGTGACCAAATTTCCATTGGATCTCCTTCCCAAGTCTTTTCCTTTCTTCTAGGCCTTGTCTACTCTCTCACACTTTTGCTTGGATACTTTCACTTATCATTCCTACTGTAACTTTAATCTTCATATGCTCAAAGCTATATATTATAAATAAATGGATTTCTTGACAGAGAGGCTGCTTCAGTGAAGTTCATGATGTGCACCAGAAAAATATTTCAAACAGAATTCAATTGATCAGAATATAGAAAAAACAGAATAGAAAGTTAACACAAAAATATTTTTATTAGTTCCAAATACTATCTAAATTGTATTGAAACTCAAATGTACCACAGTGATGTTAAAAGTTTAGCAGTGTTTATTTTTGGTTACCAGACTCCTACCGAGCAATTAACTCAGACATGTTGTTTCAAATTTAAAAATAAAATTAAGAAAATCCCCTTTCAAGGGTTTATGCTTAAAGCTGCCATAATTCTCCGTCACTAAGCACTCAAATCTCCACATCATTTTCTTCCTCATTTCCTTATTGAGCATTAATTTAATGCAACAAGCTTGTTTCAAGTATTATAAGACATAATAGATTATCTTTAACAGTTTATCACAAACCTTTAGGCTTTATAGGAATATTAAACAACTATTGATTTTAATGTATAACATTGTCATCATTCTTGTGATTTACAAACAAGATGCAATCTCCAGTAAACCACCCACTGCAGCTCAAATTTGTTAGCATAATCAATTTATCACACTTGTTTTATAAAGTTGTAAAAGAACCCCACCGAAGGGTGTTACTAAAAATTACAGCTGATGTAAGCTTTTCATTTTATGCCAAGGGAAGGGCAGTTGACACTACCACAAAATAAACTCTCTACTGCAGCCTCTTTAATCATTTGTCAAGATGTATTATGTCCTTGTCAATATCAAGGGGTAAACACTGTCATTAATCTGCAAGTGAGAAAATAAGTAACGATGTCAATGTTCAGGTGTCTGGCTGTTAATGAAAATCAACTTTATTGCATTTTTCTCCCCCTTTAATTTTCTCCTGTTGTTCTTTCTGTATAAAGTGTGCAGTTACATTATAGTGTTTGAAAAATATATAGAAAGCATTATTAGAATGTTGGCCATTCTGCAATTGGGTATGTTTAGTGAGACAGGAACTGACAATGCAATAGTTAAGCTGAGCAGCATAGATTAGTCTAAATGAGAACACACCAGCTATGAATTTAACAAAGTGTTCATTTGCTAAAGTGATTGTTTTATGCATCTGCAAATAGGAAATAACAGAGCATCCAAATCTTTTTTTCCTAGACAAATAAAAAACTTGGATATTGAAAAGCTTTCTTTAGAAAGTTTAAACAGTCATTTTAATTTTAGATACTGTCACTGATGTGTTATGCAAAAGAGGGATATTATATACAGTGGATATAATATAAAATTGCATTTCTAGCATGTACTATTTGGCTAAAATACCACTTATGCCTTAATACGTTCCTATGGGGGACTTTCTGGATTATCTGTATTAATTAGGTGAATATGTGAATTAAATCTCGATATAATTTTTATTTCTATCAGAGTATCATACATAATCTAGTAGCATTAGATTTCTCTTTTACAAGATTTTTAGCAAAAGTCAGTGTATTAGAAATATATCTGATTTAGCTAGAAACTCTGTAACAATTACCCTCAAAGAATTAGCAGTTCAGAATCTTAGAGATTGATTGTGCAAATAATAATAAATCACTATTGAGCTTATGTCTGACAATTACTTCATATAATTTGTCAGAGAAACTATGAAGTATATATTATCATGGAGATAAATTAAATGACTTTTTCAAGATCACACTGATAGTAAATTGTGGAACTTTCATTTGAACCTAAATGGGCCTTGCTTAGAAATCTCAGCTGTTAAACATTGGGTCACACTGCCTGTCAGAGCAATTTCATCAAGAAAAATCTTCTTTGATTTTTACTTTGAAAGATATCAGGTGTGTTTACCCAATTCATTAAAGTACCTTAATTAGGGATGATCTATCTACTTTCCTGAAATCCATATTTGTTGTTGAGATTCAAAAAGCAATTATTTTATATAGAATATAATACATTGAATCACATAGTGAGTAACAGCACAGATTCTGCCCACAAAAATCTTCTTATTAACATATTTCTGGAATTCTCTCTCCTGAAAAGAAGGAAAGGGAAACCAAAAGCACATGTAAATGATTCATGAAAGCTTTCTGTTGTTGCTTTTGCATAGAATAGAAAAACAAGTTCCTGGTTTTAGGCACAAAGTAGGAAGAAAAATGGATCCATATATTTATGACACAAATGCTTGTAGAAACTAGTGTGGTTAAATTACATATAATGAAATTATTTTGTGCATCATTATGTATAGCTTTTAAACAAAATACTTGTAGAAATTTTATTTCTATGCTTTAAAACAGAACTGTAATGAGAATAAGGAATGGAATGAATAACACAGGCAGCTTCCAAATGCTTAACAATTGAAAAGTTATGAATTTATGACAATTCTCATAGATCTAATACCACTAAAGGCCCAGGATTAATCAGTAAATTATACCAAGATGTTGATATGTGAACTTAACCTCCTACTAAATAATAACATAAAATATGGAGAAGGATGACATTTTAAAGGGATAACCTCAAAGCTATGTCTACATTAAACAAATTAAAACTGAATTACCAGGAACTTTGGTGGAGTCTAATTCTGGCTTCATGGAATAACTGAACACTGATTACATATGATACTTGATAAAATCAGACATTCTTATTTAGAAAAATAACTTTATATGGAAATGAAATAAACCTTTCTTCTTCAGTCTAGAGCTCTTCTATATTATCAGTTCCTCTCCTTTAAAATCCACCTTTCTTATGAGTATTCTCCTAACCTGTTGTCTGCTGATCCCCTCCTACTATTTAACTGTCATTCCTGAAATTCAATTTATAGCAGTCACCCAAGTAACCTAATTGCCAAAAATAATGCATGAATTTCAGTTTTCGTATTACTGAATTTATATTTTTGTTTAAAATGGTTGATCTTTCTATATGTTTTGAAATTCTTCCATTAGTTTCCTTAAATACCCATTCATTCACTTAATCCTTCATTCATTTCCCCAATAAATACTGAACTAAAAACTATTTTGGCAGAGAATATTAGAGTTTTTCCTTCTTTATTTGAGCTTTACTACTCTTCCTTCTCTGAGTCTTCATTTATTCTCCTCAGATGACATAAAGCCGTAGGTGATTGCATGTAACCCTGTGGTTTTAGTCATCATCAATATCGATAATTTCCAGTGAAAAACATTTGGGAAATGCACAAAAACTCTCAGTATCTTACATTGTCCTCTCTGGTAGGTTGGCCTTTTAAAAATACAATCTTATACATGGTAAATTATAATATACCTCACTCCTTGAATGAAAATCAAAGGCACAAAAAGACAGCTGGTATTATATTGTACCTATGGAATATGTGAAGGCAGAAAAATGAGGAGTAACACTGAACCTCCAGGATTAGCTTTACCAAACTTACATATATGAAGTATGTGTACCACCAGTTCAAGTATAATGAGTTAATACACATGCTTTGTTATGGTTTGGAACTGGAATGTCCCCAAAGATTCATGTGTTGAAGACTCGGTCCTAGTGCATCAATGTTCACTGGTAGAGTTTTCAGGAAGTGATTAGATCTGGAGGACTCTAACCTCATCATGAATGGATTCATGATGAACCATCAATTTGATGACAATTAGTGGAAGGTATTGAAAATTGTAGGAGGTGGGATTTGGCAGGAGGAAGTGGATCACTGGGGGCATGCCCTCGAAGTGTTTATCTTGTCCTGGCCCTTTCCTTCTTCCCTCTGCTTACTGATCACCATGAGGTGAGCAGCTCTGCTCTACCAGGCCCTCTGTCTTGATGTTCTACCTCATCACAGATCCATAGCAATGGAGCCAGCCAACCTTGGTTGGAAACCTCTGAAATTATAAGCCAAAATAGATGTTTCTTCCTTTATATTGTTTTAGTCACAGACTTGGAAAGCTAACACAGATCTTAAACACAATAAAACATAAATTGATACCTTGAACCACAATTTCACCCCCACTTTCACCTTACAGTGAGACTAGAGTCCCCTTCTTTAGTGTTTTCATTTTTTATTAGTTGCTCAAAACATTACAATGATCTTGACATATCATATATCATACATTTGATTCAAATGGGGTATGAATTCTTATTTTTCCCATGTGTACAGATTGCAGGATCACGTTGGTTATACAGCCACGTTTATACATACTGCCATAACAATTGAAAAGTTATGAATTTATGATGATTCTCATAGATCTAATACCACTAAAGGCCCAGAATTCATCAGCAAATTATACCAAGATGTTGATATGAGAACTTAACCTAACACTTGCATATATTAATGATAGTGTCTGTTGTATTCTGCTGCCCTTCCTAACCCCTTCCTATCCCCATCTCCCCTCCCTTCCCCTCCCATCACCTCTCTCTACCCCATCTACTATAACACATTTATCTCTCTCTTTTTCCCCTTCCCCCTCACACCATCTTATATGTAATTTTGTATAGCGATGAGGGTCTCCTTCCATCTTCTGTGCAATTCCCCTTCTCTCTCCCATTCCCTCCCACCTCTTGTCCCTGTTTAATGGTAATCTTCTCATGCTCTTCCTCCCTGCTCTGATTTGAGTCGCCCCCCTTATATCAAAGAAGACATTCTGCATTTGTTTTTTAGGGATTGGCTAACTTCACTTAGCATAATCTGCTCTAATGCCATCCATTTCCCGGCAAATGCCATGATTTTGTTATTTTTTAGTGCTGAGTAATATTCCATTGTGTATAAATGCCACATTTTTTATCCATTCATCTATTAAAGGGCATCTAGGTTGCTTCCACAGTCTAACTATTGTGAATTATGCCGCTATGAACATTGATGTAGCTGTATCCCTGTAGTATGCTCTTTTTAGGTCTTTTGGAAATAGTCCGAGAAGGGGGAATAGCTGGGTTGAATGGTGGTTCATTCCCAGCTTTCCAAGTGTTCTCAGTTTTGTTGATAGCACAGTTATGTACCCAATCCCAAAACAAGTATCTTGAGAATTTCTTAGTTTCCTCTAGCTCTCTCCATTTTCCATTTATCACTAAGCCTATAATTCTATTTTTAGTAGTAGAATTACACACATAATGAAATTTAACCCTTTAAAGTAAACTGTTCACTGGCTTTTAGTCCTTTCACAGTGTTGTGCAATATCACCATTTTCTAATTTCAGAACATTTTCTTTATCGCCCCCCAAATCTTGTACTTATAATAGTCATTTCCCATTCCCCAATTCCCCAGCACATGAAAACCACTAATATCCTTGGTTTTTCCACAGATTCATGACAAAAGTGTCATCTTTTGTGTTCAATTTAGTGTTATTTTAATGTAATAGTTTCTACAGCCCAAATACTCAACTCCATTACTGTTTGTATGGACGACTCTGATGATCTTCTAACATATTCCTGTGACATATGGCCAGTAGAAATATTTTCCTAAAGCAGAAATTTGATGAGTTCATTCACCTGATTAAAACCCCTCAATAGTTACTAACATCCTACATATGAAGTCCCAGTTATTTAACTTGAATTTGACTTTTCTAAAGTCCCTTGTCTCAGAATATTATTCTTACTTTCCCACAGTCAATTCCCCTTTAAAACTAATCTTTGATTATTCAACAAGCTCTTTATGCTACAGTAAACTAAATCAGATGCTTCTACTGAAAGGTTCCAGAATATCCCATTCTGATTCATATGACTGCACTTACTTTATAGTCATCTACTCAAGTATGTCTCACCCTTAAAACAATATGAAGTCTTAGAGATCTGAAGACCAACATAGTCCTATTTACTGTTGAATTCCTAAAATATGAGAAAAAAGGTAGGGCTTAAAAACATAGTTACACATGCATATATTAATGATATATTGATGGATTAATTAATCTGTAAATCCATTGAGCATTGATTAATTCAATAAACAAATATAACTAGACTTAGCATGAGAGAATAATCTGTTGTATGAATAAAAAACAACCAATTGCTGGAGGAAAAATGTAGAAAAATGAGAGTACAAATTTGGAAATTAGGACAAGGAGAATTTCTTTTAATTAGAACGTTTCAATGCAAGGGCAGATGATCATGAATTGGAGATGGGGAATTGAGAAAATTATGCTTTCAACTGAGTCAGACTCAATGATTTCCATGATTTCAAAAGTCATGATTCCCTTCCTTTATTATGCAACAATAATAAATGATGTGTCCTGAAGATTCACAAAAAAAATAGACAAACTGGATAACAATGAAAGTCAAGAAAAATTATTAACTTAGGCAATCATTAGGGGAATATTTACCAAAAAAAGGAGTGGTCTAACTTATTTTTAAAGCATATTAACTATTTAAAATGAGCTACACACCTGCCTTTGTTAATATCTTAATAGGTTCAGATTTGCATGTAATATTATAAGAGAATATATTTCAACTCTATTATAAATACTACATTCTTCAAACATCAAATACTGTCTCATATATAAAGGGAGTATTAGTTGTCCAAACCAAAGAAATTGAGTATCTCTTTAAAATTTGGCTTTTTAATTACGCTTACATTTTTTTTTCCCTGCATAAACGTAAGGTTCCTTCACTGCAACATCCACCATAGCTATGCTGACACTCTAGAAAATCCTAACAAAGCCTTCAAGCATGGCTTTGTAAACGTCTGTTGCAATGGAAACTAAAGCAGAGGTATTAAAACCTTATAAAAGAAAGTCCCTTGTTGCTATGGTAATGTCTAGTTCCTAAAGGCTCAAAGAAATAACTCGTTTCTCTGATTCACCTGGGTCCTGTTTTTGCTTTGGTGATATTCAGATGATTAAAGGTTTTTGAATGATAAGCATTTGCTATAAGCAGGTAAAGACTCCACATTCATTTGTAGTCTACAGGAACAGGTTGTAGGCACACAAATCCACACTAAATTAATTGATTGAGGCAGCGTGTAATGCATGGTAGTGACTCGCCACTTATTCAAAATGTTCCTTTCATGTGTTCTCTCCTCTTAAAATGACATAGTGCAACTACATACTAAGAACATTTTTCATTATTCTCTTTGCTTCTAACTAATTCCCACTGAATCATATAATTTGGTCAGAGAATACAGGGAAGAGTCATATTAATTCAATAGTGACATTCAGAATAAAGGCAAAAGTGAGACGTTGGTATACTATCAAGTGAAATATATTCAATCCTCAATTTTTCAAAAATATAAATCATGCTACTTTTGCTTATTTTCTAATTCACCAGTGGTTCTTGTACAATAAATATATTTTGCTGAAATATATAATTTTCAGACACCTATTGTAAATATATTTATTTATCTGTGTTTGTCCTCATGAGTTGCATGTATTCCTCTGCTTAAAAACATTTTCTAAATATCACAGAGAACTATATAAAATATGTTTAAAAAATTATATCACCGAGTAACTGTACTGATGCTATAGTAACATGATATTTTTGAACATTGGTTTGAAAATATCAATAGTAAACAATACATTGGCATTCTAAAAGAACTGATCATTAATAAATATACATTTTGTTCTCTTTCCTCATAAACATACATATAAAGATTTTTACATTACCTAGAAATATAATCCACTACGATATTTACAATAAAATTTTTAATTATTCTGAATGGCTTGTGTGTGTGTGTGTGCGTGCGCACACTTCTGTGTGTAGGTGGTACTGGGTATTGAATCTTCTAACACTGAACCAGGTCCCCAGCCCAATAGTGAATAGCTTTAAAAAGCTGTTTTAGCTCAAAATATGGTGATAAATTTTAGAAATATATTAAATTAATGTATGATATTTCTATCCATGTGATCCCCCTGGATTAAATATCTACCTATGTATCTTGAAAACGGAACTATAGTGTAATAATACATCATATATTAAATTATTCCCTCACTCATAATGCCTACTTTGAAAACACAACTTATATCACCAAAGCCACTAGATGTTCCTCAGGAACTTTCCATACGTTCACAAATAGAATGAGATGTCTCTGTCTCTATGTTCACTGTGAATTGTCTAGTATAGATTATATCATTTTATATTGAATTGGTTTATCTCCCACATCAGACTGTGAGCACTTTGAGACCAGGGACCATACTTGAGGCATTCTGATTTTCCTAGCAATATTGCTAAAATATTATTGAAATAGATTATATACTGAATTTATGATTGATGATAAATGAGTGCCACGTATTATAATCTATTGTGTATTCCTACAGATTGCATACATTTCTTTTTTTAAATATTCATTTTTTACTTATAGTTGGACCCAATATCTTTATTTAATTTATTTATTTTTATGTGGTGCTGAGGATCTAACCCAAGGCTTCACACATGCTAGGCAAGCGCTCTACCACTGAGCCCACATCCTTAGTCCTGGATTGTATACATTCCTAATGACCACTTTCATTATCTAAGTTAAAAAAAAGTGTTTGAAAACTGCAAGACTGTTGCATGTGTACATGTGCATGCATCTTTCTCCAGCACACAAACCAGCACATATCAAATGATGAACATTTATTAAAATTTAACTAAATATGTATAAAATTAAAAAGATGTAAAAGTACAAAGTACAAATTTCCTGTTTATTCAAAGACTCTATTAGATTGAATTAACTACTTGTTTTATTGCATTTTCTTCTGAGTACAGTGGAGAAATTTTGCCCCCCAAAACCATTAAGCTTTTGATATACTTGCTTTAGTTTCTGAGTTGATATTATTTCTGAAAATAATATTTCTTGTCCTTTCTTTGGGGGCAATGGATTTATAAGGCCTTACAGACACAATGGATAATGCACTATATTAAAACCTAAGGGATACTGACCAAATAGATAGCATGGCTTTTGATATCAGTACAGATATAAGTCTAATATAAGGTATTACTTACAACTCAACTTTAATTATCCCGTTGAATTATTTCCTCTAGTAATCTGTCTTTAACATGAACAACCTATGATATCCAAAATAAGTATAGCATCTCTATAATGCAGTTCAAATTTTAAATAGAATTCTATACAATTCACTGTGACATTCAGAAATTGTTTTAAACAGAGTAATATGGTCAGTGTGAAATTTCAGCACTAAAGCTCCAATGAAATACTAACATTTGAAATGTAGGAGCCTTACTATTATCATCATTATAAAGTTAAAATAGCATGTATTAAATTATTTTATAATTTATAATAGGTGACCAACATATATTTCCTGAGAATAATAAAGAATTCAGATATACAATCACTGATCCAACACTATTAGTTATAGTTGAGAATCAAACAAAGAATTTTTTTTGGAGTTCAAAACTCACAAAGCCTTGTGAGGAGGTCAGGCAGATTCTAATATACTACATCTGCTCCTGTGGTTGCTCCATTTATTAGCTAAAATGTCATTCAAGCAGTGTTCTCCCTATTCCCACATGAGTTCTTAGACTATTCAGATAACTCACAGGGAGAAAGATTACTTATTCATAAAAGCAGGGTTTCTTTGGTCAACCTAGATTTGATTGGCATTAGTAGCAACTATGTCTGACTTCAAAGATTTTAATATTCATTATAGCATAATCATGGCATTTAAATATCTAAGCATTAGAAGTATAAAATTAATTCCCGTTTTGGAATAAATGTAGCCTATTTTACATAGATGACTTCACATAACAATAAAGAACAAAATTCCTGCAAACCTCACTATGAGAAGAAAAATTACATAAAATTATATAGAATACTGTTTAAAAAATCCTACCAAAGTTTGCTTGGATTATTGATAAATTTTATCTAAAAATAAATAAGAAATGCCTAGTTGTATTAACAGTATGAGTTTACCTCCCTTTGAATGAATTATCTCCCTATAATTATATAAATATATGATTGGATCACTATATATAAAAAATCAAGAACAATTCACTCATGCAGAATGCTTTCATAAACCTTCTACCAATATAATTGTTGTATAGATGTAATGTGGGGGTGTTAGCGCACGCGCACACACACACACTGAGCTTGCTGATCCCTGTACATTACAGACATACCACACTCAAATGAAATATAATAAAATGTCAGTTTCCCAGGTATATAATTTATCTCTGAGCCATAATGACCTTTTACAGAATGCAGGACATTAATTTGACTGAGAACCTAAACTGAAGTCCAGATTTTAGTGAGAGAATTCTAACTCAATTCACTATTAAAATATGCAATAACATAAATTAAGACAATATTAAATATTAGAATAATTTAGTCTATGGAAAGATGTCTTTTAAATTAAGTGTTATCCTTGATAAGATTAGTCATAGGTATACACCTAAGAATTCAAAATAATAAATATATCCATCACACTAAAATTTTCCTCCTGTCCATTTATAATCTTTTCCTTTCTACTTCACCTCAACTGTATTTAGGCAACTACTTGTAGGGCATGATGTAACATGTGGGGCTTGTTGCATCAGAAAAGAGGAAAACCTAACTTGCTATCCGGTTCAGGTCTTTGGGCCGCACATGTGGCTAAGATAGCGTCTGGTGATTAGCCAGAAGGCATTGCTGTGGGTTGTGATGAAGAATCGGACCACCTCTAGCATAGGCTCAGAACCCTTCCGCCCTCATGGACAGCTCCTGTCTCCCATTACGGCCTGTAGGATGGGTGTACACGTGAACTCTCCCCACCCTGCTGACCTTTATCCTGATTGGCTCCTATACATTATATTAGCTGTGTGTGTTTTCTCATTAAATGAGATCCTGCTTTGACTGGTCTCCCTGGCACCTCTGATTGTCCTCTGGAGAGGGAGGGCTGGGTGCAGGTGGTCAGTCGACTTTTGCCTTTCTTGGTTCTTCCTGGTCAGGGTGTGCTTTCCCCATCTCTCCCGCAGGTCAGGAGGGAACGGGGGGGGGGGG
>NW_026000249.1:17626776-17641174 GCF_001458135.2 Marmota marmota marmota | reverse complement strand
AGATTCCAAATTCCAATTTATAAAATTTAATCTGAATAGAATCAAACAGTGGACACTATTTGGGGGGGGGGCTTTCTTCTACTCAATGTGAGAGTCTTCCAATATTACTGCTGGTAATGATAGTTAATTCCTTTTATTTTTAAATTGAGTTCTGTTTCACTGTGTGGATAAAATGTAGTTTTAAATTTCAGTTCACCTTTTCATAAACATTTGGTTTATTTCCAGGGTTTAGCTTTTACAAATAGAGCTGCTTTTCTCATTCATGTGCAACTATCCAGGGACACATACCTTCAATTCTCATGGGTAAACACATATGAGTGGAATGGCTTGGTTATATGATAAGTACATTTTAAATTTCATAAGAAACTGCACAACTGTTTTCCAACATGGTGATGCTATTTTCCATCCCTACCATCAATTGATCCCCATAGGCTGTATATCTGTATATTAAGATTAATTGATTTCCATGCATTTATGACTTTGGATGAATTCAACTACTATATATTATCATAAAGCACTAACAAAAAAATTTAAAAACATAGAGTTTGAGGCCAAAAAAAATGTTAGAAGCATCCCTTGTCTATGGAATATATATTATGTATGATGAGATCATTTTATAGGAACTGGAACATAAGTTAACTCTTCCACACAATTACAAAATTAGATTTTTCCTTTCCTTTCAAAAGTAACAATCTATGATAAGGAACATATATTAAATAAGAATAACATTTTCTGAATGATCCCATATGTCTGCTTATATTCTAAGTAGTAAGTAGCATTATATCATATAAAGACCTATATATAACAACCCTGCTGGAGTACTCAATACATCCTATAGATAAGGAAACTCAGGGAATAAATAAGCTTCCCATGGATGCAAAATGAATAACTGACAAAGTCAGGCTTCGAACTTGGCAACCGAAGGGTACAGGTTTCAGTTTTTAATCACAACATGACCCTCCCTCCCTTGATCCACATACTTTCACTGAATGCCAATACTACAAACCTATGAAATATTCCTCATATTATTGTATGCATTTGATCAGTCAACAAAGTACTCAAGTTATTGTTTCATAAATTCTGTCCAGCTTTATTTTTAGTTTTTTGATGAAAGTTTCTGTTGATCATCATATTCAGCTGTAGCCAGAAGTTCCACTGCCAAATGCATATTTTCACAAAGACCTTTTACTATCAAATGGTGGTTAAATTTGTTTAAACTAACTATTCAGTAATAGCCTTTCTTAATATAAAATTTTAACAATAACAAAAACACTATATATCTATGTGCCTTCAGATTATAAATTACTAAACAATTCTGAAGTCTTCATATCTGCTAGAAATTTTACACATAAAAATGGTCATACATGTAATCATTTTAATTTAGGATTACTTGCAACAGGAAGAAAAATCATCTAAATCCTTAGGGCTAATAGTAACAGCATATTTCTTTTCATTATTCATTACTTTTACAATTTATATTTACTATCTAGAAATGAAAGTGTCATGGATTTTGATTGTGTTAAGGAGTATAAACTCACAAACGTTAAATCTAATTTCCAGATCTTTACCAAACAGACATTTTACAAGTAGGGTATAATTCTTTAGTAAAACACATATCAATTGATACATGCAGTGTCAAATTCCAAACTTTGAAACAACCTACATAAAACATTTTATAAAGCAGCAAAATGAATGGGCTTTCAAACTACCTCTCAAAATACTCAATGTATATTTTATTGTTATTAACAAAGAACGAATATAGGAATTTTATAAATATGTAAATGATATAAATTTGAAGTTTCAAAGTATTTGGTATTGAGCCTCCAACTGTTATTATTTCCAAAGTCACATAGAAAAAGTAGATTCCAGATGCTTTCCTATTTTGAGAAGACAAATAACATAGGTGAACTGGGAAATCTGATGAGAGTTTAGTAAAATATATACCCATACATACAAATGTGGTCAAGACAAAACTATATGATGAAAGAGAAACCAGAATGAAGAGAAAGAGGGCAAGCCGGATATCAAGGGCTCTCCTAAAGGAACTATGGATTTTCATCTGGTCATTAATTTACCTCAAAGATTGCTTAATAAAAAATGGAATAAAGGAGACAAAGACTTATAACTCAATACTCTCCCCTTCACTGATCTCCTTCTGGTGCTTTTCATTGGTCACACCCGGTTGGAAGAGAACAGGGAGGTTACTAATGTATTCCTCAAGTTTCCTCCTCCCAAGGTGCATTGCATGATGGGGAAGAAAGTGAACCTCGGAAAACTTACTGAAGATATCCAAAACGTTGTCTTTGAGAATATACCTGAAAAATGACTTTGTGCAACTTCTCCCTTTTAACATACCTATTGTTATAACTAAGATTTATTTAGAATTGTAGTTAAGTGGATTATATTTTCACAAATCAACTTACAAGATTTTATATTAGCCAAATAGTTTTACCAAAGTGCTAATGTCAAGACATATCATTGTTTCTTATATTTTCACTTTATTTCAGAAATGTATGTAGAACCAAAGTGGAAATTTGATACTTAGGAACCATACTAAAGAAGAATTTGCCTTCTATTGTGACTTTCCCATATTGATTTTACTTATTTAAAACTTTTTAATTAAGATATGTCTTTATTCACAAATGTAGACAAATCCAAGCAGAGAAAACTGTGAGCTATTTTACCCCTAGGCATTTGGCTTTAAAAGCAGCAGCTACTAAAATAATGTTCAAACATCCTTCTTGCTGCTAAAAGAAGAATGGCTGTCGATTTTTACCACTCTGCGGCTATAATGAAAACTCTAAAGGTATAGAATTGCTTTTTGCAATTGCTTTTATAGAATTCTCAACATGCAAAGTTTACTCTTTGTTAAAGAACTGATAAAATATGACACAAAAGACTCATTTTTCAAGGCCTTGAAGGAAAACAGTACTTATCCATGCTACTATTGATTTGCTAAAATTTAAAATTGAAGAAAAAAACACCTAATTGCAATCACATGTATTCTATATTAGCATGTTTAGTATGAATTTAACTTCACTTTAAGAAATTCAATATACATAGTATTAATACAAAATTTTAGATATTCCAGATTATACATATGTGTGTATATGTGCATGTGGTATTTTATCACATTCACTTTGCAATGTTCCTTATCATTAGCAAACCTGAGGGAAATTTTTACTACAGTGTTTTATTTTTAAAGCCACGTAAAGCAACAATAATGAATTATTAAACAGATCATGTGAGTAAATGTTTTATTCATGGGTAATAAGCTTAAAGATGTCTAGGTTACAAAATGTCTTAACTGAATGTTATTAATAAATTTAAGATGGTTTTTCTCCATATTAACAAGAAGAGTTCAACAATTCAATCAATGTCAGATCATATTAATTCACGTTTAGTACACTATTAATATTTCCATTTGCTATGTCCTTAAACAAGTTCAAAATGTCAAATGGAACCCATTAAACAACATTATTTGACTCACATCAATGTTTCAGTAGGTCAACAATACTGTCTGTACCTGTCACTGCCATGAAAAGTGGCTACAATAGGATTACACTAGGAATTGTTCATTGTTTGGTATGTACTTATTAGATTTATAAGAATTTTCCCAAAGATTTTAATGAAAATTGAATATACATTTCTTGGTAGTGTCTTATAGACTATGACTTTCTTCTTTGTAGCTTTACTGTTATTCCTATTGAATACTCAAAGATAATTTATTATCTACTTATGTTCATTTGGTAAGTCTTGGCTCACTTTCCTATGTGTTCATTGCATACAAAAATTACTTTTTTTACAGATAAATTTAATGTAAGAGTCTGTGAATTTTACATACCCTATCCTTTAGCTACTTTAAATTTTAGCATCTGTAAAATATTAAAAACCATAATATTTTTCTTATGCTATTTTGTTAGATTAAGCACATTAAGCTATTACTTTTTCTATAACAAATTTTATTTCTAATGTCTGCTGTGGTTTTAAAGTATCTATTCAAATTTATAATAAACACAAGTTTTGTTATTTCCAAATATGGTAATATACACAGATCATAATCATTTATTAAGCCAACTATACTTTATATACATAATGTAGGTTCTTTTCTGAGTCGCACAGCTTTGGTTTTCCCATTTACCAAATTAATAGGTATTATGTGTTTTATGATCTACAATACTGTCATATTAGCATATAAGTAATCAGCTTACTGTCAGATATATTTTCATTTTCAATTAACTGAACAAAATAGCATTCACTGAGGCTGTGGAATTGAATAAAATCATTGTAGTTCCAATCTATATTGGATCTCATGCAAATATATTGAGTAAAATTAGAGAAGAACACAGATTCCTTTAAAAGTATTTTCCAATACAATGTAGTAAGTCCTGGGAAAATAGAAGCTCAGAAATAATACTCAGTGGATTCTCTACCACCTTTCATCCGTATCCAATCAAAATACAAGATCCACCAACTTTATTTCTAAATGTTTGTTAAATGTTTCATGATCATTGCAACCATACAAACATTACTTTCTTTAATTCTTCTTGAAAGGACTTTGTGAGGACTTGGTCTCTGATATCCCTGCTGATTAAAACCACTCAGGATGTCCCTATTCCTGAGTAAATAAATCCAAACTTTTTAGTAAATAAGTCTAGAAAACATGAACCCTACCTACCTTTCCATCTGTAGATCCACCCTCACATACCCATTTATGGTATACAGAAGAGTAAATGTGATTTGGCACCTCTTTTGTTCTACACAGATTGTAATTGATGCTTGGAAAGCCTTCTACTTCCCTTTCTTATTTTTGGGAAAATCTTTATATCTTAAATAAACATTATCTCATAGGAGGCCTAACCTGCTCCTCTTCCTTCTACATTTAATTCATTATACAAGGACAACTTTTTCACTTTTTGTGTCATTTAACTAAAATATATCCATTTTCTTGTACATTTTTTGATTCAATCAGTATTACAATGAACCTTTATGAGATTTGTAAATTTGTATTTTTGTGGGGTTTTTATTTTGTGTGTGTGAGTATTCAGACACACAGGACAACTGTTTGAACTTCATAATTTTCAATTAGCTCTTTGATGATACACAAGGGCAACTTATGTTTGTAATTTTTAACAACACTGTACCCCTAGAAAATACCCAAACTGTCATTTCTCTCTGATCCTTATGATCATTTTAACCAGTTTTCCATCCTCACATCTTTTATTGAAAAACAGTAACTCTTTAGATATTTGAAGTTAAACCTATTATCACATTCTACTTGGTTAAGAATTTTTCAATAACACTGAACAAAAAAAATGTGCATGCTTTTTAAAGACTTATAAGAAAAATAAGCATTTAATGGTTTTCCCATTTTGTCAAAATTTTGGTTTTTGATATTTACATACAGAAAAATTCATACCTACAAAATATAATGAATTCTCACAACATGAGCATTTTTATGCCATCAACTAGTACAAAGTATAGAATATTACAAGTACTCATATGTCCCCTCAGGCCTCTACCAATCATTGTGCCTTCCAAACTCCCAACAGTAAATACTGTCATCATGTCTAACCTCACAATCTTGGAACTTTATAATCTTATATAAACAGATTCATAGAATAAACAATATTTTAAGTATAAAATACATAGAATAAACATTATTTTAAGTATAAATGTTTTTATTGTATTTTTAAGCTTCATATATTTAATAGCATCTACTTGGACTTCTGTAATTTTCATTGTATATTGTTCTCCATTGTATGAATTTACCACAATTTTTTCCAGTCTTCTGTTGATAGACTTATAAATCATTTCAGTTTGGTAATATGAATAATAGTGCCATTAAATTCATTGTTTTCATATCTAATGATACCAGAAAGAATTTGCAATTAATGTTACTTTAAGATTGCTTATTTTCCACTGATTCACATAATGTTTCTCTTTTTTTAGATTAACTTCTAAAAGGTCAAATGTTTTAAAAAAATAATTATTTAAGCTTATTTTTCCAAGTAGTTCTTTTTTAAAATCAAAACAAATTAAAATCACACTTAAATGTAAAAAAAATGAATGTACATAACAGAAAGTATTAATTCATTTCAACCTTATGAAACACCCCCCTTTAATAATAATCCATACAATTAAAGCTGGGGTCAATATGAATGAAGTCATATTTCTCCATTACCAGTATGTGGCCTTATAATTAAACCAGAAAATCTGGGCTATATAGACAGTCTGTTACTTATAACTTGTGTGCTATGAAGTAATTTTCTACATTTTACTCATATATGTACCAAGTAACCTCCCTGCAGTGTTTTCTAGTTTTTACCTTCTAGGGATCCATTTTTTTTCCTCTCATTAAATGAAGCTATCTTAGATATTTGAGAAAAGTGTAAAATTATTGTTGCAAGGAAAATTTTCAAAAAATTAAATTTGAATTACAATGAAACATTTTTTACATATATTATGTTTCATTTTCCAGAATATGTAATGTATATTACTTAATATGTGAAAATATTTAAGGAGAAAGCCTTACAGGACAAGTAAAGATAAATGTGTTCTCATCTGAGAAGAGTGAACAAAAAGGTTGCAGTAACATATAGGTCCAGGAGGGACTATGACACACAGACCCTATGACAAGCTGAAGAAATTTTTTTATGTGATCAGAAATTGGGAGGAAATTAAAAATATGAAAAAGAAAATGTAAAAACAACAAGAAGAAAACATGTGGAGATCAATCTCTGCCCCTTACCCCAACAAAGCAACAACTATTTATCAACCATCATACTATGTCCAAGAGATACTGAGAAATAGTCTTCTTTTAAAAAAATAAATGTCAGAGTCCATGAGGAAGACAAACATGTAAAAACACTACAAAAAAAAAACTACTACTTTCCATAAGAAAAATATAGCCAACATCTTTAAGGCTAGATGAAAAGAAGGAATTACATATACCTAAGCAGCTGGTGTATATATCTGGCCTGATAGAAAAGCATGCTGTATTTTGAGTGGTATGACACTGATTAGAAAAATTAGTTTGAAAAACATTTTTGAATAATAGGAAATCATCAGAGTCCACAATACAGACTATAGATCTCTAAATATCTGAATTACTCAATTACTAGACCTCTAGATCTCTAAATTACTCAATTCCATTCAGCAGTTGTTGAACACTTGTGTGTAAGGTGCAGAGATAACTGTAGGCAATGAAAGGTAAACAAGAGAGTGGACCAGTTTTCAAGGGGCTCAGAATGGAGTAAAATAGAATTAGAACCCAATGCAGAAGAAAGTCAGCATCCTAATAATGCCATCCATCTATGGGACTTCTAGGGTAGCAATGAAAGGAAGAAAGAAAAATACTAATTTGCAATTTCATGATAACATAAAATTTTAAAGAAAATACACATAAACTCTACCAGACTGTGTCTTTCTTCCAGGATGTAACCTAATTTTTTTTTTTTTTAGTTCAAAGAATACACTGTAACAAGGAGAACAGAAAGCAGCATTCTGCTCAAACTTCAGTGAGGATGAAGATTAATTCCCTCCCAATTCCTGATCACATCATAGGGAGATTCAGTAAATGTTTTATTTGGTCAATGCAGGGTTTTCAGGACTAGGATAATCAACAAACTGAAATCCTGTAGCAAGCAGCAGACTTAATTTTTTCAAAGGTTTACAAGGAAGAATATAATTTTCACATATACTCTTGAGGAGCTGTAAACTGCTGTGGGATTGCTAGAAGTTTAAATTTAATGACTCTTCGATTCACTTCTTCAAAGTTGAAAACTGGCCTGGTTTAAATTGCATTTGATAAGTCACTGGATACTGACTGCGCACAGCAGAATAATTATTTCTAAAAAGAACACATGAACAAGAAGTTGCCTTTAACTAATGAACCTAAGATATGATTAGTATTATGCAGTTAAAACTCTGTAAGCAGCTTAGCCAAATGTGTGAGGATGCAAGAAGATTCATTCTAAAGTATATTATGATGGAAATAGATGGTGAATTTGAAAAAGAGAAGAAATGTCTATTAGGACAAAAATAACAAAAATGTAAAAGCTTGAAGGCAGGGTTAGAAAAAAAAACAAAGAAATCACTGAGTTAAAACAAGAAATACAAGGAAACTTAGAGGTTTTTGACCTCAAGATGGGGAAAATGCCTGAGGTCTAAAATTACTCAGGGACTAGCATAAACATGAGTTGACAGGGAAACTAGAACAAAGGATGAATCCGTAAGATATTTCAACCAAGGAATCAATAGGCATGCTTGACTGGCTTGATAAGAAGAAAAAATAAGAGGCAAGGTTAGGTAGAATCAGAATTTGATTCTGAATTACCAAAACAAAGAGAAAAAATAGAAGAAGTGTAGAATTTAAGTGGTGACTGTAGCATGGGAAGAATTTTCCTCTTTCTCAACTGCAAAGAGCTCAAAATTATGAACAAGTCCTGTTATACAGCTTTAACAGCCTGCTTCCTTCTACGTGGCTGAAGAGTCAAGTTCATTATGTCTGTAGGGACTTGGAAAGCTCACAAATAACAGTGGTCATTAATCACACTGACTAAATTCCTGAGCTAGCGACAGGAAGGTATGGAAAAATGTGAAATTCTAGGCTTTCCCTAACGTTATTTTAACTTACTTTTTGACAGATAAGTTCAGGCCGGAGTTTACACTCTGCTGTTGAAAGAAGGCTTGGAATAGCACCTGCTTTGTCTTCCAAACCATAAATCTCAACAGCACAGAACACTACATGTTTCACACATAACAGAAAAGATACATCATAGCCATTAACCTTCCCCTTAGTTGCTGATAAAGTAAAATAGACCCATTCTTTACAGAAACACTCATGTATTTGTTCAGATGAATATTCCTCTCACTGCAATAAAACCTATCATTTTGCAACTTCAAGAATGCCTTAGCAAAAGCATGGATTGCTGATTTAAAATCAGTATGACAAGAATTCAAAAATACCATCTTAAAGGTAAAAGCAGAATGGTTAATTACTTTTAAACATATTAGCACATAAATATGATAGGTCTTTATCGTTCCACACCATGCACATACACATAAACATTGAAGAATTAAATGTAGGATTCTCATTAGTTAAATTGAGGGAGATTTGGGATGACATATTGGAGAAGGAGAATTGTAGCTGTCAAATGACCGAAGCTAGCAGAAATAATCCTCCTTTTGCAATCCTTTTGAATCTAGGAATTGTGTTGAAGTTCACTTTCTTTTGGAAGAGTGCCATTTTTTTTTCCTGAATAGTCCCATTTATTATTTCTGATGCTGGTCAGAAAAAGCCTGCTCAGAGGTGAAAACTTTAAAAATAAAATAAAATAAAAGTCAATTAAGCCATCCTGAGATGAAAATAAATAACATTGGCTCATTTGTATTTTTTTTTTCAATTTGGTTCACCAGAAAAGTTTTAACTTCCCTAAGTTCAACAGATTTTACAAATGACCAATGAAGGAAGTACATTCGCATGGGAAAAGCCTTCCCTGGACTAGCCCAGCTGCACTGAGGGAAAGAGGGGTTTTTCTGTCATGACAACTTTTTCATTGCAGAGACCAGCTGCTTTAGCCAAAGTAATCATAAACCTTGTAGAATGGTCTGTACACCATCTGGATCCCTTCAGTGTCTTGGAGACTCTTTCAAAACTGGCTTTAAAAGTGAATATTTTCCCTTCCATCCCAGGTGTATTTACTATAGCTTGGAATAAATCTGGTTTAGAGGGGGGAGTATGTGGGATCTTGGAATGGACTCAAAATTTTCAAAAACAAACTGAGAAACTGAAAATGGTTAAGATAAACAAGATCTTGATTTGCCATTATTTTCTTTTCATCTTAATAATTAGACATATCAATAGTTACCATTTGAGCTTACATACCACTCTCTTGCTTATCTCAGTGTTCCCATTATAATTTATATAGTTTGCTGCATAAATTATATGACAGTATTTCAATAGGATGATTTCCTTATTTTGAAAGCACAAAATAATTAATAATAGACATTGTAAGTGACAAAATACCCATCAGATACAATGTCTAACCTTGAAATATACTGCATTTAAACTGTAGAACTAGAAGTACCATTCAGCTCTGAAAATCTAGTACCCTAATATCACCAACATATTAATAAGCACATCCATGTAAGCAAATACAGAGTAATACTTATCAAATGAATACCCTCTTCCAGATAATTTCACAGCATACTCTGTGATAAGGAGAACACAAGTTAAAATTACTATGAGATGCTAGTCCATATCCCCCATCATAGTGGCCATAATCAGATCATGAAAAAATTTCTGGAACTAGAGAATGTTGATGGTTGCACAATATCATGAACACACTGAATGTCACTTAAATGTACACATTAAAATGGCTAAAATAGTTTGTTACACATATTTGAGCACACAAAAAGTGATAGGTAATAATTATTGGTTGGTGATGCAGAGAAATCAGAACCTTAATACACTATTCGTTGAAAGGGAAAATGATTCAGCCACTTTGGATAACAATCTAGAAGTTCCTGAAGGTATTACAAATAAAATTTCCATATGACTTAGCAATTTCATTCTTAGGAATATACCTAAGATGAATGTCCACACAAAAACATGTATACAAATGTTCACAGCAGCATATTTGTAATAGTCCAAAGGGGAAACAAATCAAATAGATAAATATAATGTGGTATATCCATGCAACAGATCATTATTTGGCTATAAAAAATGAGTAGTATATATGCCACTATATGGATGAATCTTGAAAACATTATATTAAATTAAAAAAAGACAATCATTAAAGACAATGTGTCATATAACTTGATTTATATTAAATATCCAGAATAGGCCTATTCATAGTGATATAAAGTAGATTGCTGGTAGCCCAGAGTTGAGGCAGGTAGAGGGGTATGTTTGTTAGAATATATATGGGTACAGAGGGTTTTTTTTGGGGGGGTGTGGTGAAAATGTTCTAAAATTCATTGTTTTAATGGTTGTATAACAATGCATATGAAGAAAACCATTCAATTTTCATGTTAAATGGGTGAATTGGCTGGTATATCAATCACATATCAATAAGAGTTATTTTAAAAAAGAATGAGCCTTCTCTTGTTCATAGAAATTCATGAATGTTATGTGGGAGTATGTGTCTACACAAAGTTTTAGGAGATTCATCTGCTATATTCATTTCCTCAAAGTTGGTTTTCAACATTTCTCCTCTAGTTGAAAGTCTTTCTTTTTGGAAGTATACACCTTTCTACTATTGCAGAGATGAGAAGACAAAAGAAGATCTAAGTAGAAGGTTAGGAAATTGCCAGGTACATTAAGAGGAGGAATAGAATCATTTGCTTGGCCATGAGAAAAGTTTTGGGAGAAGCTTAGATCTGTCATCTGTCAAAGATGGGTTAACAGGTTATTTCTGTTCTTCTGCATTTTTTAATAGATATGCTAGGTCTGGGAACTTATAAATACTTTGACAGCAATAATAAAATTATTAAAGAATCCTAAATTAAAACCTCAAAGAAACATGTTAATCATTTGATGAAAGCAAAACACTCTCAAGGGAGATCATTTCCCATAATTCTTCTGCTTTGCTCTTTTTCTTTCCAAGATAATATATGGCCACTTTAAAAATTATTCCTCGAACTGTAAAAGAGTAGGGCTAGTGGGCTGGGGTTGTGGCTCAGCAGTAGAGCACTTGCCTAGCACATACAAGGCCCTGGACTCAATCCTCAGCACCACATATAAATAAATAAAATAAAGGAATTGTGTCCAACTACAGCTAAAAAAAATAAATTAACAACAACAACAAAAAGAGTAGGGCTAGTAATATTGTTCCTCTGTTAAACCTTTACTTAATGTTTAAACCTCTTTATTTGCAAACAGAAAGTTATCTTTCCTTGCAAAAAGACTGATAAATATAAGAAAAATACCATATCCTTTCAAAGAACATATTCTTGAATAATTGAAAATATTCACTTTTATGGGCATATAGCATTACCTTTCTTTACAAAACAATTTTAACATAAATATATTATTATCAGTATTGTTGTCTCATACATTTGATAGGAAAACAAAGCCTACACAATGACCTCATAGCTATTTGAGATCAGATTCATCTGAAAAATTGGTTCTTATACATAATTTACACTGTTAAGTAAACAATTCCCAATCAAAGGATTCAAAGATAAGCCATGCTAGCATAGCACGGCTTCATGTACTTCCTTATTTTACCACAAAATAGGATGATCTTCTA
Organism: Marmota marmota marmota; assembly: GCF_001458135.2. Taxonomy (NCBI): domain Eukaryota; kingdom Metazoa; phylum Chordata; class Mammalia; order Rodentia; family Sciuridae; genus Marmota; species Marmota marmota. Next base: position 17,628,917 of record NW_026000249.1, on the reverse strand, counting down.
TTTAATTTCCACATTCTGCAAAAATAACTCCTACTGAAGACATAATCTTTCCTTTAAGAAGATAAAAGCCTTTTACTATGATCACATTGTTATAAGATAGTAATATTTTAATTAAATTTACTGCATGCTTGAAGTCCCTATTCTTTTAATAATGTTAATATAATTAAGCTGCATTTGATCTTTCAGATTCTTCAATGAAAAAAAAATTAAATGAAATTCTCATAAGGACAATTAAAATCAATCTTCACTATATTTAAAACCATCAAGACATTATTCTTGTATATTAAGTTCTGGATAACAACAACAAATGAAAAATAAAAGTATTTGCAACATTACTCCTTAATTTAGTGGAGTGATATTTGCTACTCAGAGGTATGGTCATCTTACTTGAATTCTGATCTCTCCTACTTGCATTTCCACTTGTAGGTCTAATGGACTTATCAAACTCCCAGGTCCAAGATGACATCCTAACCATGTTTTGCAATCCAGATAGACTCTTTCTGCTATCTTCTTCATCTTCAAATATGGCAAAGTCTTCTTTTTAGTCATTAAGGTCAATCAAAGGATCATCTTTGACACTTCTTTTTATTTTTTTTCGAACCCTACATCTAATCTATCAGCAAATCTTACTAGCTCTGTCCTCAGAATCTCTCCAAAGTCCAACATTTTCTCACCACTATTAACAAGTTGAGTACTGAGGCTGTTGGTCTTGGAATCAAATTCTGAGAACCATGGCTCTACCTTTTTTTGGATCCTGATCACACCAACCTCATTCCATTCTCAGAACATTGCACAAGCTTTTCCCTGTGTCTGAAACATTCTCCCCAACATTTCTGTATGTTGACTCTTTCAGTCATTCAATTCTATCCAGGAAAGTCTTTGGAACTATCAAATTTAAAGAAGTATCCTTGATTTAGCTGGGTATGGTGGTGCATACCAGTAATCCCAATGACTCAAGAGGTTTCAACAGAAGGATTACATGTTCAGGACCCGACTCAGCAATTTAGCATAACCCTGTCTCAATAAATAAATAAATAAATAAATAAGGATTGGGGATGTAGATCAGTGGTGAAGTAACCCTGGGTTTAATCCCCAGTACAAACAAAACAAAACAAAAATAACCTTATATTTTATTTTCATCATAGTATTTATTACTACTTGGTATTTTCTCATGTATTTTTATTAATGTGTCTATTTTCACAACTTGAGCATACCAAACACACCCCCCACAGTCTCAAACTATTTTTTTGGCAAATGTTAGGCACTCAATAAATATTGGTTGATTATGTTAAAAAAAAAGTCCAAGGAATATTAAATCAGATTGAATAGCAAAACCAAATTATTATTTGTATAGTACTTGGAAGTTTTAAAGTTGCTATTCTATACTAATTCTAAACTAGAATAATGAAAAAAATCATTCCTTTCAAGGTTATATAAGATTGTTTTCTACCCCCAGTTCCATCATTTACTATCAAGGTTTACATCCTATCTGAGGCTTAGGTTTATAATGAGGTATTCCAATTCAAAAGTATTGAGTTAGTAAATGTTTTCAACATGGAAGTCAAGTATTTAATCCACTTGCATTTGTAGCCTCACTCCATAGTGCTAGGGATGGAATCCAGGGCCTTTCTTACTCTAGGCAAGTGCTCCACCACTGAGCTTCACTTCCAGATCTTTAACCTATATTTAACTGAAAGAATGCCAAGTTTTATAGAACTGAACTAAAAAATAGGTCCATGAAATCAGGAATTGCATCTGTTTCATTACCCACATAATTACTACTATCTACAGTAGTAACTCCCCCTACTACACTACAGACACCCAGTAAATAATTGTTGAATAAAAGATAAACACTACTATTGAATGATACTGTATGTACCTGTGTAATATTTTATTTTGTACTTTAAAATTTTTCATATGGCTTATTATAAATCATAGCTGAAGATAAATTTCTGTCTCAGTGCTCATACTAACAAATAGATGGATGTTTCAATATCACACTTAAAAACAAGTACTTTAAATATCTCAGTACTTGCAAAATAACTAGTTTTCATCAATATTACATTTTATTATTTCTTAATTTTTTAAGAGAGAGAGAGAATTTAATATTTATTTTTTAGTTTTTTTTTTTTTTTTTTTTT
>NW_026000249.1:17587003-17626770 GCF_001458135.2 Marmota marmota marmota | reverse complement strand
GAAACACTTTAGTTCTGCCAATCCATGAACAGGGTATATTTTTCCATCTTCTAAGATCTTCTTCTATTTCTCTCTTTAGTGTTTGCAGATGATATGATTCTATACCTAGCAGACCCAAAAGGCTCTACAAAGAAACTATTAGAGCTAATAAATGAATTCAGCAAAGTGGCCGGATATAAAATCAACACGCATAAATCAAAGGCATTCCTGTATATCAGCGACAAATCCTCTGAAATGGAAATGAGGACAACCACTCCATTCACAATATCTTCAAAAAAAATAAAATACTTGGGAATCAACCTAACAAAAGAGGTGAAAGACTTGTATAATGAAAACTACAGAACCCTATTTTTTAGTTTTTGGCGGACACAACATCTTTGTTTGTATGTGGTGATGAGGATTGAACCCTGCCCCTCGCGCATGCCAGGCGAGAGCGCTACTGCTTGAGCCACATCCCCAGGCCCCAACTTCTTAATTTTTTATCTTGACCTATAATATTTCAGAAATATCTCAAATTATGGGATTTTTACTTTTTATTTATCATGAATCAAATACTGAGTTTTAATAATACATAAGGTCAGATAAACAATAAATAATCTTCTGTCTTTTCTTGATCCACCTTCAAACTACCTTATATTCTTATAACACTATTCCCTAGTTCTTTTGTAAGCATATTGTAGTTCTCAGAATTTTGAAGCTCTTGACAGTTATATTTTAGTGTTTATAGTTTTAACATTTTCGTGTGAGAGCTTCTTTAAAAATATGAGTATTTTGTACATGTTCTCATATAAAAACACATGCTTAAATACAATAGTATCTGTTTCTTTCTGTTGATGGGTTCCTCTTTTGAATTTATCATGAAGGTCTTCTAAAGAAGAGACACAGTGGTGCTGGGGTTGTAGCTCAGTGGTAGAGCACTTGCCTAGCATACATGAAGCACTGGGTTTGATCCTCAGCACCACATAAAAATGAATAAATAAATAAATAGATAAATAAATAAAGGTATTGTGTTCATCTACAACTAAAAAAAATTAAAAAAGGAGACAGAGTGACATTTGAAAATAATTATTGTCAAATATTGGTTGATATACTGGCAGACAAACTATATATTTGTGATTTCTGGGAGTAAGCCTTTAATAACAAAATATTTGCATGCCTGATGTGTGTTCATGTGTAGTTGTTTAGCTCTTTTTCCAAACAATAATTTGATCTATAATTTGCTTGAGAAATTGGAGCTATGAGTTTCATCTCTCATTGGCATCGAAATGTTTTAAATTACAGAAGAATAAAATCCCTACTCCAAAGGCCACCAATGATTCAACATGCAAAGAGTTCAAAACAGAACTACATATAGAGATCATCACTATTGTAGTATTTCAAATACGGCATTTTTGATTCTATACTTGGAGAAATCCTGCAATTGGTGGACATTGTACATGAAAAAACCTTAATGGATGTTCACTGGTAGAGTCACTGGCCTTAGATTCCACCTGTCTTATCTCTCCTCTAAAAATCATGGCATATATCTTTAGTCACAATCTTACATATGGGTCAAATGTGAGCAACAGAACAAAAAGGTGGCAAACCTAAACTTCAGATAACATGCTACTAAGAAGCAATGAAAACTTGTCTGCTTCAATAAAATAGAGAGATATTTAATATGTCAAAGGATTTTAGATTAATTCACATTTGAGCCAAATATCACCTGTCCAAATCAATGAAACTTCACTTAACATTGATAGTATTCCTTGAAGAAACATGTGAGATCTAATACAAAAAGTTAAGCTTATTGTAGATGTGACCTCAAAGAGAAACTGGAGCATTTGCCTCAGAAATTGTGAAACAAAGCCTGATGAAGTTTGAAAATAATGCCCAGTGTTGATTATGGTTTTGTCAACTACAGGATGAAATTGATCAGTTGGAATGGGAGTGCAAACTTGGAGTCCATTGGCCCATCCCAGTTTTGGAAACTCTTTGAGATTTTCACCTTTGCTTTTTGGCTGGTAGGTTCTGCCTGTTATAATTCAGAATGTAAATAGCAGTAGCAGAAAATATATCTGTTTGTTAAAATGCAAGCATTTACATACCAGTTAAGTTTATTGAAAATATTGTGAACTTGATTTGTTAACCAGACATCCATTGGCTTTTGTTGTAACTATCTGTCTTGCAGGAACTCAGATCCAGGAAACAAAGTTTGGGGCTCAGCAGGTGGAAGAAGATGCAAGAAACAGTTAGAATAGTATACATGCTTTATTCAGAGTTGGTAATAGCCTCCAGATCTCAGCTCGAGCCTTAGTTCCCAGTCAGTAGCATTTCCCCCGTATTAGCCCCCATTTTGTACCCCAAGTCTTTTCCACAGGCCCTTCTTATATACATACCAAACAAAGAAGGCACATTGCCAACAGGTTTCATAAGGGGGCATATTCTCACAAGTTAATGTTTGTGGCCTCGAGTATATACACTGAATCAGAGTATTTTGGGCCTTGACTAACAATGACATACCCCATTCCACACCCTACTGGAAGCCTCACAGGGGGAGCCTAACTACAGCCATTTTAGGCCTGCCCCAATGCTATCTAACATAATTGAGTATGAGTACTTTATTTCTACCTTAAATTAGAATGAAGTTGAACAATGTATTCATGCCATATTTTAAGAAAATTTCATTTTACAAGCATAATTTTCCCGAATTATTTACTATAGAAAGAAATAATGGAAATTTCCTTTGAAAATAATCATTGACTAGTTTTCTGTTCACATGATAATTCTGATTAAATTACATAAGAAATATTAGTTTTATATATAACTTTGTATTTATAAGTATTTAGAATCTATATAATTGAAACAAAATAGAAATGTCAGAAACAGCAGAAATATCAATAAATCTTGTATATGTGTCAATATATCATTACAAGTATATTTTTTGTAAAGATTATTAAATCATTTTAACATGGCATCTCAAACATAAATGAACATTTCTCCTGTCCTTTCAAATTTGGAGTGTTTATAATTTTTATTGTGATATGAGAGTTTGTTTCTTATATTAAATATTAAAAGAGCAATTTAAAATTTATTTTCAGCCTTTAAGTTCTCAATAAACCAGTCTCCCCAAAACAAACTTACAGAAATTTAAGAGCAGTGAAGAGGTAATAGGCAGAATGTAAAAAAAGTGAAAAGCATATTACTTCAATTATACCTGATAAGAGATGTACTGAGATATTGAGATAAAATATAGAAATGGTTTAAAAATTGTGGACTTGAAACCAGTCATTTCACTGGCCAGAATTCTATGAACAGTTGTAATGACTATAATACCACAGCATCTCTTTCAGCAATAATATTTAGTGAAAAAGCTTTTTTAAAAATTATAAAATCTACCTTTATATGAATTAACTTCCTTGAATAAAACCAAAAGCCACATCTAAGGTATACACAAAGAACAGGTGATATTTCATTGTGGTAAAAACTAACAAAAACTTCTAGGTATCTTGTACAATTACCGTTTCCGTTTAACGGGAAGAGTAAATATTTTGGATGCTTACTGAAACTTTCCTCATCTTATATCTAAGTTACAATATGAAATGACATTTACAGATGCAGTTTGACAAGATAAAATCATTCATTGACAACTTTGATATAACAATCACTTGTAAAAGTGGTGATCAGTTAATTCTATCTTGAATTTTTAGAAGTATTTTCAATGTAAATTCACACACAGGAATGCTCCAAGATGAATATATGAAAAGAAGATGAGGGTTTTCTCTATTCTTCAAATGAAGATTAAAAAAAAAAAGCAGACTGACTAAAAATACTAATGAGAGGTGTGTTGGTATATCTTCCCTGGCTCCCTGATCCTGAATGCCCTAGCAACTCGTACCACTAAACATCTAGCAATGACAGATATGTGGGTTCTAGGTGAGAAATCTGCCCTGAAGTGGCTGCAACTTCATGCATACTCCCATGCCCCCAAGCTGTGAAATTCTCCAGCCTGCTTGGAGGAGGTCCTGACTGAGCTATATGTGGGGGACAGTGAGAATGCCAGATGGCGGTTTGTGAGAAAATCTGGGACCAAGGCATTTAGCCAAAAACAGAGAACTGGAAAAAAAAAAAAAAGATGATCACCAAGAATATAACTCCCCACACAAACGAATGGAAGATGAATTAGTGCTCTCTTCTTCATATAGGTAAAAAATCATGCAAATTTTGATCCATGTGTGCAAAAAATAAAACATGGAGTTATAAAAATGTTTAAAAGATCTGTATTTTGCTGATTTATCTTACTGTCAGTTTTTTTTTTTGCTCTATTAATAGTAAAAAAAAAGAAAGAATAAAAGCAGTTCGTTGACAAGGGGAGTATAGACAAACTTACAAACACAGTGATACAAAAATTTTAACATAGAAAGTAGATAAACATACTTCAAGGAACCACTTTCTACTTGATTTGTTAGTAACAGGGGCATTTGCATTGTATTGATCATTATTGTGTGCCTTTATCACTTTTATTGTTTGCTGCAGTATAGCCCTTTGAAGGTCTGCCAAACCACTGCGGCTTACTCAAAAGCAGGGCTGAATTTTAATTAAGCTGAGCCAAATAGACACAGAACAGTTGAACTTGATTAGACCACTTGTCCTGATGCACACAGAGGGCATTCAGCACACTTATTTTAATAACTGAGTAAGTAAATTCACATATTTGGTAAAATCATCAAGATAAAAATCACCATTAGTCAATATATTCCTCCTGCATAATACTTATGACTTCTCTATTTAAATTTAATAAAAAGGAGATCTAAGAGGGTAGGTAGCCAGTAAGGATACTGTATGGCATAATATCTTAATAATAGCAATATTTTGTATTCCCTGAAGAGAATCTGTATATGAGTTCTGTAACGATTCAATGGGGCAATTCATGCAAAGATGCCCAAGTATGTGAATGTGTCTGTATCTCAAGTATATAAATTTGTGTGTAGGCCTGTGTCTTAGTTTTCTTTTCAAATATTTCTAACTCAGATAAGGGAGTATGTAGGATGTCAGAGTTTCATATTTTTTTAGTTTGGATACCTCAGGAAGACCAAAGCATACATGTTTGTATCTTCAGTAAAACTGTGCCAAACCCTGTTACACAGTAACTTCTGAAATCAGCCAGTATAATTTTCTTACATAGTATAGAGATCTAAGTATCAGACAGGTATAGATTTTTGAAAAGCAAACTAACATTGAAGTAACTTTGCTACTAAACCAAGTAACTTCTGAAAAAAACATTCCTAAGTAGACTTTCAGTCTGTGAGCTAAAACCAAACCTTCTCTGAAGGCAGCATTGGTCATAGGCAGTATATCAAAACCAATTGATACTAAGGAGTTAGTTTTATGTGTATGTATCCAGGGTGATATATAAATAGGTTATAAAAATCAATAAGGTAATATTTTTCAAGAACATATTTTCAAACAGAAAATACAAAGATATGACTCCAAGTTGAAAATGAACTTTGCATATACAAAAACATTCAGAAAAGTGGCTGTTCTGGTAATAAATCCAATTCACTAAGTCCTTAATAGAATTTTGTTCTTTACTTCCAATATACTAATACAATTGACTACTCATAAGCCTAAGAAAATAATCCTCTCTTCAGGATTAGTGAAGAAAAATTTGGTAAATTTTTAAATATAAATGGGTATCTTTTCTGTGCAGAGAAGCAAGTGAGTTTTAAATAAAAAGCAGGATATGAGGTTTTCATCCTTGACAAAAAAGAAAAAATGAGCATACTCCGACTTCTCCTTTTTATGTTATAAGTTCACTCTTTATTCTATCTATATGTAATGAAAGATAACAGTATTGTGGTGATCTATGTAAAATTCTGATAAATGTATTAAAAATAATTCATTAACTAGAAATAACATGGAATTTAAACATGATTATTCTAATTTTGAATCCTGTTTATGCAACTTTCCAGAAACATTATGTTTCTCCAGTTACTTAACATCCATTTTATCATACATAAAATGGGAAGTAATAACACTTTTGGTAAAAAATAATGTATAAGAAATTTCCCATGTAATTTAACATAGCATATTATGGAATTGAATGAATTTTTAATATGCAAAATTTAATAGCTCACATGATAGGAAGGTTTCTATTCCATGAGATCTAGCACCTACTTTTAAAAATACTCAATTAGATCTTAACTTTTAGACACAACTTTTTTTGTTGTCATATTAGTATTTTGTATGTACTCTGATTTTGTTACTTTTCTTCCCAATGGAGCCCACTATCTAAGAGTTTATGATGCATCTAATGCATTTAGATCCACCTGAGGCTAATGCAACATGCATAATGGTCTCCATGAGCCTATGCTTCTTACAAATATCAGCATTTCATTTTTTATTTCCATTTATTTTCATAAACTAAAAGGACAACTTTTTAAAAAAATATATTCACTAGGCAAAGAGAGAAATATCCGTTGTACTGAGTTTTTGATTGGCATGCAGCATCTGCATGCGCTAACCTGAAATCCTCATTTCACATTTATTATTCAAAAGGTCAGACTGTATTCTACCAAAGGTCATTTAGGGATTACAATATTTAATACATAAGAAAATATTGCTATGGTTTGAATGTCCCCTCCAAAACTCAAGTTGAAATTTGAGAGTCATTATAACTGTATTAAAAACTAGCAACTTGGGGATTGATCAAGATCATGACCAAGCAAGATCCTCCTGCATTGTCTCCCCACAGATACAAGTTGAACAGATATTCAGGCACGAAACAATTAGCACATGATCCCTGAATATTGGGTGAGAAACCACAGTGCCTGCTTTTAGTATAACAAAATGAAAATCTGTCTTGAAGAAGGCAGAAACAAAAGAGTTTTGCACATCCCCACCTCTTAAAAAGCCCAGCATTGAGAGACATTCTTTCTGTTAGGGGGAGGAAAATAGAGTTATGTCCTGGCCTTAGAGTTGGAACTCTATACCAGGCTTCCCACATTGAAATGCAGGCCTAGGTAAAGCCACATGACCAATACCCTTTGGCTTATACCCACGGAATGAGTTACTGGAACTGCACTGGGCCAGGCAATAAAGACAATGCTTCTACCATCAACCTTGGATGGCACAGTAGGGAGCAGGACTCTGACAATAGAAAGCAGGGAATAAAAGCTATGCCAAGACTGTGTCTCAGAGTCTACTGCCAAGTCTACCATAGTAAAACAAACCACCCAAAAGAAAATGAAGTTCCCTTATGCAGGCCAGAGCTCACAGACAGATCCTCAAGACCAGGTCTGGCATAAGTTACAGATCCGTGATGCTGTGGAACAGACCAAAGTTTCAACTATATCAGTTCCAATATTAGACTGGGCCTGGGGAATACCCACACTCCTCTTGACACTATAAATACCCCTATAACTGGGACATTTAGCTGCAACCCATCCTTGGAGACCATGGTGGAAGTCCACACATGGTGACCAAGGAAGAACACCAGCCTTGGTGACCGAGGCAAGATTTCCACCACCCATCCCTGAAGCTCAGGCAGCATAACTGTTGCCAGACCACTGCTCAAAGATGGGGCTGTAGAAATGCCCTGGTGTCAGGCAGAGATATGCACTCCAGTGACAGAGGTTGGTATTTGCGCCAGCATTAACCCAGGCTATCGCACAAGACTTGGTGCATCACTGAGGATGTGCACATCCTTATATGTGTGAGACTAAGACACAACTGAAGCTAGAATCAGCCCTGGCAGCCATGGGTTTGTCGTCACCAACACTCTCCCAATCCCAGCATAGTGTGGGACAGGATTCTATATGTTTTGGTTAGGACAGTATATTCAGTAGAGTAAATTAGTAATGAGCTGGTGAAATCTAACACTGGGAACATCCAAGAGTAATCCATTGACAGACCTGCTTATGGACACAGATTCTGGAACAGCTTCAAGAAAACAGTGCAAGGAGAAGTCATTAGGCCCCAGCCCATTGGATATCTATTCCATCATATATCACCTATGGACCATGAATCCACTTCAGCCATCAGAAGCACACAGAAAGGTGGACCTAGGCCCTAAGCCAGTATTGTGCATGTCTTGGGGAAGGGGGATTCAGAGTATACATGGCTCGACATCATTGGTGGCCAGAGTAATGACAAAGGACACTGGAACTGTTCCACCTACAGTGACTTTACTCAAACCTGGGCAGAATACTGCAGTGTGTAAACACAGGTCAATAACTGTGAATGAGTTATGCACACCTACTCTGGTCCTAGGGAGGGGCTTGTGAGAACAGACTACTCTGTCTATGGCAGTACCCTATTTCTGAACAAAGCACCAATGGAGTATGTGGTATAAACCAGGACTTAGATTTCTTTCAGTACTGAAATAGTGAAAACAACAAACAACAAACCCCTGCCAAATGTGGACCTGGGTATCCTCTAGTGCGAAAAGAATGGAAGTGACTACAGGATCAGAGATTTTAAACAGCCTGCTTAGAATTTGTAGAAAGATAGGGACAAATAAACCCATATTGAGAAGAGTAGACAAAACACCTAATCTTATAATGCCCATTTTAGAAAAATGGCACATGCCAACAAGCATCACAAACTTTATTGAAACCATGACCTCACATAGTACTCAAAACAGGGAACCAGAAACAGATCAAGCACTAATTAGTATGGCAAAGCTCTCGGAGAATTTAAATCAGCTATTTAAGAAAAGTCAATGAGCTTGAAGTAAACAGAATTGTTTAAATACTCTAACAGGGAAATTTATCAAAAAGAAGACATTTACAAAAATATCAAATAAATTCATGAGCTAAAAAAAATACATACAGTGAAATTAAAAACACAATACATGCAACAATCCAGGTTAGATCAAATAAAAGAAACAATGGGTTCAAGACAGGCTAACTGAAAATAAAAAAAAAAACTTGGAGGGGAAAAAGAAAATGAAGTGAAAACAAATGAAGAAACATCATAAGAATGTTGGAACACTACTGAGAGACTGAATATTTGGAATAATGGGATGAAAGAAACACTAAAGAGTTCAAAAATGGTAGAAAGCTTATTTGAAGAAATAATAAGAGAACACTTCACAAACCTAGAGAAGGATACAAATATCTAAGTAATAGAAAGTCAAAAGTCACCAGTAAAATCAAACTCAACTAAGTCTACCCGAAGACATCTTATGATTAAGTTCTTATAGATAAAAGGTAAAGATTCTCAAGTCTGTCAGAGAAAAAAAAAAAAAAAAACAGTTAACACTTGGCATGCCTCAATTTTACTGAGAGCAGACATTTGAGTAGAAACCTTATAAGAGAGTGGCATAAGATTTTCACAGTAATAAAGTGACAAAAAAAACACTGTCAACCAAAAGTAAAGTACCTCCAAAACTATTGTTTAGAAAAGAAGTTTATATAAAGACATTCCCAGAGCAAAAATAAATAAATAAAAATAAAACAAACAAAAAAATACCCAAAGGAATATATCTCTATCAGAACTGTTTTCAGGAAATGGTAAAGGAAGTTCTTTAAACTGAAAAAAAAAATATGTTAATGTGAAAGAAGAAAACGTGGAGGGCATAAAACACTTGAGTAACAGTAATTATACAAATGCAAAATGTTTCAATATTGTAAGCATGGTGCATATACAAGGTACATCTTTAATACAAAGGCTAAAGAACAATTAAAATAACAATGACTACATTAATATGTGAGACAATAGGCAATAGGGAAGGATATAACATAGGGTAAGAAATCTTCAAAATGTAGGAAGGAATGGAATGCAACTGGAGAGATGTTTCATATTTTCTCTTGTTCATTAGTTTATTTCTGTATTTAACTTTGTGATCATGTTAAGATGCTGCATTTCAAAATAGCTTGATATGATTAAAAGTTTGAGATATGTAAGCCTCATGCTAATTACGAAGCAAATATCTACAACAGAGAAACCAAAAATAATAAATAGTCAAACAATACAACTAATATAATTCACTTAACCACCAAGGAAGGGTATAGGAATGAACAAAAGAGAAAAGAGAGAAACAAACTACAAAACTTGAAAAATATTTATATAATATCTATAAAAAAGAAAAATATTGCCTACCTACCAAAAATTGCTTAGAATGTAAATAGATAAAATTTTCTAATTAATTTACATAAATTAAATTGTTAAACCCATATCTATATATCCCCCACTGTATGCTGCTTATAAGAAACTCTCTTTATCTCTAAAAAAATATGTACACTGAAAGTGATAGGATAGAATAAGATATATCCCATGTAATAGAGCTCAAAGAAAGGAGGATCAGGCTTATTAGTAACAGATAAATTAGCCTTTAAATCAAAAACACTAAAAAGGGACTAAGAATGTTATTATAGAACATGCTCAATAGAGCAAGAAGAAATAATAAATGCAAATGTATTTGTATTCAGTATCAGAGACCTCAAAAAAATAAAGTATGAATAGATAGTAAATGAGAGCAGTTGATGTAATAATAGTTGAAGACTTTAATGGCAGATTTTTAGCAATGGACCATATAGCAAATCAACAAATAAACAGAAAAAGTAAATTGCACCTTAGATCAAATAGATCTAATAGATATATATCTGGTTGAATATTCCATCAGTAGATCTCTAAAACAAATTTTCTTATCAGCACATAGAACTTTATCCAGAATAGATCATGAGATAGGCCACAAAACAATTCTGAGCAATTTTTAAAAACTAAAATCATATTAAGAATGTATATACATATCTTATAGGACCATCCTCAGACACAGTTTTTTATTTCTTTTATTCTGTTTAATCATGCATCATGACCATCTTTCCAGGTCAATTCATATTCTACAATATCTTTTTTTTAGTTGTAGATGGATACAATACCTTTATTTTGTTTATTTATTTTTATTTGGGCTGAGGATCTAACTCAGTGCCTCACGTATACAAGGCAAGTGCTCTACCACTGAGCCCCATCCCCAGCCCCTCTACAATACCTTTTAATGTCCTCATTTTAGTTTTTTTTTTTTATTTGTTCTTTTTAGTTATATGTGACAATAGAGTCTATGTTGACATATTTATTCAAACATGGAGTATATCTTATTCTAATTAGGTACCCAGTATTGTAGATGTACACTGATGCTAAGATTCACTGTATGTATTCATATATGCACATAGGAAAATTTCAGATTCATGTTTCAGACTCATGCCACTGTATTTTCTATTCCTATACCCACTCTCATTCCTTCATTTCCCTTTGTCTAATCCACTGAAGTTCTATTCTTCCCTTCCAACCCCCTTGTTATGCGTTAGCATCCTCATATCAGACAGAGCACTCAACCTTTGGTTTCCTTGCGATTTGCTTATTTCACTTAGCATGATAGTCTCCAGATCCTTCTATTTACCAGCAAATGTCATAAAGTCATTCTTCATGGATATGTAATATTCCATTATACCTATGTTGGTTTCATAGCTTAGCTACTGTGAATTGAGCTGCTATAAACATTGATGTGGTTGTGTTATTGTAGTATGCTGGTTTTAACTCCTTTGGATATATACTGAGGAGTGATATAACTGGGTCAAATGGTGGTTGCATTTCTAATTTTTTGAGGAATCAATACTGTTTTCCAAAGTTGTTGTGCCAATTTACAGTCCCACCAGCAAAGGTGAATAACTTATTTTTGAATAACCAATAGATCAAAAAAGAAATCATAAAGGAAATGTTAATATATTTTAAAAAAATAAAAATGGAGATGCAGCATATCAAAATATACATTATACAGCAAAAGGAACATTAAGCAGTAAATTATGATGCAGTCTCTGCCAAGATCAAAAAGGAGAAATACTCAGATAAACAACCTACCACTGCACCTCAAAGAACTAGAAAAATAAAGGGAACTAGAAATAAGGGGTATCCAAATTGGAAAAGAAACCAAACTGTCACTTTTTGCAGATGATGTGATCTTATACAGAAAAAACTCTAAAAATTTCATCGAAAACTATTACAAATAATTTAGCAAAGTTGCAGGATAAATTAAAAAAAAATCAACATGCAAAAATTATTAGGGTTGTTACATTCCAATAGCAAAGTATATAAAACACAAATCAAGAAAGCTATTTACAATAGTTACATAAAAATAAAACACCTAGGAATATATTTAACCAAAGATGTTAAAGGTCTCTGCAAGTAAAATTATAAAATGTTGATGAAACAAACTGGAGAGGACACACAAATTGGCAAAACATCCCATGTTCATAGATTGGAGGAATCAGCATTATTAAACTGTTCATACTACTCAAAGCAATTTACAGATTCAAGGCATTCTCTATCTAAAAAACATTAGAAATCTTCATAGAACAAGAAGAAACAATTTTAAAAATTATATGGAACTATAAAAAACATCCAAAGTCATATTAAGCAAAAGGAACAAAGCAGGATGCACTATGCTACCTGACTACAAAACATATTACAAAGCTGTAGCAATCAAAATAACAGAGTATTGGCATAGAAACAGAAATACATATCAATGGAAAAAAAGAGAGTGTAGAAGTAAACTCCCATACACATCTATAGCTAAATGATTTTCAACAAAAGTGGTAAGGACATATACTGTAGAAAAGATAGTCTTTTCAAGAGTTAGTAATGGAAAAATTGGATATCCACATGCAGAACTATGAAGTTAGACCCTTACATCTCACCAGTAACAAAGAAAAACTCATAATGGATTGAATCCTTAAATATAAGACCTGAAACCATCAAAGTACCAAGATAGGATAAACACTTCAAGACTTCAGAATGGGCAAAGATGTTTTCAAAAGACTCCAAAAGCACAGAAAACAAAAGCAAAAATAGACAAATGGGATCACATCAAACTAAAAGCCTTCTGCACAGCAAAAGAAACACTCAACCAAATGTAGTGACAGCCTACATAATGGGAGAAAATATTTGCAAAGTGTGTATATGAAAAGGGGTTGATATCCAGAATATAAAAGAGACTCCTAAAGCCTAAAAGTAAAAAAAAAAAAAAATACAAAATTAATGAACAATCCAATTAAAAATAGGCAATAGATTCATAAGTCATTTCTTAAAAGGAGACATGCAACTGTCCAACAAGTATATGAAAAAAATGCTCAACAACACAAATCGTCAGGGAAATGCAAATCAAAACCACAGTGAGATGCCACCTCACTGAATAAAAATGGCTAGTATTAAAATGACTGAAGATAGCAAATGCTGGCAAAAACAGAGAAAATGGAACACTTGCACACTGTTCCTGGGAAAATAAATAAGTGTAGCCATTATGGAAAATGGTATGGAGATTTCTCAAAATATTAAAAATAGAACACTATATGATCTAACAACTTCATGAACAGTTATAGATGCAAAAGAAATGAAATCAGAATGTCAAAAGGACATTTTCACTCCCATGGACATTGCAACATGATGCACAATAATCAAGGTAGGGAAAAAACCTGAGAGTCTATCAATGGATTAATGCATGAAGAAAATATGATACATATACACAGTGGAATACTATTCTGTCTTAAAGAATGAAATCCTGTCATTTACAACAATATATATGTAACTGGAGATCATTGTGTTAAATGAACTAAGTCAGTACATAAATACAAGTACCACATGATCTCACTCATATGGAATCTATAAAAAGTATATCTAATAGAATTTGAGACTAGAATGGTGTTTACCAGAGGCTGGGAATAGTGTAGGGAAGGAATTGATCAGGAAAAGTTGGTCAATGTGCACTGTTATAGTCAGATAGGAACAAGAATCTCTGGAGTACTATTGCACAGTATGGTGATGCAAGATAAGAAAAATTTACATTTTAAAAAGCTAAGAAAAAGTATTTTGAAAATTTTCAGCACAAATAAATTATACATATTAGAGGATATGTTTAACCTGATTCAAACATTATACAACATACACACATAATTCATGTTACTATATAAGTACTTAAACTTTTATGGTTTTTGTATTACTTAAAATTTTAATTAAAAGAAGAAGGACCTTTCAGAGGTATACAGGTCATAAGAGCTCCACCTTTATCAATAAATTAATCATGGGAGTGAGTTATTAAAAATGAGCTCTCTTATTTGTGCCCTCTTCTATGTTTTCTCATGATATCATAAATTCTGCCAAATTATTATGAAACAAAGTAGGACATAACCAGTTCCTAACACCTTCATATTGAAATTCTCAGCCTCCTTAAATTTATCAGTAACCTGGTCTATGACAAACTGTTAAGTCAACACAAAACAGACTAAGACAGGTGGAGTTGTATCAAAGTAAAATCTGCAAGACATTAAAGAACATCTCTTCGCATATGTGGTACTCTGTATTTTATATAGGGTGACTTAGTTCCTAATTGCCATGCATTAATATAACATTACCATTCTATCATTTTCTTTCAGTCTGTCCAATACAGAAGATCACAATCACAGTAACCACAATTATATATTCATTATAAACTTTAGTGTATTCTCTCTGCCTCCTTCATAGGTTATAGACTGTATATGGAAAAGTACCATCATTTTTTTATTACCAATACATATAAATCGTTTTAAAATAATGCCTAACAGACAAGGCTCAATAAATGTTTGTTCATGGAATCACATATGAATAAAATATATATTCTCAAGAATATATTCCCAAGTTAAGGGAGATTAGAAACAATCTTGAAATTCAACTTAGAAATAATCTTGCTTAGAGAATATAATAAGAATGATATCTATAAATGATTCAATATATAACCCCAAAATTAGCACTTACAAATATTTATTTTTATATCCAGATAGCAAATGATGAACTTAAAATTGTAACCTTGTCTCAACTCCTGACTGGTAATGAGAATTTTGTATTTAGTGTCCTTATCAAGGACCTGTTAATATATTGGTGGGAACGATGAATAAAGGGGTAGAATGTAAAATATCTAGAGGGGAGTTAGCATCAGGGAGGGATGCATAACATAAAGGGTCAGTTGAGTGGAACATATTTAGAGGGAAGATGAGAATAGATTCCTAAAAAAGCATAGTGAGGTGCTGGAATTGTGGGTCAGTAACAGAATGCTTGCCTCACATGTGTGAGGCACTCACTGGGTTCAATTTTCAACACAACATAAAAATAAATGACTAAAATAAAGGTTCATCAACAACTAAAACATATTTTTACAAAATAGAAGTATAGTGGGCTGGGGATGTGGCTCAGTGGTAGAGTGCTTGCCTAGCATGTGTGAGGCACTGGGTTCGATCCTCAGCACCACATAAATAAAATTTTTAAAAAGATACACTGACAACTAAAAAAAAATATTTTTAAAAAAAGAAGCATAGTGAGAGGTCTTTGAAGAAAATGATGAGAGGAGAAGATCCTTATTTATCCCACTCTTGCAAAGATGAGTAACTATCAAAATGATTTCAGTTTTTTATGTTTACTTTTTAAAATACAGAGTTTTGGTTTCTTAATATTGTGAAACTGACCTGAGAATAAAAACAAGTTGACCAAACTTCTGTGGCTTAATATTTTTGGAGTAACTTGGAAGCATCTAGTGTTATTGCTCATACAATATGTTAACCAATAGCAACAAGTAGCTATTTAAAATTAATAAAAATCAAATAATGTAAAAATTCAGTGTCAAATCAGTTACACAAACCACATCTCAAGTATTCAAAAAGTATAAGTGTCTAGAATAGTGCAGATACAGAAAATTCCCCTCCTAAAAACGTTATTTTGTATAAGGCTCCTATAAAATTTTGAGCTTATAACACACATGGTACATTCAAATGTGCTTGGTCCTATTACTAACATAATATATTCCAAGAAGAATATTTTATCATCATTTATTTTACCTGAAGTGGTGGATATAAAAATTTGGCAAAATGACTATTTTTTATATGGTCAATGTATTTATATTCAGACAGAGTTGGTTTTCTGTTGTTGAAATTTTTATCAGAAAAGTTTTGAGATATACTTTCTTTCATTCCCTGTATTACTTGGCTAGCATATTTACTGAAGATTATAAATTTTAATCTATTATAAATATATTATAAATTTAAGATTATAAATTTTAATCTGGACAAATTTTAAAACTTAAATCAAAGATATTCAGCAGAAAAGATAAATATCAAGCAAATAGTTAAAACTACATCTTCTGTCATTTTGGGTTTTAATCAGAAAAAAAAACCTGATATGGAAGTAAAATATCCTAACAGTTAAAATATTTTTAAAAGATTAAAAAAATGCTCTCAAAAGACAAAGCACAAGATCAGTGTGAATTGGAAACTTCTAAATATGTCTGGGACATTTCTCCTAGACTAATGCTAATCCTCTATGAATCATAAATCATGAGTGAAGAGAACTCAGCATGACATGTTTTCAATTATTAGCATTGCTACTGATATTGAAAGTAGAAAAAGGCACTGATGTACTTTTGGATACATTTAATATTGTTTTAAACAAAGAAGGAAGAGTTGTCATGAGAGTTGTAAAAGAGGGACAATGAGCACCACAGGACCTCTTTACAGGAGAATACTCTAAAATCTATGTATAAGAGGGATGAACTTCCCATGTGAACAAGTAGGAGTGGGAGAATAATTACAAAACTTTTAGTCTGGGAGCCACCTGGCTCAACAAGTAATTTAAATAATTCTATGTGGGTGGGAGGATAGAAGCTTCAGCAAAGTAATAGTCAAGGATCCATTCAAACCAAATGATATATTTATTTCAAATTTGAAGAAATTATTTAAAATGATAGAAACATATTTAGGATATAGGTCATGAAATTTTAATTCAGGACTTTTCATCATTATACATATATTGCCTTCTAGTTAACAATGAACCATGACCTTATTTCCAATATGTTTTAAAACTTTGAACAAGACCAAATAAAGAACCAGTAAGGTTTGATGATACTCAGGGTTAGTAGCAGAAGTATTGATCCTGTGGTAAGATCACTGAATTTTAGTTTATACCTTATAATTCAGGGTGTATAATATAATTTATTGGTAGCTTCTTTGCTTTTAAGAAACTCTGAAATCTATCTCAAGCTCTCTCAAAAGTAAAATGTTAAAAATAAAATGTAACACATACATTTACAAGAATACAAGCTTCTGCAAAAGAAAGGTATTGAATGAAAACAGCATGGTGTTACATTTTGATTAATGAAGAACACCATATGCATAATAATATTTACTGAGTGCTTCCTGTATTCTAAGTACTTTACATGTAATGAGTCTGTTAATCCTCACAACAACTCCATAAGGAAGGTATTATAATTATGTCCATATTATGAATGAGAAAATTATATGAGTAAAGCCAAGTTTTGATTCTAGTGCCCATGGGTTGGTACCTGAAGGGCTTCCTTGCAAATGATTATAGCAAGCCGCCTAGAGGACCAAATGAAAAGTAAAAATATTAGCAAAGTGTTAGGCAGCACCATTGGGAAAAAATGAAAGTCTAAACTATGGATCCACAGCACCTACACTCAACCTATTGTATTGATTTCAATGAAACTGACAGAGAAATCAGACACCCTTCTGCCTCATTAGATTTGGTTTTACTGACCAGTTCTTGAGAAAAGTGGCGAAGAACCCTTAAATTAGAGAGACATCTACTTTATTCCTCAGTTCTTAATGAAGAGGCCAGTGTATGGTAAGGTCTCAATAAATGTTTAATGTATATGTAGAAATAGGACAGGACAGAACAGGACAGGGAAATCAAATAAAATAGAGAGTGGATGAAATTCTAACAGCAACTGGGAAAGGGGTTTGTGGAGTGAGATAGGCAACAAGGGGAGAAATATATGGAAGGGTCAGTACTACAACTGGGTCTTAAAGTATCAGAGTTTCAAGAACTGGAGAAAATGGGGGTTGAGTTAGGGTACTTCAGGACTAGTGAAGCACATACATAAATTGGGACTTTACAAGCTTTCCTCAGTGTACCTGTAACTGCAGTGAATACCTATAGGGCCAGGCCCTGTACCAGTACCAGGAAGAAGAACAGATATAAATTTTTGTCTCATTTACTTAATAAACACGAAGAGAGGTGAGAAGAAATAAGGAATAGCCATGTTGCCCATGGCAAAATATGGACACACCTGTTAAGGAGCTGAGAGAGGCACAAGTAGTTTTTGTTATCCTGTCAGCTAGATGTTAAATGCATTGAGACAGATATATTTTTAAACATTTTTTAATATTTATTTTTTAGTTGTAGCTGTACACAATACCTTTATTTTATTTATTTATTTTTATGTGGTGCTGAGGATCGAACCCAGGACCTCACAGATGCTAGGTAAGCACTCTACTGCTAAACCACAACCCCAGGCCCCTATTTTTAAACATTTTAAAGCTCTTAATATATTTATTTGCATATTAGTAGTAAGCAGTGAATAATTATTTGGGAGTTAATATTAGGTTAACAGAAAATGTATTCGTTCTGGAATCTTTAAACATAAATGAATTTGCTTGTCTGTGAAAAAATAGGAGATAGTTAGAACATCCAGTATTAGGTTTCTCGGTTATATAGTGTCTCTATTAATAAGGAGTTCTCTGTTAAGGGACATGGAATGATGTACGATAAAGTACATCATGCCTCTTATCAACTCAGGCTATTAGAAGGCAGGCTTATTCCACTGGCAATATGAAGTTAAGAATAAAATTTTATCAGTTTGCAGATACTTGGCCCTTGAGGCTTACCAGATTTGTTTGTGTTGGTGGGCTGGAAATAAGGATTGTGAATGCTATAAAAAAGAAAATAAACTACACAGATGAACAGAAATTAATCTGTCCTCAACACAACTATAAATCCCATCTTGACAGAAAATTCTTGCTCTGAAGTATTTGAAAAAAATCACATCTACAAACTAATTACAAACTTCACAAATGGACACTATGCAGAGAGTGCAGAGGGAAATTCATGTTCTACACTGGGAGATTTCAACTTTAAGTCTCAGATATTTGATGAAGCAATTGCGTGGGAAGGTAATATTAACAAATAAAGTTGTGTAATTTAAGTAAAGGGCACAAAATGAATATAATAGTATTCATACATGTTAAAATGTTTGTCAAAACATGACATATACATATGAGCAGGTGATACCAGTAACATTTAGTGGACAGCATGATCCAATCAGTAAGGATGTGCTAAAAGAGATATATCAATTCTAAATAGAAAACTGGGATGGAAGAGAAATCAGTTTATTCATATTTGTAAAACAGCCCATGTAAAGGAGTGGAGGTGGGAGAAGAAAATTCCTTCTTAGAGTACCATTCTGTCTCAATGAATCAGCCACGACTCTCCTGGGAGTCCAGAAGATTTGCATGTTTGGTGATTGATGTATATAGAGGTAGTAAATCACAAAGAATCTTAGTTGAAATTTCCTACTCTCTCATTCATAGAAAGATGAACATTTCTAAACTATACCTCAAATATTCACATTGTTCAAATGCACAATAATTTCAGGAATGATCAGAAAATATCCATCAGTCACATCTGATGAACTTGGAACACAGAGAACTATATCACTGAGGATAATTTGCATTCATCTGGTACACTAGGACATAGGGTATTTTCAACTTTGAAAATATTTAGTAGGTTTTTTATCAATATGCTGCATTTCTTCCCATAATATTTTGTCATATCCAAGGGAAAAACAAAAAAAAAGCAAAACATAACAAAAACCATCACAACAACAAACTTGTTACACAAAGATTGAAATACATAATACATATTTATTGCACTGGTAATTTTTCTGACTTACTCTTTTCAGAAACATAATTATTTTTCTTTTGCTTTAGGATTGCTATTGGATTAAGGCTAATGTTAAAAGTGAAAATGAGAGAAGCAAAACATATTCTCCAAGGAGAATAATTCTATTACCATTCCTCAACCGTTCTTGTAGCTAAGAGGTATATTCCTTCAAGAAGAAAAATTGCTTCTACTGAAACAATGACTGGATATTTTATCTTTAAATATAAAAAGCAATGATGACACAATTAGCTTTAGAAACTACTGAATTACTAATAACCAGCATAAAAATAGGGGAAAAGTAAAATGCTAATACCTGGCTACACATGAAAGTATCTTTTTTTTAAAAGAGAGAGTGAGAGAGAGAGAGAGAGAATTTTTTAATATTTATTTTTTAATTATCGGCGGACACAACATCTTTGTTTGTATGTGGTGCTGAGGATCGAACCCGGGCCGCACACATGCCAGGCGAGTGCACTACCGCTTGAGCCACATCCCCAGCCCACATGAAAGTATCTTGAACAAATAGGAAAATTTATAATGTTGTATAAAATATCTAAACCTTGAAACAATCTCTGTGAAAATAAGAAAATGAAGTGGTATATAAGGAAGGGTGGTGTTCACTCATACCCAGAAGATATTTGCTCCTGCCTCACTGTCACCCTCTCTAAAATATGATTCTTGTCATAACTTCTGATACTCTACATATCTATGGAAATGATTCTCTCACCACATTGGCCTAGTAATTCACTGGACTCTGACTCCAGAGATCTTGTTTTTACCCTGCCTTCATCATTTGCTCTGATGGTCACACACTGGATTTTGTCACTTTGACTTCCACCTCCTAAGTCTCTAGCTGACTCCTTCTGGTATTCCATTTCAACAATTCTTTGACATCACCAAGCCCTGAAATCCATTCATTCTAATAGCTTTTCAAGATATATTGTATAATCCATGTCTTTGCTTTTCTTCTTATAAAGAATTAAATCTTGATGCATCATAAACACTTTGTTGCATACATCCTCGAATCTTGAATCTCTTTGCTCTGAATTCTAGTGCTTGCTTGATAAATCTCAAACACCAGCTACTGATAACTCTCCACTCATACATCACTCTCTCTCATGCAGCTGAAACTTCTGGAGGAAAAGCATAATCACTTGAATTAGTCTCATTTTGAATTCATGACCACTACCTTCAAGTTGATTCTTACTATGACCCAGCAATCTTACCTAATCTCAAATTCTTCTACATATTGGGAATATGTTTTAAGTATTAAATCAAGGCACCATCCCATGATTCTCAGTTAAATTGTCTTGGTTACCAACCAAGCATTGTAAATCTTAAGTATTCATTTAGTTAATTCTAACCTGCAGGAAAGTTTGAAAATCTTCAGTCTAGATGACTATTTCATTCTCATCTATTTTCTAAAACTTTCAACAACCCCTCCCAATTATAAATCAATAAACTTATTTCTTATTTACCTGAGAAAATTAAAGCAATCAGTACAGAACTGTTTGTTCCTGTCACACATCTTCCCACATACCTGTATTTATGACTAACAGTCTGGATGACCAGTTTATGTTCTGATTACAGACAACACCTTTGAGTACTAGATATCATTCTCTTTTACCTACTCAAGGTCAAGGTTCCAGCAATCAACTATACCAATCTCTCCCATTCTTCTGAATTATTCCCATGAGTATTCTGTGTTATTATTTTTTCCATCTTAAAAACATCCTCCCTTGACTCCACTTCCCACCCACAAATACAGGTTCATTTCTTTGTTCCACTGAATGATGAAACTTTTTTTGACCATTTTTATTACCTCTAATTTGTTTCCTCAATTCTTTTTTGACCCAAAACTCTGAGTCATATTTTCATTTCTGACATTCCCTGAAACTGCTCATTAGGTCACTAAATACTACCAAGTTGTTAAATCTAATGGTCAATCATTTTATTTCATCTTTGACAAATTAGCAGCCTTTGATATAATCAATAACTCCTTCTTAAAACAGTTTGTTTGCCTTTTTGGGTGAGGATTTACAAACTATAGCTTAGGGGCCAAATTAAGTTGGCTGCCTCTTTTCATAAATAAAATTCTATTGGAACACAACCATGCTCATTTGTTTGTCTGATATACATGGCTGCTTTCCCACTAAAAGACAGAGTTGTGAACTTGTAACAGACAGCAAGATATTTACTATCTGACCCTTTACAGAAGTTTGCCAATGATCCTTGATTTCTTGAGTTTTTTCTTTGAATTCTTTTTACATCAATGTTTATTATTAAGCATCTTCAGCTAGTTCCTTCTCATCTGCCAGGGCTTTTTAGATGGAAATGCCTCAGGAATCAGTCTTTAGACCTCTAATCTTTGTTTTTTTCTCAGTCCTTGGGTAGCATAATCCATCCTTATAGCTTAAAATGCTGTCTTTCTTGGAATGTTTCTGGGAACTCTAGATTTAATGATTATCTGCCTATTTAGAAACTCTTTTGACTTCTAAACATATCAAATTTAATATCTCTAAAATTGCATACCTTAATTTTCCCTATATATGTTTCTCTCACAGCTTTTCTTGTCTTAGCAAATGCTAACTCTATCCTCCCATATGACCAGGACAAAAATCATGGATTCATCCCTCCTGCTTTCTTTCCTTTAACAACACACATATAACCTCTCAGAAAATTATAACATTTTTTTCTTCAAAATATGTTCACAGTCTAACCACTTCTTACTATCTCATCTGCTACCAACCTAGACCAAGTCATCATCATTTGAGAATTAACCAGTTTCAATGGATTCATAACCAGTCTCCCCATTCTTTCTATTGTCCTGCTAAAACTTCTATATAAACCCTTACTCAGTTTATTCTCGATATGGAATTCAGGGTGATTGTTTAAAAAATGTTTTCCCAGAAGATAGTATGCCTTTTTTATAGCCTTTCATTCATATCCATCTTTATTCTTTCACATCCATGTTAACTAAAAGTTCTTTAACTTTAAAGTCACTACATATTATCTCTGACCTTATCTTCTGTTCCTCCATAATTCTTCACTATGCTCCACCCACTCCCACTTCCTAACTCTTCCTTGAAAGTGCCATAATGTTTGCAAATATGTATGGCTCAATATTTGCATTTACTGCAATCTTTGCCAAGGATGCTCTGCCCTAAGACATCTCCACGTCTTATCTCCTTTAGATCTTTCTCAAATATTACATGCTCAGTGATGTCTCATCTTCTTGCTTTTTCTTTCTCCACAACATTTAACACCAAGTAAGATGTTTCATATTTTCCATATTTGTCTTATTCACGGTATGTCTCTTTACATTAGAAAATATTCTACATGAGGATAGGATTGTTACATACTCTGCTTACTGTTGAATCCCTGGTTCAGAGAAGACATTGGTCAGGCGTTCCTGAATATGTGAAGATTTAATGAATTCTTGGAGTGCATAGAAGACAATGAATTGGAAAGTTGATCAGTATTTTTTTCTTTGTCTTAAACTATCCTTCAGCAAATTCCCAAAGCCACACATATCCTAATTCTTTTGTGCCCAATTCAAATATTTATTGATCTTACATTTGTACCAGGTTTTGAGTTAGGTTTGGGGAATGTCAGAATGACTTAGATCAATGCTGTTCAATATGATGGTACAAGTAAAAAGTTGTGAACTCTGGGAAGTTTTTAATCTAGAAAGCTCAAAGAAGGCACCAGACAGGATGCAACCCATTTTCTGTCTTAAATGATAACCCAGGATTTCCCAAGATACACATGAGATGAAGAAAGGACAGAGAGAGCACTAGAAGAGCAAATACTATAAGGAAAATAGTAAAAGTATGAACCAATTATTCACCATACAACATCTATAGAGCAGAATAATATTGGGTGAGTTTGGAAGGGGTAGCAAATGACAGGACATAAGACTGAAGAGTTGAGCACTGTGTTAACAATTTAAAGTATGGGAAATAATTTTCTTAAATGTGAATTAACTTGACAATTAAGTTTGGATATATACAAATAAACCATAATTTGAATTGACATAGAAAATTTTCATATTCTATTTCTGTGACATATTACATGAGTGTTTACTTGCCTATATTTATAGCTATTCAATTAGGCTTTACCTCCATCTCCATCTGCCCATACCACCCCCATTCACATACACACAAACACACACACACACACACACACACACACATTATCCATATTGCATTATATCTAAGAGCTCATAATTCTTCAATTTTAAACTAAACAATATTTAGTGAGGAGAGGCAAGAAGTATAGAAAAATGTATGGCAGAGTCCCAGGACTGCATTGGTCATTGATAAGGCAAACAGCTTAGACTGAATCTCTTAATGCCTATCTTTGACAATGTATTCATCTATAAAACAAAAACAATGTCATCCCTCATAGGGATTACACTAGAGATTAAAGAAGGTAATGAAACAAAATAGTTATTAAAATATAAATTATAAAACAGGTGCATTATTAATAGTAATAATACCAAAGGAAACCTTAACTCAGGATTTATGCAAATCAGATACTGATAGATTTTCCTTATTCTAAACTCCGAGTTGAATTTTCATATTGAAGTGTCTAAACTTCAGTATAGGAAAACATGAAAATTATGAGTATAATGTCAATATTTGTGTTTCATTAAGTTTTAGAGAAATATTTATTAGAAATACTTTAAAGGAGCCGGGGTTGTAGCTCAGTGGTATAATGCTTGCCTAGCATGTGTGAGGCACTGGGTTCAATTCCTGGCATCACATTAAATAAATAAATAAACAAATAAACAAACAAATAAATAAAGGTATTGTGTCCATCTACAACCTAAAAAGAAATAAAAATACTTTAAATAATAATGAAACCTCAAAAATGTTCTCAGATACTATATAATGTTCTATACTTACTTTTATTACTTATTTAATCATCACAAATTGTCTAAGAGTTAAATACTACTCTCATTTACATTTTACATTTGTTGTAAAGGAAATCCAGAGAGTTGCAATAACTTGTGGGGCATCACACAACAAGCCTGGGGAGAATCCAGGAGTCAGAGCCAAGTCTAATTCCAGTGCATCTGTAACTATTCTGCCAATTTATTGTCAGCACTTGTCCCTACCTGCAGGCCCATGGTAGACCTTCAAGACATTGGTGTTTAGGTGAAATTGTAGAATTAACTCACTGATAATAGCTCAACAGTAAAGTAAATTAATTATCTCCAGAAAGGTCTCAATCAAATTTCCATAATTATCTTTTTTTCCTCTTGGCCAGACCATAAACCAAAGGATACACTGTGAGTTACTCAAAAACAGGGCAAGAATTTGGTTCATCTTAGTTTCACATTTGGCATACAAAACATGTATTGAATAAGCAGAACCCAGGAACAGGAGTTTGTATAACACTCACATTAAATAAAATTGGAATGTAGAATGAAAATCTGAGATAATGGGCTCTGTGAAATCAGAGAATCATTCAATTTACAAGTTGAATATCTATTAAAAAATAAATAGCCAAAGGCAGAGCTAGCATCAGCAGTGCTGAATAGAAGAAAACTAATGAAGAAGTATAAGTCCAGCCGTAAGCCTGTTTTTATCTAATTAGTAAGAGAAGGCCCAATCAAACATATCTGGCCTACTCAAGGCCAGAAATGAAATGTTCTATGCAATCAAGCTAATGAGTTATACTGGAAAAGTAAAAATCTGTGGTATTTGAGCAGGAAATAAATCTTAGAAATAACCAATTTTCAACTAATCCAACACATGCAAAATCACACTACCAATTACCAAGAAAGTACTTTTGGTTTAATTTTCAAAAGTTATTTACAAAAACAAAAAGCAGTATTTCTATTTAGTGCCATTGCCATAATGCATCAAGACGACAAGGATAGAGAATACATTCATTCAAAAAATATTTATGGGCATTGTCAACGAACAGTAGTTCATCAGGGAAGAGTAGATAAGAAGACAATTGCTCTGACTACTCTGTTCTGAAAAAGTCATGGTGATTTATAAATACATAAACAAAAATGAGTAAAGCAATAGAAATATATATCACACATACAGGTCATAGTGGGGCACACCTGTAATCCCAGTGGCTGGGGAGGCTGAGGCAGGAGAATCCAGAGTTCAAAGCCAGCCTCAGCAATGGCAAGGAACTGAGCAACTCAGTGAGACCCTGTCTCTAAATAAAATACAAAATAGGGCTGGGGATGGGGCTCAATGATTGTGTTCCTTTGATCTCCAATACAAAAAAAAAAGAAATATATACCATAGTATCAAGAAACATTGTAGGAGCAGTAACAAAAAAACACAATAGGGAAAAGATTCTTCAGAGAGGAAAAGACATTTAAATATATCCTTGGCAAATGACACAACACTATCTAAATGAAAATGACTAGGAAACAAGATAGGGAAGTATATGGCCAACAGGATGGTGATGGGGAGAGTATGGATTTAAATTATGATGGAGGAACAATTCTAAACACTATAAGATGTACAACAAGGTGAGAATGGTAGTTGAAATTCTGAAGAAGTGAGATGGATCAGGTTTAAACAGAATTATGATAGAACAGAAAATGGGGAGGATATGCCTGTGCAGTCACAAGACATGGTTTGAATTATAGTTCTGTCTCTTATATAGAAATTTTCCTTTTTTTTTGAGGGGGGTATGGGGATTGAACCCAGAGGCATCTAATCACTAAAGCACATCCCAGCCCTTTATTTTATTCTTTTTAAAAATTTTGTGTCAAGGTCTTACTAAGTTGCTTGGGGCCTCAATAAGTTGCTGAAGCTCGCTTTAAACCCATAGTCTTCCTACCCCTGCCTCCTGAATGGCTGGGATTACCAGAGTGGACCACCATGTCCAAAGTTCATACATAGTCTTGATCTTAAAAGTACATTTAACCTCTGTGTGTGTCAAATTCCTCTTCAGAAAAGCAAGATATATCAATACCCTATTTCCAAGAGAGTTCTTGTTATTATTTTAAATCCAAGCTTCAATGTTCAGATTTAATTGGGGAAGCAATAAAAAAACTGAACTGTTTTTGAATAAGAAATTGACTCTTTCAGGCAGAAATCCCTGGAAAAATATGAATGATGGACTTGGAAAAGTGACAGAGAAGTCGGGTATAGAATTAAAAAAAAACAGTTAAAATGAAAATAAAGTTGGCTTTGAATAAACTGCCATCAATATGCATAGAAAAGAGGAAATAAAAATATAATTTGATGTTAGAATAATGACTAAATAGGAAGTTAGTAAGTTGACTGTGTTGATTACTACTCTGGAGAAAAATGGAAACTTAGCAAACATTAAAACATTATTACTTATATGTCATTTGTCTATGCCTGTATGCACAGTTGTTTTCTATCTATGCCTTTTTTGGCAGCCACCATATAAGAACTTTCTCCCATACCCAAATACAAATAGGTCCACTTAAATCCTATGCTGAAACTTAAAATTCTCCTAACCTCCTCTTCAAGCATACACACACTCTCACTTATGTCTTATTGATTGTTCTGCCATATCCCAGGTTACATTTTTCTTCTAAGCTTAAATGATTAATGAATTCGTCCAAGACTAATGAGCTCGATAAAATAGAGATC
This sequence comes from Marmota marmota marmota, assembly GCF_001458135.2. Classification (NCBI taxonomy): domain Eukaryota; kingdom Metazoa; phylum Chordata; class Mammalia; order Rodentia; family Sciuridae; genus Marmota; species Marmota marmota. The sequence goes on along the minus strand of NW_026000249.1, from coordinate 17,599,432 downwards.
TAGCATTGCTCAATAATTTGGTACTCTATCCATGTATTAGTGAGAAAACACAGCCATGCATTGATTATTGCTAATGATATCATGGTGTGTGAACACCTGCAGCCCTTGTCGTATTCTTGTAGGTCATTGGGATTTATAGATTACCTGCTAGAGATTACAAAGGAGATCCTTGAGTGGCAATGGCAGTATACTCCTTTTGACTTCAAGGAATTGCTTCATCAAGAATTCTCAACTTGTTCCACCAAAATCATTCCTTCTTTATCTTCATAGTTTAGTAAGTGGACAAAAATCACTCTGAATTTTTCAATTAATTGATACATTATGAAAAGTTTATGAGTGAAAATGGGGAAGTGGGAAAACATCCTCTCTTCTAGTGATGGTTTGGAACAATACAGCTCTGTAGTTGGCATTTGCTAGTAACTGAGATGGTTTGGGAAACAGGCAATCCATCACTCTGGCCAAAAAAAAACTAATAAAGCTATGAGATTTTTAAAAATCAGGGAAAGGAATGTGACTTAACTACACTGAAAATTCTATACCTCTTTGTTTTTTCTTTTGATTTTCATGGGATTGGAAATACAATGTAGTTGAGTATATATGTCACACATAACTTCAGTCTAAAAAAACATGCATCTAGACTATTTAAGTGGCTGTAAACAAATAAGATAGCTAGAAGGAATTATAATTGCATATATAAACGGTTTTGATGGAATATGACAATATAAGTAGTCCTCCCCACCATGGGTACCAGTTATTTAACCCAGGGGTAATTTACCACCAAACTATATCCCTAGTCATTTATTGATTTATTGATTACATATTTTTATTCTAATGTGTTCTATATGACATCAGAATGCATTACAATTCATATTACACATATAGAGTACAATTGTTCATATCTCTAGTTGTATACAAAGTATATTCACACCATTAGTGTTTTCATAGACGTACTTGGGGTAATGATGTCCATCTCATTCCAACATCTTTTTTACCCCCATGCCCTCTCCCCTCTCTCCCCTCCCATCCCTTTGCCATATCTAGAGTTTGTCTAATCCTCCCATGCTCCCCCTCCGAACCCCACTATGAATCAGCTTCTTATATCAGAGAAAACATTCAGCATTTGTTTTTTGGGGGGATTGCTAACTTCACTTAGCATTACTACAAATTGGCACAACCACTCAGGAAAGCAGTATGGAGTTTCCTTGGAAAACTGGGAATGGAACCACCATTTGACCCAGCTATCCCACTCCTTGGTCTATACCCAAAGGACTTAAAAACAGTATACTATAGGGACACAGGCACATCAATGTTTATAATAGCACAATTCACAACAGCTACACTGTGGAACCAACCTAAATGCCATTCAGTAGATGAGTGGATAAAGAGACTGTGGTATATATACACACAGTGGAATATTACTCAACAATAAAAGAGAATAAATTCATGGCATTTGCAGGTAAATGGATGGTGCTGGAGAAGATAATGTTAAGTGAAGTTAGCCAATCCCTAGTATTTTAGTTTTTATTTTGAGCCAGGGTCTTACTAAGTTGCTTGGGACTTTGCTAAATTGCTGAGATTGGCCTTGAACTTGCAATTCTACTATCTCAGCTTCCTGATTAAATGATATTGCAGGCCTGTGCCACCATGCTTGGCAAGTAAGTGTTTATTTTTAAAGATTAGATCTTTAAGGAAAAAACATTTTCAAAACCTGTAACTCCAATGCTATAGTTGCTTTTGATTTCACATTGATAAAACTTCTATAAAAAGAATGGTATTTTCATATTCTCATTATTCTGATACTTAAAATTCCTATGATGTAATGATTAGGAGTTCAAAAACATGAATTATAGAATTTAAGAATAGTACATATTCCTCAATATTGGTTGAATAAATTGATATTTGTTGAATAAATTAACAAGTTTTTTTGTGGTATAACCAGATAGTCCATTTCTAAATTCTTACAATGTAGTAAAATTTGCCTACATAGTTTAGATTTTTATGTCAGTACAAAAACATAAAAGTTTTTTAAAGATGAATGAATGGAAATAAAACAAACAAAAACAATGTCTATTCAAGTCTCCAAGTATAGAATGAGTGGTACAGTATAAAACTGTATTCCTAAATTGCTCATAAAATGATTTCTTGATTTTATGAAGAAATTAACACTAGTGATAAAAACAGTTGATGCTACTGGTATAAGAGTTCAATTACCACTTTTTAAAAATATCTACCTTACCAAGACCAGTTGAGATAATTAAACTAAAAACATAATCATCAAAATTAAAGTACATGAAAAGATGGGTTTAAGAAATCATTATGTAACCATAGAAGCATTATGCTCTAAATTTTCTAAATACTGGCCCAAATACTTACACTTAATAAAAAACTTTCTCTAATGGCAAGCTGGCTTGTAACCATGTGTTGAAATTCAATGATTTACCTGAATAATTCCATTTACATTTCTAAATAGCTTGAGAAGGAGACTAGAAATCGTGTAACTTTAAGAAGAAAATTCATGTAGTTAGATTGAGAAACTGCATGACTTATGTTATAAAAACAGTTCTAAAATGCCAAAATTCAGTTCAAACACTTCTTTTTCTGTAAGTCTTCGTAAACAACCAAAATCGAATTGGAAATTATTTTAAATGAATAAATACATTAATCTAAAAATACACCACTTTCAATCCAGCAAGTCATTATTTAAGGCAGGATGGAAGCTATGTGATAAATATGGCTTCTTTTTGTTCAATAAATTACTCAATGTTATTGTAAACTATAAGATACATTTAACAACTAATCATTTCTTACAACCACACAAAACAGAAAATAATATCATTTTACTCAATGGATATGACCTCTCCAGATAGTTCCTCTCCAGATATGTATGCACACATGTTTACACACACTTGTGCACAATGTGTGTAAAAATACATATAAATTTGGAACATTTGTAGAATTTTGATTCCTGCCCTTTCCACATAAAATTCATTTATGAGATTTTCCTCTATATTCATTGTATATCCGAGATTTTCTTCCTTTTACATAATGCTGAACTTATAATGTTGAATGTGAGAAGAATAAGATTTATTAACAATTTCTCTTGGTTGTTATAGGATCCTCTAAAAAGTTTATCTTCCACAGTTATCCTCAAATAGTCTTTCAACTTAAATCTCATCATCCCATTTTGCACTTGGAAGAAAGGCTCAGGGTTTGCCTACTTAAAATCACACAATAGGTAATGGTAAAATGGGCACTTCCAAATAATGATTAGTGGATATGAACTAACACAAGATTTTCACTTATGAATTCCAGAAACCCTTCATATTTGATGTCACTTTGTATTTTTTACCACCAAAAATAACAATAAACTATACTTCATTAGTTAGAAAATACTGCTATATAGTAATATTTAATAATAGCTTATGTGATTAATGGCTTTTTGACTAAGTATTATTAGTATTATAAGTATATCCAAAATAATCAGATTTTACAAAAGTCTAGGGCTTGTAAAAATATATAGATGGTATAAAGGCAATCTTGGCCTAAGAGACATTCCAAATTGCATTCTAGATAACTATAGTAAAGAATAAATTCTATTTTTTTTTCTCCATAAGCAGATAGCATGCCATCTGGCTTCACTGCCCTTAGCAATATCTGAGAAAAGAATGCAAGACGCCACTTACAGTAACTGAGGGCAGACATACCACAGGGACCAAAGGTGCAGGAAACTTTGCTCCAGGCACAACATCTCTGTATGTTTCATCAATATTTTTTGTCTGTTTAAATATTAAGTTGTAAGTAAAGATGATATTTAATACCCTCAGGGATTATGGAAATAGTATTTTTAGTTAGAGGATTTCTCCTCTTTCATGCACATTATTGTGGGTCTCTTGTTTATTAGACTGAAGCTGTACAGTCCAACAATGTAATTTTATCAATTATATATAGAGTCAGACAACTGGTGATGTTAATAATGAAATGAAAATTGAGATGTGGAACTCAGGAATGGCTTGATTTAGGTATCAAGAAGTAAATTTCTCATAATAACAAAATTCATGGTAACTGATGATTCATCAAAGAGTGAGCATAAAAAGATGAAAATTCAAGATAGAGGCTCTTGGAAGGTATATAATATTAGGGATAAATAGACAACAAGGTATTTATTACAAGTAAAAAGCTAGTTCTTTTAAATGGCTTACCTTGTTGGGACAACTCTTCCATTCTGCACCAAAAACTATTCAGGTGCGCACAAATGAAAGCTGGCATGTCTCATGGATATTGCAACCCACTCCCACCACCACATACAGCAAGGATGCAATGGGGTAGGTAGGAAGCTTCAACCACACACATAATACTCCATGGGTATACACATGCCTGATGAGTGATCTCTTTCATAGTTGAATTAAAAAACTTCCCAGATAAGAATAAGCTAAAAGAATTCATGACCAACAAGCACAGCATTGCAGAAGATACTTAAGGGAATTCTACAGGCAAAAGAGGAAGGTAAAAATAACCAAGAAAAGGTGGGAAATAATAAAGTTCATTAGAAGAATAGATGAGGAAATAATAATTAGCAGTGATTCAAACATTAGAATTAACACAAAATTACAAGAATACATACCTTTTGTAACAATAATAAATAAAATGGTCTTAACCCTCCAATTGAAAGACATAGACTGGCTTACTTGGATTAAACAATAAGCCCTAGCAGTATGCTGCCTCCAAGAAACACACCTGACAGGCATATACTTTCACAGACTAAAAGACAAATAATGGAAAATTAAATTCCTGCAAATGGACTCTGAAAACAAGAAGGAATGGGTATACCTATCACTTGAAAAGCAAACATCAAGCCCAAACCAGTCATAAGAGACAAAGAAGGTCAGTGCATAGTGGTAAAAGGAAAAATACAACAAGAAAATATAATGATAGTATCTATTTTTACTCCAAATTTCAGAGAACCCAATTTAATAAAACAAACATTATTTGACACAAAGTGATAGATAGCACCCAATACAATAATAGTGGGGGATTTCAATACACCACTCACACCAATAGAGCGATCAACAGACGCAACATATTTAATTTGTACTATAGATCAAATGGACTTAACAGACAACTTTGGAATATTCCATCTAGTAGCAGCTAATACCCTTTATTTTCAGTTATTCATGGAAATTTCTCCAATATTAATCACATATTAGGACATAAAGCAGGTCTAAGCAAATTCCAAAAGTTTTCAAATAATGTCTTGCATATTTTCAGATAATGGAATAAATTGGAAAAATACAGAAATTGTGCAAATAGATGATGATTGGAAAATTCATTTTTGAGTGATGATCAAGTCATTGAAGAAATCAGTTTGGAATTTTAAAAAATTCTTAGAATCAAATGAAAATGCAAGACGTCTCTAGTGTACAATGAAGACATTACTTAAAGGAAAGTTTTTAACACTAGGTACATACATAAAAAAGCAAAGAGATTGCAAATAAATAACCAAATTATGCATCTTAAAGTCTTTAAAAAGTGAAAATAAACCAATCTTAAAATTAGTATAAAGAAAGAATAAAGATCAAAACTGAAATTAATGAAACAGAATTTTTAAAAATAAACAGAATCACAAAAATCAATTCAAAGTTGATCAAAGACCTAGGAATTCCATCAGAAATATTGCAACTGCTAGAGAAAAACATAGGGTCAACACTCAAACATATTGACAAAAGCACCGATTTTCTTAATAAAACTCCTATCACTCGAGGAAAAAAACAGACAATAAGTGAAATGGCATCAAATTAAAAGTTTCTGCACTGCAAAGGAGACAATTAAGAATGGGAAAAGAGAGCCTACAGAATGGGAGATAATTTCTGCCACCTACTCTTCCAACAGGGGATTAATGTCCAAAATATACAAAGAACTAAAACAAAACAAAACAAAAGCCAAAAAACTCAACACCAAAAATCAAGTAACCCATTCAAGAAATAAACAAAAGATTCAAACAGATATTTCTCTAAGATAGAAATATAAATGGACAACTAATGTATGAAAACTGGCTAATATCCTTAGCAATCAGGTAAATGCAAATCAACTACAGTGAGATTTTATCTCACTCCAGTCAGAATGGCAATCATCAATAATATAAATGGTAATAATTGCTTCTGAGGAGGTGGGAGAAAATATACATTCAAACCATTGCTAGTAGGACTGCAAATTGGTACAACCACTTGGAAAGCTATATGGAGATTCCTTAAAAGACCAGGAATAGAGTGACCATATGACCCAGCTATCCTACTCTCTGTTGTTCACCCAGAAGAAATAAAATCAGCATACTATAGTTATACATGCATACCGATGTTTATAGCAGCACAATTCACAACAGTCAAGTTATGGTGCCTATCAACAGATTAATTGATAAAGAAACCATGGTATATATACACACAATGGAGTTTTATTAAATCATAAAGAAGAATGAAATTAGGAGAACATCATACTAAGTGAAACAAGCCAAACTCAGAAATCAAAGGTTGGTTGTCTCCTCTCATATATGGAAGTGTGAAAGACAAAAAAAGAAAAATAACAAAAAAGCAACTCTCTTAAATAGAAGGGAGACCAATACAGTAGAGGGAGGGGATAGAGAGGGAGGCAGGAGGGGAGAGTATATGGAAGTAGTGGGGAATGAAATCTGCCAAAATATGCTATGTTCATTCATGAATAAACCACAGTGGATCCCAATTTTCTCTCTCTCTCTCTCTCTCTCTCTCTCTCTCTCTCTCTCACACACACACACACACACCTGTCTCTTATACACATCTNTTGAAAAAGACAAGCAAAATTATACATTTGTGTACAAACATCCGGAAAAAAAAATGAAGGTATGTTTTTTAAAAAAGAATTCCATGTAAGATTTCATTCATGATACACAGCAGGATTTGTAGAAGGTTAATCAGCCTAGATTATAGACTATATTTTTAAAAATTTAACATACTTGTACCTTCATGCCATTAATATATGAAAGGCCTATTAAAAATTCAATGGCCTCAAAACCCTGAAAAATCAAAACATATCATCAGCTGTTTTTCTCCTTCAACCAAACTGTGAAATAAGGTTAACAATAATCATACAGTAGTCCTCCTTTATTTGTGATTTTACTTTACACAATTTCAATTACCAATAATCAACCATGGTCTGAAAATATAAATGGAAAATTCTAGAAATAAGCTATCCCTAAGTTTTAAACTGCATGCCATTCAGAGTAGTGAAATGAAATCTCATGCCATCCTGCTCCATTCCACCTGGGAAGTGAATCTTCCCTTTGCCCAGCGTATACATGTTGTATACACTACCCACCTATTGTCACTCATTTTTATCATTTAGAAGTTGTCTCAGTTATCAGATGGACTGTCAGGGTATCACAATGCTTATATTCAAGTAACCCTTTTTTACTTAAAAATGGCCCCAAAGTGCAAACTTTCATTACAGTGTATTGGTGTAATTGTTCTATTATATTATTGTTGTAAATCTCTTAGAATACCCAGTTTATAAATTAAACTCCATCAGAGGTAGACAGATTATCTCTCTCTCTCTCTCTCTATCTATCTATCTATCTATATATATATATATACACACACATACATACATACACACACACACAAATTCAAATAATAAGAATAGAAGGAAGATAAGTAAAATAGGACAGGTAGATATCAGGGTGAGAGAGGAAAAGAAGAGAAAAGGAGGATACTGGGGAATGATATTAATCAAATTATGTTTTCTGCTTGTTCAAATATGGTACAATGAATCTCACTATTATGTAGAATTATAATACAAAGTAAAAAAATACACAGGATCAATGAAATAGAGTTGGTTCTTTGAAAAGATAAACTAAATAGATAAAACCATACTCAAATTATCCAAATGAAATAGAAGACCAAAATTAATAAGATCACAGACAAAAGGATATGGGGATAGTACAAGAGGCAATTTTGAAATCCAGATGATCATTAAGGACTATTAGCATCCTTATTTATGTTCCAATAAACTGGAAAATCTGGAAGAAATTAGTGAACTTCTAGACATATAAAACCTACCAAACTATATTTTGACTGACATAAGTAAAAACTATTCAAGTGGCCATAGAACTGGACAAAAGAGACTACTGCTTCATCATTGCTTTGGCCCAATCCTCCTCTCCACTGGTAAGTTATTTGTTGTAATATAGGATAAAAACAAGTCAAGGGTGGAATCTGCGATCAAGATAAATCTATTCTAGTAAAGGTTTGGTGTAGATATTTATAATTTTGCCAGGCAATAACCACAAAGACAATTACTTCACGGTCTCATTCATTCATGGAGGCCAAGAAAGTTGATCTCCTAGAGAGTGGAAAATTGGTTACCAGAGGCTGGAAAGTATAGTGAAGGATACAGAGAAGTTGGCAAGCTGATACCAGATTAAATTAGATAGGAGAAATAATTTCTAGAGTACTACAGCAAAGCGGAGTGAGTGAACTCAACGGTAATTTATTGAATATTTCAAAATAGCTAAAAGAGAGGTGTTTGAATGTTTCTATCACGAAGAAATTATGAACGTTTGAGATGATAGATATGCTAGCCACCCCAATTTGATTATTACACATTGTATATCAAGATATAACACTGCATTCCATAAATACATGAAATCATGTATCCATATATTTAAAAGTAAATTTAGGTAATAATAATTGAACCAAATATTTGATAAAAGAGTATATTGGCATTCAGCATATGTAGTTATATCAAAATAACTTTCAGTTTTCCTTAATTGATAAATTGCACAATGATATTTATATAAATTGCTTAAAATAGCACCTGCACTTACCAAGAGCAACCTACAAGGTGGGAGGGGGGGGGCTGGTAACTTGACATTTTGAAGTCACATAAGGAAGGCAAAGCATTGACTATTAGCATGTATATGAATTGTTCAAGAAATAACAGCATTCTGCCTTCCAGCACCAAAGTTTGGCATTCTTTAAGTCATCCCTCTTCCCAGTTATAGACGGCATCTGAGCACCTCAAGGCAATCTTTTTTATAATTCCTGTTCTGTCAGCTAATTGAAATGAGAAGAAATAAGAGCAACAGTAGTAACCTCTATTCATAAGTGACTAATGAATAAAAAAACAAAGTATAATCATTTCTTTTTCCAGAAAAGTAGAGAAACACAATTTGGCAATTGTAAATGCTAAGAATTTGGTTTATGATTTTAAAAATGTTGCAAGTTTCATTAGAAGCCTAATTATAAACTAGCTGGTTATGCTGTAAATTGGGACATAGTTTGAAAAAAAACAATTTAATTATATTAATATTTATTTAATATCTGTACTGTTATACAGCTTCTCCACCCACCCTATTTCAATGAATTACAGGGTTATGCAGGATTTTTTTAGTACATGTCTAACATGGGGTTCCAAGAATATAAGGCACAAAATAAATGTTTATCAAATCAATGAATGAATTGTTATGAGAAAAGGTTACTTTTATATAATTCATCATCAACAATGATTTTGTAACACTACTGTTTATGATAGATGGCTTTAGTAAATAACCACATGTTATTAAGGAAAATGAAACCTCACAAGGACAGTCACAAAGAACACACAGATTGCTTTATTATTTTTATTACATTAGTACTCACATCTCTGATTGATATTGCTACCTGAGCCCATATGAAAGTAACACTAAAATCAATGCCAATCCTATAGGCAAAGAACTAAAGGATTTAAAATGAAATCAAGTGCAAGCCTCTCTAGCATTATGCCAGTTCAATGAGTTGTGAAGTTTAGAAGCTGTCCATAGAGACTCTAAATTAATTCCTAAGGATTATTTCCCTTACTAGGTAAAAGGCAGATCTGAAATTGAGAGGGAAAAAACTTTGTTCAATTAAGTAAATTACCTTATGCAAAAAGGCAATTTTTTTAGACCTTCAGAGTTATTTCCTGGCTTCTGTGAAAAAGGCTCACTTTCCTTCCCAAAACTCACAATGTTCTGAAATGAATGATCCAAATGCCTGCCTGAAATCTATATCTTCAAATGAAGGCGTTAGATTATTAAGTACCATAAAATACACTGACACATACATTACAATTATATTAAAAATTCAGATTAAATCTATTACATGGGATGTTATCAAAGGGAATTTTGAATATTTTTCTCCCCCTCAGTTATGAGAAATAAGAGATTTCTAACTATGGATGAAAAAGAAATTGCTATTCATCACCCCATTGGCCCATTTTTTTATTTAATTGATTTTATTTTTTTAAATACATGACAGCAGAATGCATTACAATTCTTATTACACATATAGAGCACAATTTTTCATATATTTGTATATAAAGTGTGTTCATGCTAATTCATGTCTTTATACATGTACTTTGTTTTTTTGCATTATAATTCTTATTACACACATAGATCACAATTTTTCTGTGTGTATATAAAGTAGGTTGACACCTAATTTGTGTCTTCATACATGTACTTTGGATAATGGTGTCCATCACATTCCACCATCCTTGCCAATTCCCTGCCTCCCCCTTCTCCTCCCACCCCTCTTCCCTATCTATAATTTATCTATTCCTCCCCTGCTCCCCCTCCCTACCCAACTATGAGTCAGTCTCCTTCTATCAGAGAAAACATTCAGCATTTGTTTTTTTGGGATTAGCTAACTTCACTTAGCATTATCTTCTCCAATGCCATCCATTTACCTGTAAATGCCATTATTTTATTCTCTTTTATGGCTGAGTAATAATCCATTGTGTATATATGCCACATTTTATTTTTATCCATTCATCCACTGAAGGGCATCTAGGTTGGCTCCACAGTTTAGCTATTGTGAACTGTGCTGCTATAAACATTGATGTGGCTGTGTCCCTGTAGTATGCTGTTTTTAAGTCCTTTGGGTATAGTCCGAGTAGAGGGATAGCTGGGTCAAATTGTGGTTCTATTCCCAGTTTTCCAAGGAATCTCCATACTGATTTCCATATTGGCTGCACCAATTTTCAGTCCTACCAGCAATATATGAGTGTACCTTTCCCCCTACATCCTCTCCAACATTTATTGTTCTTTGTCTTCATAATAACTGCACTGGCCCATTTTTAATGGGCTTTGAATTCTGAGGTAGTGTGAAAAGATAAGCTTAAGATTTAAAGGTGTGTGTTTTCTTTAACATCTACATACTATTCTACACAAGTGGAAAATATACCTAGCCAAGAACAGGACAAACTATCTGTTCCTTGGTCAGCATCAAGCTAAGGTATATATTCTAGAAACAGTAAAAAAGAGAAGGGACACAGGTACAATAAAAATATACTACAAAACCATAATATTGCACACTCATTCTAAATCTTAGAGAAAAGCCACAGTTGTGGAATTTAGTTCAATACTACTTGACCATCTAAATAGAATGTGAAAGAAGACCACAAAAGGGGAACTATTTGAGAAACTAAAAAACGCGGGGGAAATCCAGAAGTAAAAAGGAAAAACTAAAATTCACACTTCAATATAAAAAAATTTGTTCTACAAAAAAAAGTGTATCATCATGGGACAGCAGTTTGGAAATATCTAGAAACAAAATATACATAAATTTTGCCCAAGGAACATGGTTACTCAAAATTTATGCCACAGCCAAATTCCCACCTATATGCCGAAACATGCATAACTGAATATTCACCATAGCTTTGTTAACAAAATATATACATAAATCATCCAACAATGAGGGAATGAATGGTTAATATGGCTACTGAGTGTAAAATATATTAATTTATGGAATATTATGCAGAAAATAAAGAAAAATGAGGAAATTTATATGCAAATACAAATCTACAAGTTTTATAGAGAAAAAAGTAAGATTCAGAATGTAGCACTATGCAAATAAAAAAATTAATTATGTCTACATACACCTTGAGAATATATGTAAGAATAGAGAGACAAGCCAGGCATGGTGGTACAAGTATATAATCCTAGTGGCTTGGGAGGCTGAGGCAGGAGGATCACAGGTTCAAAGGCAGTCTCAGCAATTTTGTGAGACCCTAAGCAACCTAGTGAAACCCTATCTCAAAATAAAAAAAAAAAAGTGGGGATTGGCTGAGGATATTGCTCAGTTGTTTAAGTGCCCCTGGGTACATTCCCTGGTATTGGAAGGAAGGGATAAAGGGAGGAAGGGAGGAAGGGAGGAAGGGGGGGAAGGAAGAAAGGGAGGGAGGGAGGGAGGGGGATGGGGAAGGATGGGGAGGGAGGAGGGAGGAGGGAGGGGAGGGAGGGAGGAAGGGAGTTGGGGAGGGAGGGAGGAAGGGGATGGGGAGGGAGGAAGGGAGCCGGGAGACAGGAAGGGAGGGGGAGGAAGGGGTGGGAGGGAAGAAGGGGATAGGGGAGGGAGAGAGGAAGGGGGAGTGGGGAGGGGAGAGAAA
>NW_026000249.1:17514287-17586717 GCF_001458135.2 Marmota marmota marmota | reverse complement strand
AGGAAGGGGGATGGGGGAGGGGGGAGAGAAAGAAAACACAGGCAAGTATCAAATATGCTTTTTATTAGTAAGAAAAATAGTATGGCACATGGAGGTAGAAGGTTTGAATGACTTTTTCTTACTTTATACCATTCTAATGATTTTTTACCCTGTAACATATTTATAAAACTAAAAGTAATATTTACATGCTATTTAATTTAGGTATATAGTAAATTATGTTAATACCTTAACATACTGTAATAAAAAAGTTTGCTAGATATAGTCATAATACTCAAAAATATGTAAAGTAGGATTTATAGAAATAAATATTCATATATACTTTATAAGCATAAGGACACAAGAGAAAACTGTAGAACTTTACACACAAAAATATAAATTATGAAAGGAATAAGTTTTTTCAAAAAGGTGGGGTAGAGTATGTGGAGTGAGGTGAAAAAGGGTTATGTTCTTAAAATCCCTATTTTTGAAATTTTAATTTATAAAAGACATCAACTCCTAAACTATTTTGTACAATTTAAAACTGGAGTTTCTGAATCATTGATGTGTAGGAATAGTTTGATTAAGGTATATAAACACAGAAGAAAAAGTTAATATTTCAGAAATAAGACAAAATAATTGGGTTTTATCACATTTTCTTTAAAAAGGCAGAAATAAAAGAGAAGATGAAGAATGTGGCACATGGAAAAACAAAACCACCTAAGAATTATAGAGGTCTTGGAATGATAAATAACTGTCACTGAAATCAATACTAGAATTAAAGACATTGTTACTTGCCAAGGAAGTAACAAGACTTAAACATGAATATTTTAGTATCTTCTGTTATCCAGGACAATGATCTCTAAAGGCGAATGGGCACATTCTTACAGGTGATACTGAGTGATCTCTCACAGCATGAAAGAACATACTACAAGTTCTATTTTTATTAATTTCAATCTCATCTTCTTGTATACACATTAATTTCCACATAATTATTGATAGTATATATAAATGCATTGCAAGAGAAAAATGTGCAAATAGTTGTACAATAGTGCATTGATAGACATGGGAGATTGGTTCCAGCCCGTTCTCCCTTCATGGATGCTAACATTTGTAGGTGCTCATATAAATAAACACCTTATATATAATGGTGTAGTATTTGCATATACCATATACACATCCTCCTATATAGTTTAAACATTATTTAAAGATTATATATATATTTTTTACTTAATTCTTACTTTTCCATTTCAAAAATCATACTGCATTCCATTATAGTTAAAATAAGCTGATCATTATGTATCTCTATACACAAGGAGAAAAATATAAATTAGCTTAAACAGAGCTGAAAATAGCTTAAACAGAGCTGAAAATATTTACTAACAGATTTTTTTAATCTGTAACAAAAGAAGGTGAGAGCAAATATTTATATTCTCATCTAACTGCTAGATAAACTTTTTAAAACCACTTTTACTAACTTCCTCATAATCCTAGTAATTATTGTTAGCCTCTAACTCTTCATTAATTCCTGTTTATTATTATTAATACACATAGTACAGATGCTTCTTAGCTTACATGTCTCCAAATTTATTTGCAAGTGTGTCTATAGAAATTCTTAAGGAAAGATTATAACCTAAGAATTTGTACATACGCAGACTTCTAATCACATCCATAAGAAATGAAAAGACACTTGTATAATCAGATATGCACAGCATAGGTACAGATGCTGTAATGGTTACAGTATGAGGTATTCCCCATAAGTTCCTGTGTTAATGATGCAGTAATGTTTAGAGCTGAAATTAGTAAATTATGAAAGCTGCAAACTATTCAGTAGATTAATCCATTTGATGGATTAATAATTTGCACACACTGTGTGGTTAACTGTAGCCAGCTGGGCATGGATGAAGAAAATAGATCACCAGGTGTATGTTTTTAGGGATTCATACTTTCACCTTGGTGCCTTGCTTGCTCTTTCTGCTTCCCAGGCATCATGGGCTCCATCATCCCCTTCTACTATGATGTTATGCCTCATCTTGGGCCCAGAGCAATGAAGTCAGCCAGCCATTTTGACTCTCTGAAACCAAGAGTCAAAATAAAGTTTGTCTCCTCTAAGTTGTTCTTATGGGGTATTTCATCACAGTGACAAAAAGCTGACTAATACAGTTGCTATACAAGTTCACCTTCTGCAAAAGTTAAACTCATAGAAGCGGAGAGGAGAATAGTGTTTATTTTGGCTAGAATTGGTAGGGGTTGGGAAGTTATTGGTGAAAGGATAATTTCAGTTAGATTAGAAGAATATGTTTGAGATGTCTATTTTGCAACATGATGGCTATAGTAAATAAAAAGGCACTTCATTCTTAAATATTGCTAAAAGAATATATTTCAAGTTTTCCCACCAAAAAACATGATTGTTGTGTGAGTTGATGTATATGATAATCACCTCTATTTAGTTGATGAATATAATAATTACCTCTATTTAACAACATTGTGTTGTACATGTTAAATATATACAATTACTTTTACTTAAAATGTTTTTATATTTAAAATACAAATTCACATTATACAATTAGTGATTGGAAATAAAATTAGTGATTTACTAAAATCAGTGAATTTACTAAAATTTACTAAACTTAGACAAATTTACTAAAATGAGTGATTTACTAAAACAGTAGAATCAAATGAATTAAGAATAATTTTTTTAGAAAAGAAATATGAATGAGTATTGAAACCAGTAGGAGGAATAGAAATAAATAAAATATATGCAAAAGCTGACTATATGTTTAACACAAATACATATATTATTATAAATAAAACATTTATAAAGAAATTATAAATTAATTTATTTAGGAGAGGGGGTAGTGGGGACTAAAACCAGGGACACTTTACGACCACTGAGCTACATTCCCAGCCCTTTTGTAAATTTTTAATAGTAAGATAGGTTCTGGCTAAGTCGCTGAGGTAGGCCTCAAACTTGCAATCCTCCTGTCTCAGTCTCTTGAGTCAGTGGGATTACAGTCATGCAACACCATGGCCAGCTTGTGTTTATCATCTGAATTACAGAAACAATCGTGCCCTTCTACTCATCCAAAAGACTCAATCAATTCTTCTAAATCAACACACAAAACGCTAACAAATGTATGACAAACCACCTCAGATTTCTGTGTAAAATAGATCACTTAAATTTAAATTATATATTTCACATTATTAATGTGTTAATGTTTAACAAAGTAATATTTTCACCAGAGTTTATGTACAATGTATGATACAATTCAGTTTCATTAAAATGAGGCTATTCAAAGATAAACAAATCAGCATAATATGTGAATATAGGGTAAATGAGGACAGGAGAATGGACATGCTTATGATTTTATTGCATTTCTTCCAGCATGCTTCATCACTTCCAACTTTGTTATGCATAGGCATTTTTAGGTTTCCTAGAATCACTTGGTTTATTCATAATCTTTTCCATTTTCTTTGAATATGTTTTCTATTAATATTGTGGGAAAGATGACAATGAAGATTGTACATGTTTACATAAGTCAAGCATGACATGTTGACCTCAACTAAAGTTGAAACCATTCAATCACAAATGGATTTACAAAATCTCAGAGACAGAAAACCCATAGAAATTATACAAATCTGTCTTTTTTTTTCCGAAGCAGTAAAATGATGAATAAAATTGCAATTAAAAATGGAGCAGAACCAAATTCAAACTCATTTTTGTGCCCCCATGCTAGTATTCATATATCTTACGATATCAAAGACACTTTATTTATCTATTGTCCTAAATAACTTTATAAGTGGTGACATTTAGGAGGATTTTAATTAAAGAACAATGAAGTTCAACTTTCAGAGTAAGTCCATTACATTTTTCTGCTTATGAGCAATTGCTATCAATGATTGAGGATTTGAAATTCACAATAATACATCTGAGTTAGCACAGTTTTATGCATTATATGAAAGTGGCTACATTTTTAGAATTTATTAAAGATTATATTAAAACTTTGACATAATTCAATCTCTCCTTGATGGTTCATGATGCACTTTCAGATCTTAAAATATCAATGTTTTAAAATATTGGTTTAATCAATCTTCAGATGTGTGGGAACATTCAGTCAACAAACAGCAGTGTTACATAAATTTAAAATACATATATGATTTTTAAGCTATAGCTTAAAGATGAACCTTTAAATTTTCAGATATTAAAATAATTTTTTTCTACAAAGGGAGATTTTAGTTCTGTCACTTTATGTATAAAATAAAGTTTTAATTCACGTATTTGGAATAATTTTATTATCACACTATTTTGTGATGAGTACAATAAAACTTAGACTAAAATTTATGGTCTACCTCCAGAAACACTTGTTTTGGGCTGCAGTTTGTCTTCTCAATACCTGTCCCAATTGTCTTCTCTACATGTCATTAGCTGTATATATTTTTATGATACATGAAATTCTTTCTGGAACAAGGTGGAAGAATGAAGAGTCAAACTATCAGATAAAATCATAAATAAATGCATATCGTCTACTGTTTTGTATGTTCAAAAATATCTACTACTCTAAAGAAGTGATGCTAACCCAAATGGAATAAAACATACCAGTATGGTCATCCACATGTTTGCTCAGTTGCAAGCCAGGCAGATTAATAAGCTTAAATCCCATTTCTTCTCTCAGGGAAATCTACTAACCTATGACTGGGTATCTTATTAGTCAAATGGTTGTAACATAAATTATTATAAGATTTTTTTAGAATATAGCTGAAATTTAGCACATAAATGTTTAATTGAATAAATTTGGGTTTTCATTGTATTATTCATAATAGGTAAACACCATCAATTTCACATAACTGCTTGCTACATTCCATATTCAAGAGTCCACATTGAATACAAATGAGCTTTATGGAACAATCCAATGTGTCTACATTATAGGTTTTTCAAGTATTAAAACAGTATTTCAATTATTTATAATGGAAATGCAAATACATTAAATAGACCAAGTTTACAAAAATTAAGAGCAGCAATAAACTTTCATTAATGTATAAAACCATTTGTCATTCTAGCAAAAATAAATCCAGTTTTATTATAACCCTTCTTTTATCCTGCTAATTTCAAATGTATTCATATATTCATGTCAATATCAAAGAAAAAGCCAGAAATGAAATGGCAATATCGTTGTATTAAAGATTTGCCTTTATCTTTTTTTTTAAATAGCACCAAATGTATTTTATCCAAAGGACGCTAACCACCACATATTTCTATAAATACACTTTTTCTTTATTTGCAAAGGTGATTTTCATCAATAATGGTACTATTTTCTTCAAATCAAATAAGTCAACATTAATTTGTTTTTAGAGATATTGGCGGAACATATTCCCTACAACGCAGCCTGTGCTTTCTACATGGAAAAAAATCTTCATTCCCTTTTTCCATTTTTTTTTGTTTTATTTTCAGTGGCAGAAGGCTGCTATCTATGTCTAAAAGAAGAGTTTTTCCTCAAACTTTTAAGTGGATTCAAGCAGTAAAAAATATCACGTTCACTCTTTGAATGCTACATTTAAAAAAACTCTTTTTATATATATGTAACCCTACAATTCCTAAAGTAACCTTTTTAAAATGCCGAATAATTATTCTAAAATCCATGTTTACTTTAATTCTTTGCTTTTGAAGATATATCAAAGCCCAGAATATTCATCAACTTAATAAATACTTACTCTGAATAAAAGTATTTGTACTCAGATACTGTGATTGTAATGTTTAATACCTACTACTATAAATAGTTGTCATACTCACACACACCTGTACACATCTTTTTCAGAATTGCTGTGGGATTCTGTTCCTTTCATGATACAAACTTCTCAGTTTGAGGCATAAAATGAACAAAATGTAAGCAAGGGTATCCAACATTGCATAGTTGAAAGAAGAACAGAACTTGATAATGTTGATTCTAATTCATGCTTGCTTGTACTGCAGTTCCAAACAGGACTTAATCAAAGACCTTGAATGCTTATTATCATTCACTGTTTTTACCTTAATTTTTCTCAGTGTTCAAAATTGATAAGTGGATAGTAAAATTGGCACTGAGAAATACTCATTGAACTCCTTAGGAGGAAAAAAATTATGATAAATATTATCAAATAGCACTGTGCTTTTTATTAAGTGTTATCATGACCATGTTGTTTACTACATCAAATACAGCAGATCATCAAAATATATGGACACTGCTTTCAAGGAGAACACTAAAATGTAAGAAATTGAGAGTGGAAACCCTGTCTTACTCATCTTTATGTCCCTAATCTAGGATAATTCCTTGAACATAACAGGGGCCCAATAAATATTGTTTGGGTTGAAATAGGAAAATCTATTAGATGTCCTGTGTTTCAATATTACCATACTCTGAAGGAAAGTTCATTCTACTTAATAATCATGGGTAAGCTGAAGGTTTACAAGATATAGTTCACTTTCTGGAAAATCAATCAATCACAAAATGTTTGCATATTTTCACTCTCATAATAACAGGAGAGGAAATTAAAGCATCGAGGAGTTAAGTACTATGTTTTTAATTATATAACAAATAAGTGCTGTGTTCAGATATGAAATAAAACACCATCATCTTAGAGCCCATATTTTATACTATTATAGTTTATTACCTTCCCCTAAACACTTAAATATACAATGATAATTTTGCTAAATTGAAGGTAAAATAAATAATTAAATTTAATATATATATACAAAATACCACATTAAATGACATATATTACAGAAGAATAAATCAAATCATTCTTTAGAAATTTCACCATATTTTGTAATCAGATAAGAATTAATATTTGATTGTAACTCTGATCTCATTTTATATACTAACCATTAGTGAAATATATTAACCATATACCTCACATTTGACCAAATCTTAATTGGTTTACCAACTATATGTTTATATTACATTGTATCAGTGATTCATAAATATCCTTCATTTAAAAGTACATAATTCATTATAATTTTTTCTATCTACTAAACGCATGCATATAAATATCTAAAAATAGATGATCATATATATATATATATATGTAAATAAACACAGACATTCCAGTATCATATAATTAATTAATAATACCTCCACAAACCTATACTTTGAGTGTGAATACAGACTACATTAAGCAACCAACTAAAATATATTCAGTAAAAGTCAGCCAGGCAAGGGAAATCTATAAACTTGGGTATGTGTATGCGTGCATGTGCATTACATGTATAATACAATGCCATATACAGACTTCATGAAAATCCCAATAAAATCCAGACTTTGAATATAATTGTTAACTAGGAATGAAAATGATATGGTATGCCTTCATAAATTGAGCAAGATTAAAAACTAAGTCAGATAAGAATAATATGCTTTGGTATTAAAAACACTCACCCTTCCATTCCCAATATGAAAATACTTTTCTCTATTTGAAGATTTAAATAAAATTGTTTATACTTTACCATGTGTTTCTTCTTCAAGTATAATTTCAAACATGTTAAATATTTAATATAGATATTTTTGCATTGGATATAATTATTTTATTCATAATAATCATTTTTATACAAATGTAAACAAAATGAACTTCAATCAGTTCCAGAAACTTTTATATTTTATAACATTATAAAAATTATTCATATTATATGCACAGATCTATTTGTAATCTAAATGTATGACACACTAAAACGTGGAAGACAAATGATGCTGTTGAAGGCATTTAAATTTCAACTTCTTGACCAGAAAATATAAACTATATTCATGAAAATGGCATGGAATGCTGGATACAGTAACACATGCCTGTAATCCCAGCAACTGAGGCAGCTGAGGCAAGAGGATAGCAAATTCAAGGCGAGCCTCATCCATGTAAAGAAACCCTGTCTCAAACTAAAAATAAAAAAAAAAATTAAGTCTGGGGATAAAGCTTAGTGGTAAAGCACTATGTATTCAATTCCCAAGTACTTACCTTCACCACACAAATAGCATGGAGAGAGAAAGTGCAATAAATTTTCACAGAAAGTTACAAGGAACACAAAGATAACATCTTAAAAATAATTTTCAAATAAAATCCTTACCCATGTGTTGAATACTTATGACATCATATTGAAGTTGAAGAAAATAGCATAAATTGATAATTTTCCAAATCTTAATTCTGAGAAATATGATTTTTGTCCATGATTTATTTAAAATATTATTAATTTCTATTGACCTAATAAAAACTAATTTGTTCATGATTATTAAAAATAATAATCTGAGGTTTTGCTGCCATCATTAGAAATAAAAACAATTATTTTGGGTGATAATTACAAAATATATCCACATAAATTATTTTTCCTTCACAACTAAGAAGGATTCCATTTCATCAAGGAACTAATTTGCCCAAATGGAACACCTACAGATCTGCACACAAGTGCTCTGATTTAAAAATCTATGTTGAAGAATTATATTAAGAAAATAATAGTAAAAGTAGCATATCAATGAGGCCAAAAGGAACTGGAAACCAGAATCAGCTTTAAGCTGTTTTTGGAATTCAAACTAAGGTACAGAATGTATTTCATTACTCCCTTTCAATAGGCCCCTTGTAATCTGGTATATTAATCATACCCAAAGTATTCAATGTTATTTTCCATTAAAACTTAAAAAATAAAGATTATTTTGTCTACTAATATACTTGGGAACTCTAGACAATCAAGTATATATTAATGAGAATATTTAAGATAACATGACATCTTATTCAGAGGCTGGGGAAATTGTAGTTAAGTGGGAAAATAAAAAAGAAAAAGAAAAAGCTATCCCTCAATTCCCAGTCCTAGTCTCCATCTCACTGTAATAAATTATGAAACCATGCCAATTCCTCCTCCATGATGCCTCAATTTGCAAGGGTTGGGGCAATATTACCAGTTTATTATTCCTGAAAATTACTTTCATGATTATTTTTCTCTTTAAAGGGTTTACAACATTGTTGTTAGGTTAATTCCATTTTATAAACTTTTTGACCTGATCCATAGTTCACAATATGGCTTACTACCAAATTCAAATTCCTTATTACTCTGTTACATTATTGAGACCCATCTTTTTTAACTCTTCTTAATTTTTAAAAAATAAATGACAGTGGAATGCATTATGATTCTTATTACACATATACAGCACAATTTTTCATATCTCTGGTTGTATATAAAGTATGTTGACACCAATTTGTGTCTTCATACATGTACTTTGGATAATGATGTCCATCACATTCCACCATCCTTGCTAACCCCCTGCCCCCACCTATTCCTCCCACCCTTAAACACATTTCTCTTTCACTATTCCCCTCTGAAAACTCAGTATCTATCAATTGAACCTTCAAAAGATTTCTTTTGCTATAATGATTTTTGAAAGCTTTTTTAAGTACCAATTTTTCCAGTACTTCCATTGTCAATTTTATATCATGTGTATGTGTAACATAAAGAGATAAACAGATTTGATTGTGTAAGAAATAGAATGTATTCTTCCTCTTTCAACTTCTAAGTGAAAATTATAAAATACACAAATATTATGCATGTGAAGGCATCAAAAACTCTGGTGATCTGTACAAGCAATAATTAAGGAGCCTCAACATTTGAAAGGGAAAACTAAGATTTTAAAGCAACTTCTTTAAGTATTTGATTTACTTATATGCCCTTCTAAAATAGTATACACTGTATAATTGACTTTTTGTTGATGAAAATAAATATTATAAGAACATAGTGGTGACCCTTTATAACTCCTCAGACCCTTGGATATGTCAGACAGTATCTTCCTTACATGTCTTTTCTTATGTTTTGGTTATTACAATTACACATAATAGTGAGATGCATCATGCTATGTTTGTATAAACTTAACAAAATTTGATAAACCACATTCCCTAGTTCCCTGATCTACTTGCTCTACTATTCATCTTCCTTTTTATTATTATTATATTACTATTATTATTATGACTATTACTATTACATTATTATTTTAATTAGTGCATTATACTTATAGATAAAAGCAGGATTCACTGTAGTAGATATATATACAATAGATTTTTACTAGGCCATAAAGAAAAATGAAATTAAGTCATTTTCTGTTTTTTTTCATTTTGTGCTTCAAAATACCTACTAAGAGGAAACTAACTGAGGTAAAGTTGGCCATTTTCAGAAACCTTAATGCTAAACATTTTTATATTCAAGAGAAAACCATAGTTCTTTCAGCTTTGACCCTATTTTTTCTATTTCATCTAATGCCATTAAATCATTATGAGACTTTGATTCTTTTTTAATTATGACTAGTTCATTTTTCTAATGAGATGAAACATTATTACTCTAAGAACCAGTTCCTACTATCCTTTACTATGATCAACTTTTGAAATTTTATTGAGACATGAAAAGCAGATGACCATGCATGTTAGACTGTAAAATAAGATGATAGTAAATGATCAAAGGCTGTTTCTTGGAATTTGAAAATGAACATCAGTGATTTTTTTTTGTATTTTCACGAGCTTCTGGCTTTAAAACTGTTAAAATGGTAATATAATTCATAAAGAAAATGACATGTAATATAGTTGGCTATATTGTATATACATACATATAGATGCATTTCATTCTTATACTGTATATTCATATACTTACAACAGAGTATAATACATATGTTAATTATATATTATTAAATTTATTACATATATTATTACATTTATTTATAATCAAGCTCCAGGAGTTTAAAAAGGTAAAGTTGGTTGGTCACAAATTAAATGTTGAAGTCTTCTCTAGGCATTTCTTTCAAAAGCTTGTCCAGACTGAACACTTTTAGAGGGGAACAGGCAAATACTTCCTCATGACATTTCCATACAGTTTTGAACATGCTAGATTTTATCTCAGCATATGAAATTCTCTTTAATCATTCTATTCTCTTCCCCATCTTATACTCCTTGTTTAAATCTACATCTTTATATTTTTTTTCCTTTTCTATGTGATATTTCTCCAAATTTTATACACTCAAATATTTATTCTCTGAGACCATCAAGAACAGATATTAATATTTTAATTAAATTTATTAAAGATCGATTGCATGCAAGGTGACAGTATAGTTACTCTCTACAAAATACAGCTTTAAGGCATGATACTTATTTCCCTTAAGGAAGTTATAATCTATTAGAATGAAAAGGACTTCTACATGAATGATATAACAATCTTGTGCATGAGGAGAAAGCTTGTGATGTAAGTCTAAATTTTTTCATGGAGTCAAACTAGATGCTCTGGTTACTTCTATAGAAGTAAATTTTTAATAATCTTGAATTCTTAAAAGGAAACACTTTAAAATTTTTTAAAGAAACTTCCACAAATATTTAACTCACTCCTAACCCTTCTTACTGGTGCTGATGTTTATAGCCATGTTTGCTTGGAGCATCTTCTTCTTTGTAGCCAACTAGATTGAGGTCAGTTGAGATGGAGTTCAGTTAGAAGAAAGTGACATAAATGTGATATCAAATGGTGATGTTGTAAATATCTAAACTGTCTTTTGTCTCATACATTTATTTAAACCTACTAATTTCATGCAACTCTTAAGGAAATATTTTGCAAAGAATTTGTAACAAACACAATTTTTTTTTTTAAAAAGGCAAACCACTTACTTCCACCCTTTGAAAATATGGAGCATTCCTTCACAAAGTGGCTACACAGATAAATGTTTTTGTTAATTAAAAGAAATTTTTATTTGCTAATGCTAGTATACATCCAAGATTTTTCACTGGTTGGCAACTTCCAATCCTTTATGTACTTTCACACTATAAAAGGATCCCAAATATTTTTCTGCATACAATTTATAAAACTATTAGTAAACACTTTTTTCAGCTAGTACCATAAATAACTTTAAAGCATTATAAAGGAAAAAATAAAAATAACCAAAAAGAATCACTTTCCAGGAGTGAAAAATCAGTTTTCACTCATGCTCAACTCAACTTTCTGCTTATGAGGTAAGGCACTTATGAAAAACCTCTTGTATACTGACCAAATATATTGTGTAAATTCTTGTTATATACATATATGAGAAAGGGATGTGTAGGGTTTATATGATGTGGTATTGTTATTCACATGCTCTTTCAAGTGGCAGAGACAGAGCCAAAGGTGAGCATATTACATAATCGAATGTGAATGGAAGAGACTAAGCATTATCTTGCCTGACTTTCCATTTCCCCAAGAAATTCATAATGTAATCAACAGGTTATTTGTTTCCTTAGAGATTTTTTAAATATTTGAACCAATGCCATCTTATTTGTCTAGAATATCACATAATGATAACTTCTAAACCTTCTAGACATCATGGAGTTTATGTGACATGAAGATCACATTTGAAACTATTCATAAGAAAAGGGACATTTCTGAAGACAACAGTAAAAACAGGGAAACTTAGCAATAGGTTTTTATTCACAAATCATCTTTATTTACACTGTTAAGAGAAATCAATTCAAATGAGTTTTGAGATCCTTTGGCCAAATGCTATTCAATATTTTCACTCTCATAAATATATGTCTTCTTTGCTCTTATTACCCCACTTCACAATAATTTACTGTTTCTCATTTTACCCTTATGAGAGCAGTACTCTGAGAGCCACATAAAATGAACATTCCAACCTGATTCATATTTTCTGCAGAGCTGAAGAAAAGGTAATAAGAGGGATTTATATGAATGTAATTTTCTTTGTGTTTGGTGAGCATATTTATCTTTTCCTGTTATTTCTGTATCCACATGTTAAATATAAAAAGATCGTCTTTAAGATGACTCTTTACCATGGGTATTGAAAACGTGATGTGCAGCTATTCCTGCTTTTAACTGGAAAACAAAAGTAAAAATACATATGTGTGTAGTCAAACCTCAATTATGAAAGATTGATTAATCAGTAGATGTTTGGGTATTGTATTGCTAATAGATAAGATTGTGTCACAGTCTGGAGTTTGTGTTCTGTAATTCCCTATCTAAGTTTGCTTATTAACATAACAAATCTGTCAGGATCCAACATTCATTGATGGTAAGTTTCACTGTAATTTTATATTCAAGTAAGCAAGAAAATTGAAGACAGTTAATTACAAAATGATGGGATATTTCCCAATTAGACCAAATATTAACATGTAAGGGGAGACATGCATGTTTGAACTTACAAAATATAGTAAATGTGCTCTTTGGCCTTAGAAATTTGTGTGACAGTAGTAATCATGATGTTTTACATCTCATATTTCACACTAAAGGACAGTATGTAGCAACTTTAAAAGGTTGTGGAGGAATGGGAATGGAGGTATAGCTTAGTGGTAATAGTGCTTGCTTAGCAAACATGAGGCCCTGGGTTCAATCCTCAGCACAATAAAAATTATTTAAAAACTGGGAAGACTATAGGGACAAAAAGTACTTAATATCTTTGACCTGCTTCTGTCACTAATTTCTGGAAGAAAAACAACCAATAATATTCCTGGTAGCACTTACATACCATGCTTTTTGTTCTTGCCCCAATCCCCTATATTTATTTACTGCCTTATGTGACCTTCCCTATTCAAGTAGGTAGGAAATTAAATACTGCTTAGTCACACAGTCTAAGAACACAAGAAAAATAATATTATCATAACTAGGATGTTATCTTATACCTAGGTATGATATCTCTATAAATGAGGAAATATAATATTTGGGGGTATTCAGTATATATTGAAAGTTTCAAGGTTTCTGGAGTGAGCATGGACCTGCAACTAACTATTCCACATGAACAGCAATATAAAAAGTAAACTGTTATTTATTGCTTTAGAGGATAATTTTATGCAGTTTTATGAATTAATCTTTTCAAAAACATAAAAAATAAATCAAAAGCCATCAATTTTCAGTATATTTCATATTGACAATGTTTCATCAACTTTACACAGGATGCTTCATAAATGACTATGCCAGAGGAGAAGACTAAAGATGAACAATGTCAGGACTAAGAATAAATATGTAAAGAAAGCCTGCAAGAGGCCATAGTATTGACAATGAGTGACTTAAAATTTCAATTTGACAAATTCTCTAAAAAATTTGATTAGAAAGAGCTCTTTGTTCACAAATTGTTAAAGAAGCATGCATTCCTATGAAGAATATAATACTGTCAATCACATGATTTTAGAGTTGAAATGAAAATCTGAGCTCATGGGACACAAAACATTTATTTAGAAGAAGAACCTGAGGTTTGCTCGTACATTGCTGACAAGACTGCAAATTGGTGCAACCATTCTGGAAAGCAGTATGGAGTTTCCACAGAAAACTTGAAATGGCACCACCATTTGACCCAGCTATCGCACTCCTCGGTTTATACCCGAAGGACTTAAAATTAGCATACTACAGTGATGAAGCCACATCAATGTTTATCGCAGCTCAATTCACAGTAGCTAAACTATGGAAACAATGGAGATGTCTTTCAACAGATGAATGGATAAAAAAAATGTGATATATATATATATATATATATATACACACACACACACACACACACACACACACACAATGAAATATTACTCAGCCTTAAAGAAGAATGAACTTATGGTATTTGCAGGTAAATGAATGGAGTTAGAGAATTTTATGCTAAGCAAAATAAGCCAAACCTAAAAAGCCAAAGTCCAAATGTTTTCTCTGATAAGCAGATGCTGATTCAGGGGGTAGGGAAAAATGAAGGAACATTGGATTGTGCAGAGGTGAGTAAAGGGAGGAGGTGTGGGGTAGGAAGGGTGGTGGAATGAGATAGACAGTATTACCCTGTATACATGTGACTGTACCATGTACAGCCATAGGAATGAGAAGTTGTGCTCCATTTGTATACAATGTGTCAAACTCTACTGTTAAGTATAACTAATTAAAACTAATTTTTTAAAAAGAAACTGAAGTTCAAAGGAAGTATGATTTTATCACTCACTGTCACCCACTGTTTAAACATAACTTAGTAGCATAACAGTTAAAACCACTGACTCCCAGTTAAGATTGCTTTATATTTCAACCCAAAGTGTTGTTGTAATGTCAATATATGCATATGTATGTACTTGTATAGACATAAGTATATGTATAGAAATTATTATATTACAGGAAATTCAGAGAATTATAAAACACAAGTTTTCAATATTTACTATTATATTTCCAATGATCAAAAAGTAGTTTATGCTTGGTGTGGTGACATATGCCTTGTAATCCCAGCAAATCAGGAGACTGAGGAAGGAGGATTGCAAGTTCAAAGCCAGCCTCAGCAAAA
Organism: Marmota marmota marmota; assembly: GCF_001458135.2. Lineage (NCBI taxonomy): Eukaryota > Metazoa > Chordata > Mammalia > Rodentia > Sciuridae > Marmota > Marmota marmota. Next base: position 17,571,484 of record NW_026000249.1, on the reverse strand, counting down.
GTGAAGCACTAAGTAACTCAGTGAGAGAGACCCTGTCTACATAAAATACAAAATAGGGCTGGGGATGTGGATCAGTGCTTGAGTGCCCCTGAGTTCAATCCCTGGTACACCCCCCCCCAATAAAAAAGGGCTGAGGATATAGTTCAGTGGTAAAGCAATACCTAGTAACCCCCCCAAAAAAAGTAGTTTATTATCCAATCTGTGGTCACGAGAAGGATCTTTACTTCTTTTTACCATGGAGGAACACCTAATACTCTACATTTTCAGTAATGTAAAAAGTATCAAAGCACAAGTTGAAAAATCATAAAGAAGTCATAAAATGTTCAATTTGACATCAACAACAGAGAATATCAATTGTACTTCTCCCAACTGAAGAGACTGTGGCTCACTAGTTAAGCAAGTTGCTTAAGATAACTATAAGTTCAAAGCAAATTATTACAAGTGTCCTACATTTGCTAACTACAAAATTACTGTGCAAATATATGTGAAATATGCTTATTCCTAGACAAATGTCAAGTGGATTAAACTCTTACAACCAGTTTATATGTGCAAATCCAGTCTGCATCTTTGGCTCTGATGAGTATCCCGATTCACATGATCACCCTAGCTCATACTTGGAATCATCTATAAATAAAGTTGAACCTGTAGCTCACATTGTGTAGAAAAACTGAATTCTAATGGATCAAAGCGCTAAATGTGAGAGCTAAAACTATAACTTAGAAGACAATATAGGAATAAATTTTTAGAATGATCTCCAAGATATCACACTAAAAGTACAAAGATGAAATAATTAAAATAGAGAAAATTTAAATCATTGTGCCTCAAAGGACACCATCAAGAAAGTGAAAAGACAATCCACATAACTATTGAAAATAATTTCAAATCATGTAAGGGACTTCAATCTAGACTATGTAAAGTACATTTAACAAAAAATTAAAAAGACAATCCAATTTAAAAATGAGCAGAACATATGAATAGGTATGTCTCTAATAATGTGTATGTGTGTGTGTGTGTGTGTGTATCCAATAGGCACATGAAATATGCTCAACAACATCATTCATCAGGAAAATGCAAAATAAAATCAAAATGAGATGGCACTTCACATGCATTAAGATGGATATAATCAAAGACAAAAACAAATGTTGTCAGGAAAGTGGAAAAATTAGAACTCTCATATATTACATAATGTAAATATGAAATTCTGTAACCAGCATTGGAAAGTTTGACAGTTTATCTTCCTCAGAAAGATATATATATATTTACCACATGACCTAGCATTTCAATTCCTAGATAAATGAAAACATACATTTGCACAAAACGTTGTAGATGAATGTTCATGGTAGCATTATAATAGCCAAAAGGTAGAAAAAAAATCAAATTAAAATCAAGTAATGAACACATTGTTTAAATGTGGTATATCCATTCAATGGATTATTTTGTAACAATAAAAAATTAAGTATCTATATGCATTACAACAAGAATAATCCCAGAAAATATTCTGCTGAGTAGAATTCGGTCATAAAACACCAAATTTTATTATTGTTATATTCCATTTATATTACATGTGCACTATAGGTAAACATAAAAGAATGTAGATAATTAGTTGCCTACAACTGAGGGGGAACACTTGGGGATAAATTGAGGGGTGACTCTTAATGGGTAGAGTGTTTGATTCTGGAGTGATGAAAACATTATTTATAACTGATTATAATGATTATTACATAATGCTGTGGGTGTACTTTTATAAAATCCCATTGAGTTGTACACTTTAAATGGGTGAACTCTATGACACATGAATACCATCTGATAATATCTCAAGGAAGTAGTCAGTAAAGAGAGGGAGAGGGTGAAAAAAGAAATTTTTAATAGTAAGGAAATGTGAAATGTACACTAATAACCAAGCAGATTACAAGGTGATATTAGATATGGGTAATGGACTATGTTCAGCATACTATGGTGATGAATTTTTCAATGTGGCTTTACATTGATTTATTTGTACTTAAGAAAAATGGATTTAACAGGGTGAAATCATATAACTGTTAAGAAAACTGTCTTCTATAAGGGAACAATTAGAGTGGAAATATTGTTAAATTATGAAAGAAAATAAACCTACTGATGGGTTATCAACTTTGTTCAATTATGGAGTGGGAACAAAATGAATAACTCTCTCCAGTGTCTCTACACAATTTCAGTAAACTGAGTATTCAGTACTTTATCATGGTGGCCACTGAACTGAACTGGGGGAGATAACTCCAGGGGAAAATGTCTGAAATTTTGTTTCTACAAGCTGTACCTATATAGTCATGGGTCTGAAACATTGAAACCAAACCTTTCAAAACTAACATGCATAAATCCATGTTAAAAAGCTACAGACACTTTCATAAATTCCATGGTATGAGTATGTGTGTGTATGTATATGCTAAGTGAAGTTAGCAAATCCAAAAAAAAAACAAATACCAAATGTTTTCTTTGATATAAGGAGGCTGATTCATAGCGGGATAGGGAGAGGGGGCATTAGAGAAATAGAGGAACTGTAGATAGCGCAGAGGGGTTGGAGGGGAAGGGAGGCAGCATGGGGTTAGAAATGACAGCGGAATGTGATGGTCATTGTTATCCAAAGTACATGTATAAAGACACGAATTAGTGTGAATATACCATGTATACAACCAGAGGCATGAAAGATTGTGCTCTATATGTGTAATAAGAATTGTAATGCATTTCGCTGTCATATATAAATAAAAAAAAGAAAAAAATTAATTGGCACATAATCAATGCAAATTGAAAGAAAAAGACCTGGATCAGTAGAACTAAAAGAAATACTGTCTTTTGCAATTGATTAATTAACTCTTAGAATTAAATCATCTAAAAATCATATGGTGAAAGGTATATGGTGTTGGAGTGTGAATAAAAAGGAGGTACTTGGATCAAGCATTTATGAATAAAGGATTATAAGTAGAATTGAAGAGGAAAGGTAAATGGTATCAGATTTAGAACTTGAGATAAGTGTCTCATTGGGAAAGTAAAATATTCATGAGGAATATTTAAAATGTCATAAGAAAATAATTCAAAATATGTATGCTATTATTTTGGGACTAAGTTTTTCCTTTTAATTATTCTTTATTTTTTTCTTAATGATTGTTCATTCTACTTTACCTGTTAGCATTACAAATAAGCTAAATTGTAAAAAAAAAATTGTAAAGGCACTTACATACTCAATGGTAAAAATTAGAAACATAAAAAGCTAAATAGTTCTTTCTCAAGGGAACCATGAAGACATTTTCCTTTCATATGCTGCTTTATATTTAAGTTAATTGTTTCTTTATTACTAACATTTAAGAGGAACCAGAACAAAAGAAGTGTATTACTTCTCTAAAACACTAGTACTTGAATTTGAAGAAGTATTTATCCACATCAATAAAAACACAAAAAGCACACATCTTCAGTAGCAAGGATTTAAAAAATATTAAATTCAATTTTCCAGCATAAAATTGCAAGAAAATTATGAGGTATTATTTTTAAAGATAAGGGATTCTTTAAAACTGAGGATTGAAGGAATCTCTAGAGAAAGATTTTAGAAATAAGAGCAAAATGCACTGATTTTATGGCAATGCAAATAATAATATGCAAATAATATAATTCATTAAAACCTCCTTAATTGAATATGTACACTGCGTGCATGTGAAATGATGCTCTACGTATGAGAAAAAAATACTGTACAAGGAGATGTGACATGTTTTCATACATATAAATGCATATGCTTGCTTACATATGCAAATGCAATTTTATTTAGATTTAGAAAAGATAAAACAATTTAGAAAATAAGTTTGTGTGGATATTATTTATTTTAGATAGTCAAGAACATATTAAATATTGAATAACACTTCAATTACAGTTTAATCATTTTAAATTATCTATGTAACATTTTTCCAAATAAAACCTACAAGTTTGGTTTCATAATTTATACACCATTAGCTAACTAATTGTAACTAATTTGATACAGGGTAGTTAAATACTTATTAATGATAGCTAATGAAATACTGCTATAGTTATACTTCATACTACCTCATTTTAAAAATGGAACTTGAAGGAAAATATTTGCATAATTTTAAAGTGATATTATTTACACATGCCAGGAACTCTATTCAATATACACAAAAATATTTTTTCAGTAAACAGAACTATTTAAATTCTAAATATGTTCCTAAATTATACTTCTTACCAAGTTGAACTGAAAATTTTTACCATAAATGTTATATTTAAGAGTTAAAAGTATTCAATTTTTAGACTTTCTAACTAAAATAGGACTCAATCATAATGACAAGGGGACAACAATAAATTGCCCACAACAATAAAGTTCCTTGATATAATTAATTATTAAGGAAATAATATTTATAACTGAAAGATAGAGTAATAGAAGCCATTTTTCATTAATTTTATGCCAACCAAATGTAATCAATTAATCTAAATAGTTGCAATACCTATGAATTTATTACTCATTTATTTACTCATACATTTTCAAAGAATCTGCCCCCTCAAACAACCAATGAAGCTATAGCACAGATGGCAACTATTATAATTCTTGGCTTCCTCATTTGTTTTATTTAAGCATATATTAGTGCATTATAGCTATACATAACATAAAGGTTCATTTTGACATAATCATACAAGCTCAGAATATCTTTTGATCTACTTGAGTCCTCAGTACTTTCTTGTTCCTTCCCCTCCCCATTGCCCCGGTTCCCCTCTTCCTCATTTGATTTTCAGAAGAAATTCTTGGTCAAATTTCTAACTTGCATTTGAGTGTTTTCAATATTTTTCTTATACTTAGAAATTAATTTCTTAGGGCTGAGGGTGTGGCTCAGCAGTAGAGCGCTCACTTAGGACATGCGAGGCCCTGGTTTTGATCCTCAGCACCCATAAAAATAAATAAATAAAGGGATTGTATCCACCTACAACTAAAAAAATAGTTAATATTAAAAAAATTAATTTCTTAGATCTTAGATCAAAGTGTCACTGTATACTTGCTATGATTTGGATATGAAATGTCCCCCAAAACCCATGTACAAAAGGCTTGTTCTGCATCTTGGTGCTTTCAGGAGGTGGTAGAAACTTGAAGTGCAGCCCATTTGGAGGTCTTTAGGTCACTGGGTATTTCTTTTAAGTCATTATTTTTAGTTTTATACAAGGCTAAGATAAAACGTGACATTATCACAAAATCACTGAATACAACTGCTACAATTCAATCCTCAGCCTTCTCCCCCTCCTCCCTTCCCTCTACTCCTCAAAAATGTATTTATAGTTTACTTTTCCTAAAAAAAAAAAATAATAATGTTCTGTGGATATACCAGATGCTGGGACTTATGATGCCACATCCAAACATGCACTTAGGAAAGTTCCATCAGATTTCATTCCAGTGTTCTTCCCTTTTCCTATCCCTTCTTCCTCCTTAATCCCTTTTGTCTACTGATCTTTCTGCTATTTTGATGAAACTCCCTCTCACTTTTTTTCCCTTTCTCTTTTTTTATTCCCCTCCCCATATTTTGGGTTAGTGAATACAAATCAGTGAAACAATCGACCTTTGACTTTTTGAGATTGGCTTTTTTAACATAGCATGATAGTCTCCTGTTTCATCTGTTAATCAGCAAATGCCATAATCTCATTCTTCTTTATGACTGAGTAATATTCAATTATGTATATGTACCACATTTTCTTTATCGATTCATCTGTTGAAGGGCAGTTAGATTGGTTCCATAAACTTGGCTATTGTGAATTGTGCTGCTATAAATACCGATGTGGCTGTAGCACTGTCATTTTTCTCAAAATCATCACATTCACCATGTGTTATAAGCCTAGTCTAGAGATTTGGTACTGTCATGGTGACTTCAGTAATGAATGAAAAGAAGAGGGAGGTACTGCAATGAAATGAGCCACACAATGGTTCTAACATAAAAACTTTATATCACTGATGTTTGTCTCAGTAAAATGTCAATCAGAATGAGAACCTCTGGTAGTACGACAACTTCACATAGTGAAATATCACCTGGCACGCAAAAGTCAGGAGACATTTTGTATTGACTTCACCTTTCAAATGTTCACCCATTCAACCAGTTAAGATTGATAGCACAAGCAAACTCTAAACACTGAGGATAAAATGGAGCTTATTTTGTCCAGAAAAATATGAATAATAAATCAGTAAATAAGCAAAGAAAGAAAGATTTGATAAGGTATAAATTCCACAATGACAATTACAATAGGTTGAAGTGATTAAGAATAACTGACAGCTGCTTTAGTTTGGTCAAGCAAGCTGTATCTGAGAGGATATCCCTTAAGCTTCCATCTGAAAAACAAGGAGAAGCCCACAGAATGAAGATCCTGAATTTCAAATTTTCATGAAGAACATATAGTGTGTAAATATTTAACCTGTGTCTAGAGTAACCTGGGAAAGGCAATGATGAGAGGTCAAGAGCACAGCAGGGATGAGGTTATGAAGGATTTTGTCTAATAGGTTTTAGAATCCAGGTCTTTGTATTAGGGTTATAAGAAATCATTAGAGCAATATTATTTGATCTAGCTTTTTAAAAATTGCACCTAAAGGGGAAGAAGTGCAATTTAATTGTAGAGTGAAAGAGAAAGACTTTAAACAAAACAACTACAATTCTCAGAGAAATAATCACGTTCGCAAAAAGTTAGTGAAAATGAAGAAACAGAAAAAGACAGAGTTGGGGTATACCAGATAGAGGAGACAGGACTCACTAAGGGATTAGCTATGACGTTTACAAAAACATTCATAAAGTAGACATTAATCATTTGGTCATTTAATCTACTATGTAGAGGAGTGTGGAAGAGGAATGGATTCAAGCAGGTTTGTTTGTTCATTATTTGGGGAAGTCTACTTGAGAAACCAAGAAGTCTGTCCAGATTATTTGAAGTTTGAGATTCTTATTGATTATAACCCCAATGGATATGTCAAGTGGACTGTTTGAGAAATAAGATTCATGTTCAAGAGAGAAGTTAGAATTAAGTATAAAAAATGTTGAAGGTCATTTTCATGCAGTTGGCATTTAAAGACCCTAAAGTGGGTGAGCTAATCTGTAAAAATAATAACATAAACCCACACTAGCATTTGGGTGGGGAGAAATGAGGAGAAAAGGAAACTGAGATGGAGGGTAAAGGGAACCAGGAAGATTTTATATGGTACCACATAAGAGAATTTTCCAGGAGAAGCAAGTAGTTAAATGTGCAGAATTCTACTGAGGGATCAGGTATAGGAAGAACAAAGACATGACCATTGGAATTGGCAATTCTCATGTGACCTTAGGATACAAAACACAGTAAACAAACAAGCCAGCCCTGTGAGGAAGGCAGGCCTAATCAAATGTACTGACTTGAAGAGAGAGTATTAGGTAAGTGAGTAGAATAAAATATATTAAAAAAATTTGAGCTTTTAATGTGTGCATTTATGTGTCTTGACAACAGAAAAATAAAGTAATACTTGGGAGGGAAAATAGATTCAAAATAGCTTGTTTTTTTATTTTAACTTTAGAAACGTATTTATAGATACAAAGAAAAATGTATTTGTAGATGCAAAGAAAAACTGACACTGAAGAAAGAAAGGAAACTTGTAGAAATATCATGAATAAGTTTAGAAGAAATGAAATCCAGTCCAAAAGCTGGACTTAAGAGCAAGTGGATAAGTAGAAAAACAATTTGTATGTGATATCAGTTTTTTTTGAAGGAAGAAGAAACTGTTGCGGGGGGGGGGGGGGTTGAATGGAGGGGAAAAGCTGTGAAATCAATATGGAGAATAGGAAAGGGAAATGGAATAGGATACTTGGGGAAGTTAAGTGCTTCATTTGAGAATTGTACTCATTAATTTAAAATGAAATCAGTCAATGATCTTTAGTTACTTGCATAAAGACAATGAGATGGTTTTCTATGAACAAAGCTATAAGTGACCTTTTACAGAATAACTTTAGATACAAAAGTGATTTTTCATTAGACTATAAAGAGGATTTTCTTCATGTACTGGCCAGTTTTTAAAGATGAATAATGTACAGTACCATGACAGTAATTCCTATTCATAAGTGTTGTTGATATATTAAATATTTTGAGGAAATATGGTATCTAAAATATGAAATACATAACTTGGAGATAAATATGTATCTCCTATAATTCTCAAAATAATAATGTGTTATGGTTTTAGAAGTTTGATCTTTAAACAAATAGAGAAAATTCTGGAAAGAATCATGATCACTTGATGATAATGGTGTTCAATAGCAATTCTGTGCTGTTCAATATAGTAGCCACTAGGCACACAAGGCTATTAGCACTTCAAATATGGCTAGTGTGAATGATGAACTAAATGGAGAGTTTTCCAAATACTAAAAATAGAATTGCCATATGGTTCAGCAATACTCCTTCTGGGTATATACAAAAAGGCAGTGAATTTAGTATATGGAAGATATATCTGCATTCCCAAGTTAATTACAATGCTATTTAAAATAAAGAATATATAAGCAAAAGATAATTGTTTAAAACCAGAAAATTCAGTCACTATAATAACATTATTGAACCTGGAGGTCATTATGTTAAGTGAAATAAATCAGATACCAATAGACAAATACCATATGATTTCACTTATACAAATAGAGGCATGCTGTCCATCTATAACTATAAATTTTTTTAAAAATACTAGAAAATAAATAATGTATATTTAAACTTTAATGCAGTATACAATATCTTAGATTTCAAACAACAGAAGTTTCATTTTCCCATTTACTAAAAAAATCTTTAATACATATTTTACAGACAACAAAAAACTAAATTTTGTGAATGTAAGAAACTTCAATAAAGCATTATATCATTTTAATATTATATAATTGTAAATCAATCATGTCTGAAGTTTTATCCTCACATCTTATTATGAAAAAATTCATACACACAAAAATGTTATAATAGTTGTACATTGAACATCCATATACCCACCAACTAGATTCTATGGTTAATATTTTATTATACTTTATCACATATATTCAACCTTTTATCTAACCATCACTCATTTTATTGCAGTGTAAGTTACAGACATAAATAAGGACTCTTCGCCCTTAAACATTTCACGAGGCATGTCATTAACTATAATTCAATCACTATGCTTTTTTAACCCAAATTCTTCATACAAAAAAAATGCACAAATCTTAGGTGCACTATTCCATGAACTTTGACAATCAAGTCCTATTTTTATTCAGTGACATTTGAATTACATATAATTTGAAGTAAATTTTTAAAATAAGTAATATTTTATCAGTTCATAATTTTTTAGAAAGAGGAGAGAGAGAGAGAGAGAGAGAGAGAGAGAATTTTTTTTAATATTTATTTTTCAGTTCTCGGCAGACACAACATCTTTGTTTGTATGTGGTGCTGAGGATCGAACCCGGGCCGCACGCATGGCAGGCAAGCGCGCTACCGCTTGAGCCACATCCCCAGCCCCTCAGTTCATAATTTTTACTTTGGGATAATTCAGTGTTTCCAGAGAAACTAAAATTAAATTTATTCTCAAACATTTAACAAATTTATAGATCACATTTACCATGGAATACTCAAAAATATAAGTTGTGGGGTATTGGGGATTAAATCCAGGGACCCTTAAACACTCAGCCACATCTCCAGTTGTTTTTATTTTTTGTTTTGAGACAGAGTCTTGCTAAATTGCTTAGGCTTGTCTCAAACTTGTGATTCTCCTTCCTCAGCCTCCAAAATCACTGGGATCGAAGGCATTCACCATGATGCCCCACTCATGAGTATTTTTAATATTTAATTACAATTTACATTTTTCAAATGTAATGAATTTAAATCCTAGAGAAACACACTATAATAAAATTTTCATTTACTGGTTTTAGGGGTAATCCATGATATAGCTTCTTTATATAAGTAACAGAGAATACCAATTTAATCACTCAAGAAAGTAATTTAATGAATTATTTCATGATTTTCTTTTCTTGGTTCCAAACTCTGAAGTTATTCCAATTGACAGGATTGCTAAAATTTTAAGAACCAAGGAGCCTAAGCAGTTTGAAATGATCAGTTCCTAAACAAATTTATTTTTAAATGTCAAGTTAAGATTAAAATGATAAACCTTTTATGAAATGAATCAAGATTCATTTTGCCACATTTGGAAACCAGACAAAGAATGTAGGATTTTTTTTTAATTTTTTTTAATTTTTTATAGTTGTAGATAGACAACAAGCCTTTATTTTATTTGTTTATTTTTATGTGTACTGGGGATAGAATCCAGTGCCTCAGGCATGCTAGGCAAGCACTCTGTCTCTGAGTTCCAGCTCCAGCCCAAGAATGTAGGATTTTGATACTAAAAGTAGCAACAAATATTTTAAATTTCAGCAACAAAGGACATTTTGTGAGTTCTTGCCTATACTTTCAGCACTGGCAACAGTATTTAGTACATGCTGAATTTGGAAGCTTCATGTGGAAACTACAAGGGAAAAATGTATCTTTGATCTTTTTTAAAAATAAGGTTTACAGGAATTTCTCATTCCTGGACAAATGACACTCTTTCACTTTGTCCTCATTGGAGGCTTACGGGTACATTGCAGATGAAATGTGGTGTCACCATTTTGAAATGTGTAAATCACATTATTGATTTTGATCCTTGTGTATGATTACCAGGACAGAATGAAACTCAACAACCTGACTTCAAACTACTTGCATAAAAATCTTAATTTCTTTTTTTTTTAATTTTTTTTAGTTGAACATGGACAAAATACCTTATTTCATTTGTTTATTTTTATGTGTGCCGGAGATGGAACCCAGTGCCTCACACGTTAGGCAAGCTCTCTACCACTGAGCCACAACCCTGGCCCCGGTAAGAATTTGATTTGTAATCTCACTTGACTGCTGAGAATATTTTACTTTTTTATTTTTACTTTTTGTTTGTTTGTTTGACAATGGAAATTTATTTTTATTTATTTATTTATATGTGGTTCTGACAATCAAACCCAGTGCCTCACACAAGCTAGGTAAGCATTCTACCACTGAGCCACAACCCCGGCCCTGTGTTTTGCTTTTGTTGCAATTCTAGGAAACTAGTTGGATCCTATATCTTAAAAAGAGTGAAGAGAGAAACATTATACATAAGAATTTTACAGTTTTGTTTATAAATTAAAAATAGGGGTTCTAGGGTTCTGGCTTAGTGGTAGAGCGCTCACCTAATGTGGGTAAGGCACTGGGTTCAATCCTCAGCACAAAATAAATAAATAAAAATAAAGGCATTGTGTCCACATTCAACTAATTTTTTTTAAATGGGCAGAATATTTGTTATATACACAGCACTTTGCTAAACATGAAAGGAGTTTAAAAATATTTATCAAACACATTAGATGAGATCAAATGCACACATATAGAAATGCAAGAAAGTCTACACAAAAGTAAAATTTGAAGAAGTATAAAGAAATAAACATTAAAATGCCTATCCAGGATATTGAGATATTTTATAATATATTTATACACAAGTAGTATTTAAAATTTAATCCAATGTATATCCAACAAAATCTTTAAAATAGAAATAAACTTAATTGATATTTCAAAATCTGTGCTGATTCAAAATAGTGAGTCTTGAATGAATATAGAATTGTTTTAAAAAATCTCCTTTAAAATATAGATTAAGACAATTTTTAAACATATATATATATATATATATACACACACACACACATACATACATATATTGTCTTATATAAATAAATAAATATGTGTGTATATGTATATATCCATCCTAAGCTATTACTAATTTGATCACAGACGTACTACATTTTAATAACCATTTCATTCTTGACCATTATAAATCATGAAAGTGAGGGGGGGAGTTAGGATGAGGGAAGGAAAGAAACTCTGGGTTTTCTTAGTCATTGAACATTACATTAAAATCTAAGGCAATTTCTCATCACAGAACATCAAATAAGAAGATCATATATAAATCCTTACAAGTACAAAGGCTTTTGCACTCTAAACCAAGTTTCTTACCTTGGGAAAATGCTAACTTACTTTAGTTGCACCCAGTTTGATACATGGGTTAGTGGCTTTAAAATGCCCAAGGTTCCACACAAATCAGTTATACATTTTCAACAGTGCTAGTGGTGTTTTCTTATTTTTGACTTTGTAAGATCCACCAAAAATTGAAAGAAAATAATTATACCCACAGTGTGAATCCAAATATGCCATTGACAGAATATACTGCTAGGAGTAGGCAGGGAAATGCACTTATTTATATTGATAATCTCCCTTTGTTTTTCCCCAACTTGTTTCTCTGTAGTCTGACTCCACAATAAGCTTACTCCTAAGGCAAGTGGTGTGCCTGAATTAGATAGTTAGAATAAGGTTGTGGTTACTGAGAAATATGGGAGAGGAGATGTAGTTTCCATCAGACAAGACATATACTTCCTAGTAATTCTATAAATCTTTCAATTCATTATTGCAATGGCATGGAATACCCTTGTGAAAAGAAATCACTGTTTTACATATTTTTGTCCTTTTAACATTTTGAAAATTGGGTTGCATCTTGTAATTAAGGTATCAGCTAATGTAATGGCTATGTCAAATTATGAGTTGAATGGTGGCACAATTAAATAATGGAACCATGTGTATTCAAGTTTAGTCTTTAAATTATAATCTGTCTTAATTCCATAGACTTTAGAAACTGTAGTTCAACTGCTGTTTTTCTTTTTCTAAATTCACATAACCTTTACTTGTGTAGGAAGGAAGCTTTCTGAACCTTTCTTGACATTTTAGTATCTGTTTTACCCTCAAGTAGGACACTGGTTCTCTTTCTCCTCTATCTACTTACCCATTTCCAACAAGGTGAGGTATTATCCCTATTTATATTTTGTCCGACTTTGACATGCAAGGAGCTAGAATTTATTACTGGGCTGGGATAGCTATCCTCATCAAACCAGGTCAGGGAATCTCTCATCCTCTAACATACACAGATAATGATCCTCTGTGTGCTAAGTGAACCTCAGAGAACTTTCTTGGATGAGTGCAGCCTATAGTATCCTTGAGCTTTTTCATCAGCCTCTGCTAGCCAATTAGTCTTCAATTAATATTCAGGAAACAGAAAGACTTTATTTTAGGCTCAGGAAGAGCAGTTTGTTCTTAAGCCAGCTATTGTTAACACAGAATTTTGTATTCTGGTACATACTGTATGACTGCCAGATATTAATAAATTAGCCATCAGTTTTGAAGGAAGAATGGTGTCTTAGCCTGGTACCATAATACCTCAAAACTACCAAAGCTACAAGTCTACTAGGACTTTTTTTTCCTACCGCTGCTGCTTCCAGATGAAAGATTTTAGACGTTTATAGCTCTAGGTGGGAAAAATAGTACTTTTCAGGCTGAAAGATGTCTGGAAGACAATAGCGTTACTTCCTTATTAGAAGCAACTTCGCTGCAAACACCCACATCATTGAAACTGTCATCATTGGGGCAACCTAAGAAGATTCATACCAGCATTATAGGTCAAAAGACACACTCAAACCAACCCTCAATGTACAGCAAAAAGCTAGTTTTACAGTTTAACAGGGTACCACATTTTAATCGCACAAAAACAAGAGTCACATTTTAAAATATACGTGTAGAAGAAGCCACTGAGATTCTTCAATACCAGGACTTATAACAAAACTGACTTTCTGAAATGGCTGACTAAGAAAAATAAATAATATAAATAATATTATACATGCAAAGGAAGAGAAAGGAAAAATTACCTGGGATATTGTGCATTGCATCCCCCCAAAGTTCAGGCATTAGAATTAAAGTTTTTCTTTTTTTTCTCCTCTTACTTTAAGTCTTGATAATGCAATTATTGCCAACCAATTCGTAATATAATCAGACAAATTTAAATAATTATACATGCAAATATACAAAGCTAATCAAGCAAAGAGAACTATATTTAAACTTAATATATTTTCTTAAGTCTGAAGTTTAAAAGATATTCTTATCCCATTATATTCACATACTCATTTAGATTTAATATTTTATAAAAATAATTTGCATTGTAAATGTTTCATGCACAATTGCCAGCAAGAGCATCCATTTTTTATTCACAGTACTTTTGCATTCTATCATTTATTGAATGCTTAGTATGTATCACTGAGTAGTCTAAGCCCTTTTAATAGAGGTCTTTATATAAACAGCAACCTAAAGAGGTGGTTGTTTTTATCCCTATTTCTAGATGAGGAAACAGGTTCAGAAAGGATAAGTACCTTACTGAAGTGCAAATAGCTGGTAAGTGGCAGAGCTTGAATTCAAGCACAAGTTTCATTCGCAAATCCAGGCTTAAAAAAATTCTCTATAGCTTTTCAATTCTATTTTTGTTATTGAATACATTTTAGCAGTAACTGTCTGTAATTCAGCATATATTGTAAGCATCTTTTTAAAGATATGATGTTAATTTTATGTGAGAAAAGGCATTTTCAGAGATACCATAAATGTCTTTAATTGCGCATTTGGAAACTAAGACTGCAGAGAGCAGTTGGATGTCCCACACTCATGCAAAGAGTGGAGTAGCATTGAGTGAAGGGATCACAGTCAGATATATAATGCTTTATGAAATAAGTTAATAAGGGTTGAAACACTGTATGCTTGATGAAATAAATTTCCTAAGGGCAACAGACATTAACAGCTGTTCAAGTATTGTTAATGTCCCTGTAGGCAAATATATCACTTTCTCAGTTATTAAGCACATGTGGTGTTCCTGTAGTACCTTTCATCTCATTTACACCAAGAGAGAGTAAATAAGTATTCTTGGTCTTCAGCAAGAATGGCCTAAGTTTCTCTATATAATCAAATTTACCTCCTATTCATCATTTTAGTAGCAAGATATTTGTCTAAAAAATAGGAAATGTTAATTTCTCACTTAAGACATTTTACTGGTTTTCAGTTGCACTTACAAATCGAAAAAGCTTAAGGTCCTCTATAAGGCTTTACATAATCTACAACTTTTTTTTTTGGTCGGTACTCAGGTTCAAACTCAGACCTTCACATATGCTAGACTAGCCCTCAACAATTGAGCTCCATATCCATCCCTTACTACAACCTGTGTTACACAGCACCATATCAGATACATCTTTCCTTTCTGAGGTAGGCTTAAAGTCCCACTATCTTTCCCTCTGCTACCTTTTTAGAAAAGTGCTTTTGATGAGGTTATTCTTATTATCATAAATGTTTCTTTTTATCACACACATATGTAGCACCATACCTCTGTTCTAAAGTGGCAGGGAAGTTTCCTTGGTCTACATTAAAAAAAAAAACCCTCTGTTTTTCAGTCTCAGAGCCTAACCACACTGTTGTTGAAGGCATGTGATGAAGCCTTTAGACCAAAAAAAGTTGCTCCTAACTCTGTGAAGTACCTTGAAAACCTAAACTTGTCTGGGAGTAGTGGGACTTTTATATTAAATTCTGAAAATTTTATTGATAGTGTCCTTTTCAGATGAAAATGCATTTAACTTGGTTCTTTGTTCAGTATATTTAATCAGTTTGGTCACTTTCATTATCAAGAAAGAGGAATTTGTCCCTTTTTGAATAAATGTCTTTGGTCCTCTAATTTTTGTTTCAATATAATTTTTATGAGAACTGTTAGTCAAAGAATTCCATATTATTAGTATTGAAAGGATATGTTTAATATAACAAGATATGATGACTGATACTGTTTGTTGAAACAAGGAAATTACTAATATAACAAATGCCATTTGCCAGAAAGTGACAGCTTGTCAAATTGACTGTCAATATGCTTACAGAAAATATTCAGGGGCTGGGATTGTGGCTCAGCGGTAGAAAGCCTGCCTAGCACGCACAGAGCTCTGGGTTCAATACTCAGCACCACATAAAAAAAATAAATGAACATAATAAAGGTATTGTGCCCAACTATAACTAAAAAAAAATAAAAAGAAAATATTCACCCAAAAAGAAATCATGAGGTATAATATCAAAATATGAATCAAATTATGGAAAGTAAAATTCTTTTCAATGCCCTCAAACAGACAAAATTCAACTTTCCCACTGAAAAATTCAATCTTTTAAGTTTAAAATAAGTATATTTTAATTGGGCATCATTAACAAACTCCAGAAAAGTATCTAAGTGAAAATAATACTTTTTAAAAAACAGTAACTCATTCTAGAGGTGGATGGAGTTGACGGCTGCACAACAATGTGAATGTACTTAATGCCACAGAACTGTACATTTAGAATATTTAAGTTATGTGTATTATGCCACAATTTGGGGGAAAAAACAGCTAGCTGATGAATCTTTATCATTACAGGTCCATGTAGAAACACATCAGTGAAGATCTGTAACCCTGATGCAGTGCATCAGAAATATGAGGCTAATGAGGGATTGAATGTACAGGTATTGCCTTAATGTTTGAAATTTTTCTAAAGAGTTATACACCCTATCTGCTTTCCTACAGATAATCACTATGCTCGAACTATCATTCTGGCCTGCAATTACTGCAATCAGAGTTTCTTAGTTTCAAAACATATAATATGGACACTAGGTTTAAACTGATCTGAATTTGAAATCTTAGATTATTGTTAGCCCCAAAAATGTTGCATTATAAGTTGTGTATCATATGACAAATGAAATATTCTATTTGATTCCAGGGTAAAGCAAATGAGAATCTCTAGACTTATGACTTATATTGAAAAAACATGAAAATGATGAGTTGTATAATAGTTTTCCTTACTACAATATAATTTAAGAAAGTTTGTTTATACAGGGCTGTTTTTCTACAAAGATACAGTAGAAATGCTGCTTTAATATATTTTCTGTTCCAATAAGCAAAGCACATGTCACTAATAATCCATCCTTCCTCAGGCAATGAAGAGAGTATTGTTCAAGTTAAAATACATTCATTCAGATGAGGTTACACTCTTGATTCCATGTCTCAATATTAAAGTACTTTCATTCTGTAGTGTAAACAAACAATGCTGTTTTTAAAAAGGACTCAAGAAAATGGAGTTTTTCAGTAGGTAAAACAAACTCCAAACTCTAAACTTATACTCCCCATGATGCAAAGGATGATGAAAACATGGTTTCTGCATCTGAAGACTCACTAAGTACACTGGGAAACATTTAGAGAAAAAGTATTCCAGATATAAATTATAATTAATAATATATCCCTGGGACTATAAATAATAGCTGAAAAACAGCAGAGATTAAAACTATAGTTATCTGACTCTGATTTAACTTAAAAATTCCTTACCAATACATACACCTTACCTTGGTAATGTATCCTCTGTGTTTTAAAGCCTATTCCAAATGTGCTCTGCTGACCAAATGCATGGAAACTATCTCATAACTTGATGGAAATAACAATAACTTAATACCCATCTCAGGTCAAATGATTTGCAGTTGCCATAGCAAGATCTATAAGGTTAGAACCACATAGTTCTAGAACAGCTCTGAAGAAGACAAGCACAGCAGAGCATCCAGTCCTAAGACTTTTAGAGCTCTACATAATAAGACTGCTATAGGCTGGAGTGCTGAAGATAGGCTTTACCTCCAGTTTGGGGAGGCATTACTTTCTGATTATGTTAATTCTAGGTGAAGATGTGACATTGGCAGATGCTGAGCTTGTAATCATTTCCTATAAGTACATATTGACACACAGCATCCCAAAGGGTGATTTAAGCCAGAAAAATAAAAAGCCAGTGTCTTATCAAGGATCCAGCTTTCCAAGAATAGTGACACAGTGTTCTGGGAGTTATGCTTTCATAAGGGACACTAAAGGCAAAGTGAATGCTATATCTCTCTTGCTCTCTGTGATTATTCTAGATTTTATATTCCTGACTAAAATTAGGAAATTAATCCTATTTAATAGTGAGCATTAGCAAGGAATATAATGTCTTACACACTAACAATCAGGTCATCAAAAACACTACATCCTCTTAAGTTGTACTTAATGTTTTCAATAAGTAGCTGAGTGTACTTAGTTCTTTGTTAGCTTTTTCAAATTAACAGTTTTCTATATTCTCTTTTTTTCCTTCACCCAGTTTAGAAATTATCTGTTTTTTATTAAATTACTTATTTATTCTAATTTGTTATACACGATGGCAGAATGCATTTTATATTACACACATAAAGCACAATTTTTCATCATTGATTGTACACAAAGTATTTTCACAGCATTTGTGTCTTCAGACATATACTTAGGTTAATGATGTCTAACTCATTGCACCATCATTCCTACCCCCTTGTCCATTCCTTTCCCCCTCCTTCCCTTTTGCCCTACCCAAAGTTCCTCCATTTCTCCCATGCTCCCCCCCAATCCATCACCATTATATGTTAGCATTCTCATATTAAAGAAAACATTCGGCCTTTGGCTTTGGGGGATTGGCTTGCTTCACTTAGCATTATATTCTCCAACTCCATCCATTTACCTGCAAATGCCATTTTATTCTCTTTTAATGCTGAGTAATGTTCCATTGTATATATATATACCAAATTTTCCCTATCCATTCATCTACTAAAGGGCATCTAGTTTGGTTCCACAATTTAGCTACTGTAAATTTTGCTGCTATAAACACTAATATGGCTGTGTCCCTATACAATACTGTTTTTTTTTTTAAATCCTTTGGGTATAGACCTAGAAATGAGATAGCTGGATCAAATGGTGGTTCCATTCCAAACAGACGTTAGAATGTATCTAACATTGTGGAGAATTTACAGGGTGCTGTTGTATTGTAATTTATTCCTCATCTAGTGCCTCCTTTGATTCTATCCAACTTAAAATGTAGATAATCTTCCTCTCTTATTTATATATAATGAAAAGAATCATAGCGGCACAGTATAATGGAAAAGAGCACAGACTCTGGATAACATTGTTGGGATGAAATCGTGTCTCCACCATTTATTAGATGAGCTACCTCATCTATCAATGAGATAATAGTAGTAACTTACTTTCATTATTGCTGGTAAAATTCATCCATACATGTAAAGAATGTGCAACAGTTCCTGAGATGTTATAAAAATTCAATAAATGTTGGTTCAAGAAAATTTCCTAAGGAAGCATCATGAGTATTGGTACCAAGATGCAAAGGGAAGTTTATCAGATTTTAAAAGCCAAGGGTTAACCAATACATTATATTGCCCAAAACCTATACTATCCCTAACTCTTCCTAAAGCACAGTAAAATGCCAGAAAATAGACCAAGAATCTGTATTTTTCCATTACAAAACTGATATTTTCATATGCATAAAATGCATGCCTAAACTTGTAATAAGACTGGAAAAATGTTATCTTCATTAAGTGATTGTTTTATTAAAATAAAGTTCACAATACAAGTATTTTCACAGAATATATAAAGAATATCTCTTGTAGAGCTAGCTAACATGTTTGAATGTCAGAAGCTAACATTGAAGATGTCCATATCAACCCAGTTTGCTTAGATGGATAGTGTTTTGTAATTTCAAAGTGTACAAATAACAATGTGTGATGTAAGTAGATATGTTAAGCCCTGATAAGTAGACAAAGATATGAAGGCTAAATACTGAAATTTAAAAGAAAAGGTATGAAATAATAATGAGATTTTTGAAGCATGTTATTTGGAATAAATAACATTTTATCAAATGTTCCATTTAACATTCCATAATAAGGTATAAAGTTGATGGAATAATTTAAGGCTATTTGGAGGGAAAAAGTAACTTATATTAATGAGACTTGAGATCATCTAAAATTACCCAATGCTACATGGTTATACAGTGACCATTTTACATTTTTCAAATAATTTATGAATCTATATTTCTTTGATATTTATGAAATATTTTCATTTCCTATGAAAATTATCTGTTTTACAAGGGAAAGGGCCAAGTTTACCTCAGTCATTTTGTGCACTATAATGGTTTACAATAGTATGTACTTCAATTTTTCATAACATACAACCAGAAAATTATTTATTATTATTCTGTAGGTGAGAAAACTGTAGTCATACAGCTACACTAGACATTCAACTAAATTGTGCCATTTCATCAGATTATCCTCCGGAATTGTTTAATAGTAACAAGTATCTTTATGTTCCTAAGTCACTAGAGATGTTGGACTTTCCTAATTCTAACTCACTAAGTATTACTTTTATTCTATATTCAGCTCATCATTAGGCATTATGTACAATATAAAATCTGCAGAAAATGTATGCTGGACCTGAAGGAGAAGCTTGCCATTCATTTCAAGAGATAAGACATCTTTGCATTGAAGCTGAAATAACTTTCAAAACACAATATTCAGCATAGGACTATGAGGTATAATCTAAAATTATAGGGCTGGGGTTGTGGCTCAGCAGTAGAGCGCTAGCCTACCATGGGCAAAGCCCTGGGTTCGATCCCCAGCACCACATAAAAAAAATAAAAAATATATATATTTTTGAAAAATCTAAAATTATATGTGTAATTCAACAAGGAAAGTTGTTACAATTAATTGGTCAGAACCAAGATTCTAGAGCTATAAATCAAGAATTTCCAAAGATAAACCAAATGATTGCTCATGTTCCCTTTTGAGAAGATTATTTTCTCCATTTAGATGTGAAATAATCACCTCTTCAATGTTCAAAGATTAATGATTTTAATATACTTCTATAGAACTATCCTTATAGTCAATTTTCAATTATTAAGTTGCTTTGCTAGCTATTTTTAAAGGCGACTTTTCACCAAAAATAAAGATAATCTGGTGGAATAAATAATAAATAAATAGATAGGTAGAAAAATGATAAAAAATAAAAGAAAAACTCTAATGAAGTGAAGAAAATAACTACAATATATATTTTCATGGAAATACTCTGGGTGCAAAAACAACCATGACCTTTGGATGATGATTCTTATATTTTTCCAAACCTTATCTAGAAAAGAATAATTCAAAAGGTTGAGGACTGGGGATATGGCTCAAGCAGTAGCTCGCCCACCTGGCATGCATGGGGCGCTGGGTTCGATCCTCAGCACCACATACAAATAAAATAAAGATGTTGTGTCCACCGAAAACTAAAAAATAAATATTAAAAGTTCTCTCTCTCTCTTTTTTAAAAAAAGGTTGAGTTTGTAATTCACATCAAAATCTGTGTGGATATTATTAATCTAATATGATTAACATATTAGATACATTTACACATATATAATATCTTCTATTATTTTTCAATCTTAGCATCTTATTCTAATATGACATAATGGAGCAAGCATAAAAATCAGACTCAAATTCAAATTCTATTACTCTCTTTATGACTGTAGGCAACCATCTTCTCAGAGCCTTACCTTCCATAATAGCTTAAATAAAAGACTAACACTTAACTACCATGCAAAGCAGAAACAATGTATGCAATGTGTACTATTGTATAAAACAGAAATCAAATTTTCATTAAGGAGCAACATGTTTTTGTTTTTATTGTTAACCTTTTTCAACCATGTGCTTCCTCTTGAGTTGCACTTTCTTTCCTTTTCAATCATCCTATTCTTTAGGAATAGATTAATTTAGATAATCCTATTCCACATTAAAAAATCAAAATGCTATAAATTATTTCCTTAGAATATATCATGAATACATTCCTAGTACCAACCACTCCTGTGTCATGGTTGCCCTATGAACTTTAAGCTAAATTGCCTTATATAAAAGTCATCTGTATCAGTCTACTCTCAAAGATCTCTCACATTACAATCTGACAAGAGTAATGCTTTCTTTTTGTCAATTCACCCCTAAAAATTCTTTGTGGCTCTTTAATTGCCTAAAGAATCAAACAAACAAAAAATCCAATGTCCATGATGATTTGGACCCAATATATTTTCTGGTCCCAGTTTTTTTCATTTCTTTCCTCAATCGTCCAAACAAAATTTATTTTTGGACATTACATTCAAAGTCCTCCTCCTGGACTTAGGGATAAGTCTGAACAATATGATCATGGTCTATTTCCATGGAGAGATTATTTTCTGGGGATAAATAACACTATTAAACAACTAATATTTAATTTAATATGTGGTAAGTACTAGGTAGAAGCAACCATAGTTTAGGAAGTGACCTTATCTGAGAATCTGGAAACACTTTCCCAAGGAAGGGATATTTGAACTGAAATTTAAAGCTAAGTTGTAGTAATACAAATGATGGGAGAAGAGCAATTTTATCAGAGAAAATGGTATAGCACATGGGAGATGCAGATACAATACTTCTAGTGAATTATTAATATATACAAAATCTGAATTTATCTGCACCCAAACTTTGTGCATATTTTGTTTTTACCTGAAATGTTGGTTATACTAAAGACATTGATACATGACCCAAATCACTTTGAGAAAAAGAATGCTTTATTTATGAAATAAATCCTTTCCTGGAAATTCCTTTTAACCATAAGCAAAAGATGACTTAACATAATGCAATGCACTATTTTCCTAGACTGAAAAATCCATTTTATACATTGAAAATATTAAGGTTTTGGGAGATTGTTATGCCAAAAAAAATTCTACTTCATTTCAAATATTCATCATCAAGTTTTAGTATAACATTCATTCATGTCAGAATACATTTGCATTTTCTTTGCTGAAAAAATAATCACCCATTAGTATTCCATATCACCTTTAAGAAATTATTGGTGTATGTGTCAAGAGATTGAGCATCAGTAAGTAATTTTGCTATGCGAAATCACTTTGAGGGAGACATTTGAATGCAATCAGATATCTTCTCCCAATAAGTTCTGTAACCTTTATCAAAATAAAACTATATTTTTCATTGCCAACATGACATAAACCAGATAGATTTTTTTTTTTTGTAAAAAGAGTGCACGTGTATGTTTGTTTTTTAAGGAAGTCACTCTGAATCTATTAACCATTGGACAGTGATGAATTAGGGTTACACATAAGCACGCTTAAGCAGTCACCATAATCTACATTACTGATCTATCTTAGAATTCCCAAGGTTATATAGTCTTACAAAATAAGTATGAAGTAATAAGACTCATTTCAAGAGCATTTAGAAATATTTTTTCACTTTTTAAATGAAAATGTTTCACTTTTTTTTGATGAAACAATCTTGCTGAACATAGCACTAATGATTACTTCTGCTATTTTGAAATTCCTTCTTGCATCTGGGACACCATTCTTTAGTATATATATCTCACTGCTCCTTTTTCTACATATACAGTAGGAATTTAGTAAATATTTATTGGGATATAAAACAAGGTAACACAGGTTCCTAAGAGTCCATATATTACTATCATCACTTTTTTTGGCCATTGTTATTGAAATCACAACAACATTAAGGGATGTGTGTTCAGACAGAACAAAAACAAAAGGTGTCAATTATTAGTAGATCAAAAGAAGATAACACCTTGAAGGACTTGAGATTTTGAACTTAGGGAAGAAAGGCTTTTTTCAGGTCAGAAAATGAAAAGCATTATTATGTTCAAATAACATTCTGAACTATATTTAATGGTTACTACCTTATCTTCACATTCTTAGACTTCACAGAATGAAGAGCTAATTGTATTTGTTTGTTTTTTAAATAAGCACATTTCCTTGTGATTTATGTAGATTTACTAGAATTTATAATATTAGCTTGATTAAAATGTAATATTCCAAACCTAACCTACAGGGAGTTACAAGGTAAAGACATTTTACATGCTACCACACAAAATGAATTCAGGAGGAGCTGATACAGGTTTTCATAAAAAGGGCATACTTTTATTTTAAGAATTCAAAAGCAAACTTCTGTTACATTTTTGTGGAAAAACAGATTGACAGCTTTTGTTGAGTTTGCAAATTTGTGAAGGAAAATAAGAAAGTTTTAACTATAACCACAGAAAATTTCACTAAAAACAAAAAACTCTTACTGATTTACCTCACAATAATTTGGGAAAATCCTTTAAACTCTCTATGTAAATGATTGCATTTCATAAAATATAGTCGTGAATAGTAATTAAAAGTAATTTTATTAATCATTTTAAATCAATATTACAGGTTGACAAAAATTTCCAGGGATTCAGTGTCTTTTTAAAAGATAAGATTAACACTTTGAGCAAGGGTCAGAATCAAGTTATATATAGTATTTAAAACAATGAAAAGTTCATGAAAGAAAGATGTTAACAAAAGTCTCTAAGTTTAAAGATTCTGCAATGACATAGTATGGCTAAACACTGTCAGGAAATTGCTATATGAATATTTTCATGTCTTCATGTTAGGGCTTTCTGGGGGAAGAAAACTGGCATTTCAACATAGACGCTTCCAGAAAGATCTACATATATATCCTCTAGAGGCATGGACTTATATTTCAAGGAGAAATAATCAGAGAGACTTTCACTTTCTTTTCCCTAAAAAAAATAAATGCAATGAATAGAAAACAGTTACAAAACTTTTAGTTACTAACCCAATTGTGCCAATATTTAACTGATAAATGAATGGTCTGAATACACTGATTAAAACACAGAATGTTGAAGTTTGGTTTTTTTAAGCCTCACCTATATGTTGCCTATAAGAAGTTCACTTTAAATATAAAGATGGAGGTAAGTTAAAAATTAAAGGATGCAGAATGTTATACCATGCTAACGCTAATTTTGTAGAAAGTCCTCAAATTGCTATATAGATTTCAGATAAAGAGGATTTCAGACCAAGGAGATTATCAGTGAAAGAGATATTAAAACATAATAAAAGATTATATTTTTTGAAGAGACATAAGAATCTTAAATGTCCATGGACCTAATAAGATATTGTTGAAATACAAAGTAAAATCTGATAGACATAAAATGGAAATTAGACAAGTCCACTGTTAAAGTTGGAGAATTCAATCCCCACTTTTACTAATTTAATTATCAGGCAGGAGAAAATTACTAACTAGGATTATAGTTAACCTGAACAGCACCATCAATTAGCATGATATATTTGACATTTATAGAATACCATTTCCAACTTCAGCAGAATACAGACTTTTCTCAAGCTCAAAAGCAACATTCAAAAAACAGAAGATATTCTGAGCCAAATACGCCTTACCAAATACAAAGGTTACAGAAATCATATGGAGTATGTTTTTAGACTACAACAGAATTAAACTAAAAAACAAGAACATAAAAGTAGTTTGAAAATCTCCAAGTATTCAGAAATCAAAAATTTCAGACTTCTAAATAAAGCATGGATGAAAGAAAATTCTCTAGAGAAATTTTAAAATATTTTAGCTGGATGAAAATAAAAACACAACTGACAAAAATCATGAGATACATCAAAAGCAGTGCTTAAGGGAAATGTATAGCATTAGGTACACATATTCTTTAAAATAAATATCTAAAATCAGTAACCTCAGCTTTTACCCTAGAAAATCAGAAGAACAATTTTTATCTCAGGAAAGTAAGAGAAAAAGAAATAATAAAATTTCGCAAAAAAAAAAAAACAGTGAAATTGAAAGTAGAAAAGTATTTTAACAATATAAAAAGCTGGTTCTCTGAAAAAGATCAATAAAATTAATAAACCACTAGCCAAGCAAGCCAAGGAAAAATGAGTAAAGAAACAAATTATCAAAATTAAAAATGCAATACTGATACCATGAACATTAAATGGTAATAAAGGAATTTAATAACTATGACTAATAACTGGGTAAATTATATGAAATTAATGATTTTCTTGAAATATAAAAACTAACAAACTCCAAAGTTCATTGGATTAGACAAAAGGGAATAAAAGGAAGGCAGGGTTGGGATTAGAAAAGACACTAGGAAGAAACTGACATAATTTTCCCATGTTCATACATGAATACACGACCAGTGAAACACAACATCATGTACAACTGGAAGAATGGAATCCTTATTAAAATGAGTTATATTCTATGTATGTAAACTATATCAAAATACTCTCTTCTATCATGTATATCTAATAAGAACAACTTTTTTAAAACTACCAAACTCACATAAGGAGAAATAATCTGAATTAATTTATGCTGATAAAGGAAATGAATGACTTACTAATAACCTTCTGATAATGCAAACACAAGGTCCTAATGATTTTATCAGTGAATTCTACCAAACAATTAAGTACCAAATATTAATGGTCCAATCTGTTTCAGAAAACAGAAGAGTATTTCCTACCTCACTCTATGAGTCCAGCATTCACTTAAGACATTACAACAAATAATATATCAATATCTTTCATAAATATATATATGCAAAAATCATGGGACTAGGGTTGTGTCTAAGTGGTAGAGTGCTTGCCTGGCACATGTAAGGCACTGGATTTGATTCTCAGCACCACATTAAATAAACAAACAAAACAAACAAATAAATAAAGGTATTATGTCCATCTACAACTAAAAAATTTTTAAATATATATATATGCAAAAATCTTCATTAAATGATTAGCAAGATAAGTCCAATAAAATTACCATATATCATTAATGAGTTATTTTATTCCTGGTTTGAAATACTGGTACAATATTTCAATATCAATCAATAAAATCCACATCAAAAGGCAAAAGAAGAAAAAAATCATATGATTATTTTGATTGATGTAGAAAACACATTTGGCAAAATCCAATATTCAATCATAATAAAATCACTACCAAATTTAGAATAGAAGGGAACACCTTCAACACAACAAAGAATACCTAGGAAAAATCTACAGCTAACATAATACACATACACACACACACACACACACACACACTCCATTTTATTCTCTACAGGGTTTCTGAATTTAGTGCAATAAACCCATTGAATTTAAATCTTACATTCTGTCAAACTTTCAGAAAATTAAGTTTGGTGAGACAATGTCAATTAAAAGGAATGGCAAATTTTTAGAAATTGTATAGCTTGTAGGATCAACACATGTCTCATGCATAATCTCATTTTATAAACAAGGAAACTGAGGCTAAGAAATATGATTCATGAAAGAGCACAGAAATTTAAAAAGCAACTTCTTTTAGGTGAATATTTTAATGCTTCTTTCTGACCTTAAGTATGTGCCAATAATAATTTATTGTGCCAGTTATTAAACTATGGCCTGTCAAATTCACAACACCTTTTCTACTTGTTCAGTTAAAAAAGCAGCTGACTCTCATGCTTGCAACTCAAATAGGCTCCCACTGTGCGAACTATGGCTACCTATTCATTGTTTTTTATTTACGCTGTTCCAAGTAAAATGCTGGAATATTTTATCTGAATATTTAGGCCACTTTCATACCAATTTTTTCTCTCTGCTCCTCTATACAAATGATGTGGCCTTGGATTTCTCTGTCATCAAAACTCACATTTACAATGATGATTAATTTCCATAAGGCTCTTAGCAGTTGGTATTTGGTAATAATTTATTAAGCATTAGCTATTATTATTATTGTTATGACAATACTGATGATTCTTGAACTTGATAACAAGATAATAAATTCAAGTGCTCTGAACTTTAAGTGGAACTTATGTAGAAAACACTATAAATGCAGGCTTATTTTGTGACAAAAAGGGGAGTACAAGAAGGGTAATATATAAACACACATATACATGCATACATGTAATTTTATCCATCAATTTATAATGTGTAAATAAGTTGAAATCATTCATCTTTATATTAATTTTCTATGTCAATAATATAAATATGCAGTATTAAGAAAAAATACATAGAAGTCTTCTAAAATATATGTACTATTACATGAATTGTTATATAATGTTTTATCCATAAAATGTGTGCATTTATTTAGCTTATATCAAATTCCAGCATTAGGATATTTGATGTTTTATTACTTATCTACTTCCAGTAACAATCTATTATATAATACATGACCAGACATTGCTGTTTTTGGTTAAGCCACTATTATTTATATTTGAGAGTGGGAAAAGAAATTCAAGCTTAGGAAAAAAGCAAGAATAGTAATTTTATCTAGATCTACTTAAACACTACATGGAGAAGAAACAAATGCTTTGAGGGCCTATGGAAGGTTATCAAGTACAATCTTCTCATTTTGCAAATTTGTGACTGAAGCGAACTTGCTACTTGGGTACTCCACCTAAAGGAAGTAAAGCTAGATATTTTCTTTCATTGTTGAAATACATATATTGGGGACTTGCTAGAGGTTAAAACATAAGAAATAAAAAGTGTTCTCTGCTCTCTTTTTTTTTTTTTTTTTTGCAATCTCTAAGGATAGATAAAACACGCACTATCACTGTTTGTATAAAATTCTATTGAAAACAATGTAGAGTAGACATTTTATTTACCATAAAGGCTCCACAAGGATGTATCACAATGAAAGCCAGTCAAAAAGAGAGAAGAACTGTTATTACCCAGCAGTTTCTTCAAATTCTGTCATGGAGTATGCATAGGTGAAGCGTAAGGCCCAGAATTCTGGAGAGAAAGGCATGATGTGATAAAATTATGGAGGAAGGTTAGGAAGCTTCAAGGCAATTAGGAGAAAACATGGATGAGGGGAAGCCAGAGATAATTTTTGTGGATGGTATGGACTTACAGAGGCTTTCTGGAGACATATCAGGTCATGATATAATTTTGTGAAAAACAAATGAAATATGATATTCTTAAGATGAATGGATATAGACTTAAAATATTACTCTGTATATAGTGGGGGCCATGTAGAACCATGGCTTATAGCTGGGTTTTAGATTAACTAACCCAATGTATTTAAGGAGTCAAATAAAGAGAATTCCTGAAAGTGGAAGTTATCTTGGAAAGTTACCAAAGGTGGCTTTTGATTTATTCATGAAGGTCTGAGTAATATTTTCAGCATGTAAGAGTATAAACTGCTTTCCTATTCATGAATAATGTTCTAATTAAAAATAAACTTTTACATGGTTAATTTGGGTGAATGGATTATATTCAATCTTTCATGAATGAAGCATGAAACCAAAAGTTTAGTTTTTGCCATCTTGTAGAATCTTAAATTTTAGCCATCAGAATTTCAGATGGTGGGTAAGGGAGCTTCATAGCAAAGGCTATTCTTCAAGAAATTATTCCTATGGTAAGATACAGAAAGGGGTGGAGAAAAGTAGAATGAAAAACAAGATTTTATTATGCAAGCAACAATATAGGCAGAAAGAATATAAGCAAAGTAAAAAGGAACATTTTAAACTTTAAAATTAAAAAACTGCTTTCAAAATATTTAATGTTTCAAAATCCATTTTTAAGTGACATTGATGTTTTCTGATTTTAAAAAGTAACAAACAAGGTAGAGTTATGTTTAATTTAATTTAATCATTGTGATATTATTTATTTTCGCCTAAAAATTTTAATTCTATGCTATAAGAACAGGTCATGTCTATAAATTATAACCAAGAGATGGTGCTATGTGTTTGGCCTAAGTACATAAATACTGATTCCATCATTTTTTTTTCTTTTGTTTCATTTACAAGCAACCATGAAGATGTCAGGTTTAAGCTTTAGCCAGTTTTTTTTTTTTTTTTTAACCATAATTCCATCAGACTTTTAAACTAACCTCTATCAGGGCCAGGACAATTTTCATTGCATCATTCAAAGATAGCAATGGTAAAAGATAAAAGCTTAATGCACAAGTCATGTTATTATACATCTGAGGCTTAATATACTCAAACAGGTTAGAATTGGTACTAAGTTCAGGGGACTTAAAAACAGATGCCAAATTGTATTGTTGTTTAGGCAGAAGAAAAATTAAGGAAAAGAACAATAAAATTTACATTTTCACATTTAAGTCTCTCTTCATGCACTTAGAAACCAATTCCAATCTTATGTGCCATCTGATGTTAGCATCTTAGGAGACATTTTTCTTTTATACAAATTCCGAGGCAACAGATTCTCACAAAGAGTTAATGGATGTTAATTTGATGTAGGGGTCCCTTTTCTGTTTCCCTTAAACTTCTATACAGAATGGCAAAACTCCCTTCTGGAATGATTGTTCAGATTTAAAAGCACTGCAAATAGTAGAAAAAAAATCAATTCAGATGGTTTCTAAATAACTAATTAAACTCTGAGGTTGAAACTCTAGGCCTAAACCACAATTTGGCCTTTCTGTGGAGCACTGGAAATTATTTTTTAATAATTTAATCATAATCAATTAAAATATTTAAAAGAGTAAATTTCTATGAACAATAAATGATCATTTAGACAAATTGATACTAAAAAATTTATTTTTTGTCCTTGTGATAGGTGAAGTAAAAGTATATTAACTTTGAGGTCTAAATCTTCCTTTAGTTTTTTTTTTTAAATTTATTTTTTGGTTTTAGGTGGACACAATATATGTATTTTACATTTATGTGGTGCTGAGGATTGAACCCAGTGCCTCACACATGTTAGGGAAGCATTCTACCACTGAGCCACAACCTGAGCCCAATCCTTGGCTCTTAAAGGGAAATGTTCTCAGCATCAGGGCCTGATATACATCTTAAATTTTTTCACTTCTATTTTTCTCTAGTTAATAATCAATAGACAATATTTTCCTAAAATTTCAGCTGATTTTCATTATCCCTTTCCTTGAGGAAAATTGAAAAAAAATAATAGGAAGACTGGATAATAGTTTAGACAAATACAAACAAGTTACGTGATTGATAACTTTGTGACAAGTTTCTGTAACTTTAACTTCATAAATCAACAGGAAAAAAATAGAGAGATATACAATGAATAAGAAAGCCCAGTACCTAAGATTTTTGAAACCAAGGATAGAGTTTATTAAACAAAAAAAGGAAGTAATGTTTAAAGTTTTTCAATAAAGAAAAGTAAGAGCCTATAGACCAATGAATGACTAGATGAATTTTTAAAAAGTGGATAAATTGAGAACTTTAGCAGACATTTTTTAAAAACCATGGGAAATACCAAGAATACTGCACAGCTTTTTTAAAAGAACATGGTGAAAAATACATGAATTTTTGGACAGAATAAGGTTCATATATTTCATCATAAATTCTGGACCCAAGAAGACTCAGGAATCAGTGGAGAACTTTGAACCTTGTAAGTATCAGTGATTTTTGTACCCAAAATTCTTGCCCTACCAAAAAATGTCAATAATTCATGAGGCCAGTTGGGCATAGTAGTGCATGCCTATAATCCCAGCAGCTCTGGAGGCTGAGGTAGGAATATCGTGAGTTCAAAGCTAGCCTCAGCAACTCAGCTAGGCCCTAAGTAACTCAGCAAGGCCCTGTCTCAAAATTTAAAAATTAAAAAGGGCTAGGGATGTAGCTCAGTGATTAAGTGCCCTTGGGTTCAATCCCTGGTAACAATAATAATAATAATAATTCATGAGGCCAGAATAATAAGTGGATGAGGAAGGAGATATAAAGCTTCATACACACAGACTACTGAGGTTCATTTTTACTGCTAAATAATAAATGCAGTATTTTATTGGAAAATACTATATCTATATCCTATAACTATAAAGAAATAATGTTTTATCTAGAACTTGTAGAATTAATGTGTCCTGAGATATTAGCAAAATACATTCTTGTAGAAATGAAATAATCTTGCTAAAACACAATTGTAAGCAGATAGAATATTGGTCAGACTCCCCCCCCAAAAATGTATAGAGTTAAACAGAACAAAATCCAAATCTGTACTGCCAAACAGCACTATTTATGAGTTGTATGAACTTATATGTCTAGATTGCTCTTTGCTTATGTTTCAACAACTATAAAAAGGTTCTGGCATATATGACACAGTATATAATGATTTATTAGAGGATGATTATCATCATCATCATCATGATTATCCCCAACCAGTGTAAACATATTCTAAAAAAATTATAAAATGTGGAGAAAGTTTCTTAAATGGAGAAGTGGAATTTTTATTTTTGAATTTAAAATAAATTTCTTTGTGTCAATAAAAAAATTCAAAGAAAATATCCATTACTATGAATTTGTTATAATGTTTGGGGAACATTTGATAATAAGACATACTATTTTCCTCCTAAGAAACCAAATTTTCTCCTTCTTTTGAGAGCCAAGCCTTTCCACTGCATCTGTAATATTATATGCTCAATGGATAATGAGTGGACAAATTGATAAATCTGAGCAGCTGTTATTATCAAATTTATTTAGATATCTTTTGGCACTGTAGCAACTTATTTTTATTACCATCATGGACCTAATATATTTTTAATGTGATATGTAAAAGTCAATATGCTTACAATAATTTAGTGATATGTCCATTATTTTCACTTAATGACTATTCGTTTGTCTTTATGGGGGAAAAGGTAGGGCAAGATAGAAGAGACAGAGACATTATACAGGTAAGGTAAAATTGGTTGTTTAAATAGCTCTAACACAAATTGAATCCAAAGTTTGTCACAAATGATCGGACATACAACTTTAAGAATATTGAGACGACCAATATAAGTTGTAAGTGGATAAGTAGTAAAGATCCACTTATCTAAATTTTCTTAATTCTTAGCTCATGTAAGATTACAAAGAAAAAAAAAGTGAAAAAAACTGTATTTGGATTCTACTACTTATGCTCCTTTCAAAAATGCCATACATAATCAGACTTGAGTAAGATATTCTAGATTGTTTTCAGAGGTGTTCATTGTGGTAGGCAGAATAATGTTCTCCATCAAATAAAAAGCTGAACCATGTAGCTAATCCTTAATACCTGCAAACAGCATAGTTTCCATAGAAACAGAGAAATAAACTAGCAGATACAGTTAAGGGGGATAATCTGTTAACCTCAAAATGGGGAAATCATCTTGGGTTATCCAGGCAAACCCTTTATAATCACAAGATCCATAAAAAGAAAAAACAAAACAAAACAAAAACAGAAGAAATCACAAATGGTAAGATTGAGGTTTCTGGCTTTGTAAGCTGGAGGAAGGGGACCACAAGCCAAGAAAATCAAGCTGCCTCTAGAAATTAAAAAACAAAAGGAAATAGATTCCCCCATGTATCTTTAGAAGAAAATTACCCCTGTAACACTCTCAGATCCATTTTGAACTTTCAATCATCATTGCTGTAAAATTTGTGAATATTTTGTTATAGCAACAGGAAACCAATACACATATTGGTTCCTGGAAGTGAGGTATAGATATAACAAATACTTAAAAATATGGAATTGGATAGGGTGCAGAAGGTCAAATTTAAAGGGTGTGATAGGATGCCTTTCAAACATTGTTAAGTATGTGATCCTATTTTTCTTATTAGTCATACTAAATCATTAAGTGTATGAATTTAATGTGAAAAAATATTTCCTATGTCTTAAACTGTTATGCTTTTTCATATTTACATTTCTAGAAAGTTTAATTAATTGTTTTATTTTCATGATGTTTGCCAGAAAGCTCACAGTTAAATTTTTATTCAGTTGGAGTAACCATCTTTAGCATTGATTTTGCTGAAAAACTATGTTCTCTTTCCATTAAGGGGCTCTTGTTTTATCCTTAATTTAATGGCCCTATTATACTTGGTCATTTATATGTAAATTGTAGAAAATCTTTTTTTTGTAGGAAGGCAGTGAAAGGAAGAAAAACTAGCATAGACTCAGCACCTACACTTTGTTCCAGAAACAAAATGATTAAAATGTCTCTGTGAAACAGCTATTATTCTCAGTCTATAAATGGGAAAGCCTCCACAAAGGCCCAATTCTTACCAGTGACCGCCCACTCCACAGTCTTTGCACTAGGACTACCTGTATTCCAATAAGAACTTCTCTTACTAAAATCACATGGACCGCCCAAGATTGCTCAATAGCAAACATGAGGTCAGCTGGTAATCAAAACTATTTCTCATTCATCAGCTCAAAATTATTCACTAATAATCCTGAAGAATTTCTGACTCCTACTAATTACCATGCCTTTAGAAATTATCAATTTAAGGAAAAAGATATCTAAAATTCTCTGAAATTAGACCACAGACCAATTGTAAATTTGTGGGAAGTCTCTGATCAGCCCATAATCCTCTTCTCTGGAAGATAATACCTACCCACTGAGCTCTCAGAAAAACCAAACCAGTAGCCACAGTTGATGGATCTAAGAGCTGAACATATGGTTCTAATGTAATCAATGAGTGGATCTCTGCTAGAAATTAAAAACTAAACTTGAGTAATGCTGCTCAGTTTATGGTAGACCTAATGAGATGTGATCTTGAAAGCAGTCTAGAGATTACAGTCTCCCACATATAAGAAATAGTAAAGAAAGTTTTCAGAGAGGTGAAACAAAGCAAATGCACAATTAGAATGTATAACTTGTTCCTCAGTTACCTCCTTGCTATTCAAAATATCCCAAGACCACAATCAGCAGAATTAACTGAGAAATTTGTAGGGCAGGCTCTCAAGTTCCACTAATATACCAGTATTTGCATGTTAATAAGAACCCCAGGTGAGTTTCATAAACATCAACATTTAAGGAATAGTGATTTTTTCATTAGATTATAAAAGTTGGTGTCAAGCAGGGAAAACTGAACATCCACAGGTAAAAAAAATTAGGTTGGACACATATTCATATCATGCTCAAATATTATTTCAAAATAAATCAAAGATCTAATTGTAAAAGCCAAAATTATAAAACTCCTAGAAGAAAATACAGGAGACGCCATAGTGACAATGGGTTAGGCAGTGTTTCTAGTTATGAACTAAAAATAGAGAGATTTAAAAATAAAGTGGACTTTTCAAAAATTTAAAATATATTGTGACTCATCAGACATTACCCAGATGATAAGAGAGCCTACATAATGAGAGAAAATATTTATAAATCATACATAATGAGATACTTGTGTTTGGAATATATTAAAAATTCTTTAAATTTAAGAACACAAAATAATAATTAAAAATGACCAAAGGATATGAATAAATCTCCAAAGGAGATATGCAAATGGGAAATAAATACATGAAACATTCTTCAGCATCATTAGTGGTTACAGAAATGTAAACTAAAATCATAATGAAATACCATTTCATACCCCAGTAGAGTGGCATTACAATAAAAATACCAAAAACAAATGTTAGCAAGAACATGAAGAAATTGATGCTCTCATATAGTACCAGTGGAAAGGAAAAATGATGCAACTAATTTGGAGAAGTCTGATAGTTCATCAAGAATTTAAACATAAAGTTATAGTAAATAAAGTGGGGGAAACCCAAATGTCCATCAACTGATGAAAGGATAAACAAAATGCTCTTTTTAAAAAAAACATTTTGTTTTAGTGTAGCTGGACACAATACCTTTATTTTATTTTTATGTACTGCTGAGCCAC
Source organism: Marmota marmota marmota (assembly GCF_001458135.2). NCBI lineage: Eukaryota > Metazoa > Chordata > Mammalia > Rodentia > Sciuridae > Marmota > Marmota marmota. The sequence goes on along the minus strand of NW_026000249.1, from coordinate 17,536,343 downwards.
AAAACCAGGCCCAACAAAATGATCTTATATTGACAAAACAATATATTATTCTGTTAAAAAGAGAATGAAACAAAGTATTTTGGATTACATTATGCCAAATGAAGTAGGCCAGTAACAAGTATCACATCTTATATGATTCCATTAATATAAAATATCCAAAATTGACAAGTAACTCTGCTGATAGAAAGTAGAATCAAAGTTGCCAGGGGCTAGTGGAGGGGCAAGGAAATGGAGTGACTAATAAGAGGTTAAAGAAAATATTCTAAAATTGTTGTACTGTTTGCACAATTCTATGCACATACTAAAAGTCATCAAATTGTAGCTTAAATGGGTCAACTGTATGGCGTGTGAATTGCATGTTATTTTTAAAAATCAAATTTGTTTTGTTCAATGACATAGTTTCATTGCCTGGCTTAAACAAATGGTATTTAGTAAACACTTATTGAATAAATAAACACATGAATGAATGAACAAAAAGCAAGTGATCAACTAGCTTCACAGTCTACATTGAGAGTTCATTTTATCCTGGTCCCTGACAGCATTCCTCTTTTTCTTTCCTCCAATATGAATCTTTCCTATCGTACCAACTTTGTATTCTCAGCATTAACTTATAACTATCAGACTTATAAAATTATTTTTGCTGGAATTATCTTATTATTTTCTTATGAAAAATTGTCATTTGGCTGAGCACAGTGGCACACACCTGTAATCCCAGCGACTCAGGAGGCCAGGACAAAAGCACTGAAAGTTTGAGATCAGTCTCAGACACTTAGGGAGACCCTGAGCAACTCAGAGAGCCTGTCTCAAAATTTAAAAAAAAAAAAAATGAAAAAGGACTTGGGATGTAGCTCAGTGGTAAAGTGCTCCTTGGTTAGATGCCCAGTACAGACCACAAACAAAAAAGCCATTTCAAGCTAGAAATTTTCTTCATTAGATTGACTCACTCCATAGTGCATATGCATAGGCCAAAATATCACATTGTGCCTCATGATGTTTTAATTAAGCATTTTTAAATTAGTTATGCATACATGTCACCTAAATCTACTAAATCTTGACAAGTATGACACCCTTACTGAATACTATTTGCAGGTAAATGATACTGTATATCACAAAGGAGTAAAATCTGTCACAAATACCTTCACTTATGTTGATATATTAGACGTTGAGCATCCTCAAACTGAAAATCTGAAATCCAAAATGCTCCCAAATCTAAAAGATTTTGTGCTCTGACATGATGCCATAAATAGAAAATTCCATACCTGACATCATGCGACAAACTGTAGTCAAATCATAGGTGTACCCCACACAGTTTATTCAGAGACCAGAAGGGAAAAATAGTCCCTTCCAGGCCCTTCAACTGTGATGCACAAATTTTGTTTCATGCACCAAATTGTTTTTTTTAATGTCACATAAAATAACATTCAGATAGTTTATATAAGCTATATATGAAACAAAAATGAATTTCAGGTTTGGACTTGGGCCCCATCCCCAAGATATGTTATCTTATGCAAATATTTGAAAAATCTGTAAAAACCCCCAATTCAAAACTCTTTTGAAAAAGAAATTTGGATAAAGGATATTCAACCTGTATTAATAACAAAAAGAAATATTACCAGCCATTCATAAAAGAACTACTACACTGTTTTCCATGAGGTCACATGAATTTTTTGTTTCTAATTGAGGAATTGAGTTCGATTAGACTTAACTAATTTTACATTATTAATATATCCTATGATGGATCACATTATAAAATAACTAAAATAGATATGTACAAAGTACCCAATGATTTCACATGATACAATAACTATTTTGACATTAGTTAAATATAATATTAAGAGAAGGTATTGTTCCAAATTGCTAAGCTAATTAGAAAATTCATCTGATTTAGCAAGGGCATAATATAGCTGAGAAAATTTTGCCAAATAGAACAATAATATACAATATTACATTATTATATACTATTATTAATTCAGTATTAGAACATTAATCTCTACAATTTTCTTGGTGCCTTGAGTATTTGAGAAATTTAAACATAATGGATGACTTTCCAAAAATAAATTTAATATATTAAAATAAATAATTCTATACTGATAATTATTCATATATTTTTCAAACTCAATTTCATATATATATATTATTATTATTATTATAGAGACACAGGGATATTGCGCATACTGGGAAACCAGGGGAAAATAACAGCTCTGAAATGAAAACACACTATTTATCAATACATGATCAGAAATAAAATGTATCCCAAAAATGCCTGAGACTTTCGATTCAGATTCAGTTTAATACTGTGGACAAATGTTCACACACCAAAGAACTTAAAATACGTTAAGTGGCAGAGAAATTTAAGCTAAGGTGTTTGTTCCAAACTGAATGAGGATTTCATGGCATTTTAAGATTTTCTTTTATCTGTGTTCTCTCATCACTTACCATTAAAGCTTAACAAATGAACAAAGCAAACAAAAAAGGCAAGTTCTCTTCAACCAACTCTCAGAGTTTATAGAGATTAAGAGAAAGAAAAAAAAACACCCACATCTAAATTCAAGTACTATAGTACTATGGCATTGAAACTGGATTCCTAATATAATCTGTCCTATTTAAGAAAATATAGAGGATTTATAACAGTGGGAAAGGAGCATAATAGATGTTGATAAAAGGCTTCTTTCAGTGAGGAAGTGTCTAGCCTAAGGAAAAAAAAAAGAGTCAGACCTCACCAGATATTGTAAATTCTCTGTAGGAAAGCTTCCTTACAATGCTTCCTTTAAAAAGGTGAAGAAAGAGAGTGAATCTATTAGGAAATGTAAGGGAAACTGAAGCTAAATACGAAAGACCCTAAAGAAGTTATTACAATTTTTCTGGAGATGCTTTCTCCCTTAGGCAACCTGCTTAATAACTTGAAATATGTTAAGGACAGGAGATGAGTGGAAAAAATATCTTCAGAGATCCATTCAAAATACTATCAACCTGCTAATATCTAACCTAGTCTTCAAATTCACATGGAAATATTTTACTTGCAAATATAACAATTTCTGCATGTAAAAAGGCAAAAATATTTTAATAACAATAACTTATATCTTTAATAATATTCTGTTCTCACCAAATCATACTTGAATATAGCTTTACCTTACCAAATAAGAATTGTTAGGAATTTCAATAATGGCCTCCTTTTGCAAATACAAAGTCAAATTTACATTCTACTATTTATAGTCAAGAAAAATAATTAAATTTTTTCCCATACATTATTATTAGTAGAGTATTAGTAATGCCATAAAATATAGCATTTAATATCATCTTACTTGACACAGAAAACACCAAAATAGGAAAGTTAAGTCATAACTATATAATTATATGATGAAAATACTGAAGTTAATAGAAATAACTTGAAAGGCATTCTGCCTATACAGTTTTTGCTATTCACAAAATAGGCTGCATTTGTCAAATGGTAAGTAAAATGAAGATTCATTAGTGAAAGAGTTCCATTTGTTCACTGTGGTCAGTTCTGATTTTCTTTCAATGATAGCATAATGATTATCACTTAAAATTCCTGTTTGCAGAAAAAAAAGTTCTAGAGATATTGCAATGTAACAGAAATACCTAATATTATGTTAAATGATAATGGAAGGAAGCATTTTCAACAAAACAAAATTTCCTACTAAGAAATGACTAATACAGTTTTTAAAAGATTTTGCATAATGAATATTATACATGAATGCTGAAGACTCAGATCTGTGATGTCTTAAAAATGCCTATATCCACAATTCCAATATTATTTCTCCCATGTATGATAAAAAACAAGAGAGAGGAACAATATTTTGCCATGATATACTCATTATAGAAATCTAATGTGCGATATCTTACATGTTTTTGGCTGTCTGTGTTGTAGAAAGTCCATACATGGTAATCATTAGCAAATACTCTTCTCATACATTTTGTTTTTCTACCTATTTTAAAGCAAGGTGAAGTGAGGGTCTTAACCCTACGCTGAGGTGCTGACTGCCTAACTGATAAGCTTTTCAGAAATATCATTAAGATTAATTTGTTTTTATGGTTTTCACCAGTGTGTGGCCTATTAAGATGACACAACTCATTAGACAGGGTCCTTAGGGACCTCAAACCAAGTTACTTCATCATGATTGAGATCAGAAGCTCACTAGCAATTCCCAACCTAATTTTCAAGTACTCTGCCTCAAATCACTAATCAATACTGATGTTCTTCGTTTGCCTACATAATATATTACTCCAATTTAGGTAGAATTGAGACAAATAGTGCCTTACTATTGAAATAGTCTATTATTTACTTATTTAAAATTATAGAATAAAAATTATCAATAATACAGAAGCTAATTTATGTTCATATTAAATATAAATGCTTCTATTTTTCCTTGCTGATTCAAAACAAATTCCATTTAGTAATCTTGAAAATAATCATAAGAATCAGAGTATTATCCAACTTGGGATTCTCATCCTATTCCCTCCTAGAAGGCAATCTTCTGATAATGCAGACTTTAAATGGAATATTATGTATTACTGATAAAGAATGAATCAGAGATACACTTATCAACTTTAATGAATTTCACAACTGCCAAAAGCTAAACAAAAGTGCATTGCAGAACACATACTTTACCTCACCAATGATACAAAACTCAAAACTGTAAAAACAATACATTGGGGGATGTACCTCAGTGGTAGAGCATTTGACTTGCATGCATGAGACCCTGATTTTGATCCCAAGCACCCCACTCACATCATAAATGCTATATATTGCTGGGAGATACATACCTATATTTTACAAGGTAATAGCAAATTAATGGAGTATGTACCAACATATCTTATGAGAGGAGAGGTGATCAAAAAAGGGACAAACTGAAGGGGACAAACAGAAGTGGACTTCACTGCCTTGACAATATTTTACTACTTAAGCTTAGTGGAAATCTCAATTGTGCTTAAGTATGCCCTAATTATTGCATAATAAATTATTAAGTACTTAATTTATTATTTTGAAATACAATTCTTCCAATTAAACATGCAAATATCGATCAATCCACACTGCTCTTTGTTGACAAAATATTTTCATTGTTTTGATCCATAAATATTTATAAACTAAGTTCTTGTGTTTTGGAAATGAGGTGTCCCCCCTAAGATCCTGTGTTGATGTAGGAATATTCAGAGGTAAAATTATTATATTTTGAGACCTGCAACCTCATCAGTCTATCCTATTTTGAATGGATTTACTGGGTGGTAACTACAGGCAGTTGCATTGTGCCTGGAAAGGATGAGTCATTAGAAATATGTGTTGGAAGTGATCCTGTGGCCCCTTCCTCTCTGTTTCTGCTTCCTGGCTGTCATGAGGTGAGCAGCTTCCCTCAGCCATGCCCTATGCACCATGTTGTTCTTCCTTAACTTGGGCCCAGAGCAATGAAGTCCACTGACAATGGACAGAACCTCTGAAACCATGAGCCAAAATAAACATCCTCCTCTATGTTGTTCATGTCAGATATTTTTGTCACAATGATGAAAAGCTGACTAAAATATAAGTAAAAATACAAGTTTAAATTTTTGTCTAATATTTGAAAGGACTAAGAATATTTGGTACATTCTTTTTCTAATACCGCATATTTTAGGGAAATTTAACAAGAAGTGCTCTTTTCAAGCCCCCATTATTCCAATGATCATATCATCTATCCTGGTCTTATTTCAGAGACATAATCTTCATTATTTGAAACTTTGGTTGTGTCCTATAGCTTGATCCTCTATAAATTACATAAAAAGTTAGGGTTCAGGTACATATGCACTTCATCATATAAAAAGGAATTTTCATTATAAAGTTAAAATAATTGTTGCTTTATGGAGTGATGAATTATTAGACTAAAGTTATAGAAAAGTCAAATCTATAGAAAAAGTAATTTGAAAAGGAGTGAATATCATAAAATTCAGAAATATTGTAGCTCCTGAATAATTTAGACACAGCTGGATCACTATTCAATTAGTATATCACTAATTAGGCCTGCAAAATACCCAATGTTTTCATTTGGATGTTATAAAACAGTACTGAGTAACCACTCTCCATCTTTCACTGAACTAGATAAAACATGAAAAACAGCCAGAAATCTGTTTATAAAGGTAATGGAGAAGTTATAAAATAGCAAACTAGATTTTATAAAGAGCTTATATTGTCACTTAATATTTGTTATAATTTAATTGAAAATACTTAATAACAGCTCTTATTAAATATAATTATACTGAAGAGTGAAGAATGTAAGATAGAAAGTTTTCACTAGTGGAACACAGCAAAAACCCTTTGAAACCAGGTCTGTTTCTTCAACCATTAGCAATATCTATAAGTCTCATTCAGTCCAATATGTGGATACATGAGGCTATTTAAATTTAAATTTAATTAAATCAATTCAGTTTCTCAGCAACAATAGCCACATTTCAAGTGCATTTAGCTACACATAGCCAGTGGTTACCCTGTTAGAAATTGTCTCTCTCAGCATTGTCTATTATCACAAAAACTTTTATTGGATCAAGCTACAGTATATTCAATCATGCTATATTATCACACTATATTATTCAGCTTTAATGATATCAAAAACAAGCCCATATTTTCACTCTAAATATATATTTATCCAGTACTACTTCATTTATTAAAAAAAGAAAGGGAACCTTGAATAGGATTGTGTTAAAACTAATTTCTGGAAAAAGGTGAAAACATGACTCATGCAAATATAAAAATTAATAAATACGCAAGATTACCTTTCAACACTTTCAGTAAGGAAATTTGTGACATAACCAGCTCACAGGACTATCTTCTCTAGGTATTTTTCTTTGTTGTTACCATAGGAATTATAAAGTTATAACAATCCATTTTAATCTGAAAGCTTCAACCAGAAAAGAGAAGGAAATTGAGTATGCGAAATGCCACAAAATTTCCTATCCATTTAGATGCAGTTCTTCTTGGTTTTGCACTCACTTGGGTTACTGCAACCTCTTAAGAGGTTTCAGAAATTTTCACAAGATTATTGTTAAATTGGCATCCTTGTGAAGAAACAAGGGGCTGAGGCTTCTTGTTGTACCCTCTTGCTGAATCGGTAGTGGTATTAAAATTAAATAGAAGTAGCAATTGCTTATTGAATAAGTAAATCTCATACATTTAGGAAGAATACAACCTGGGGTTATATCTCAGTGGTAGAGCACATGCCTAGCACGTATTAGGCACTAGGTTTAATACTCAGCACCACATATAAGTAAATCAAATAAAGGTATTGTGTCCATCTACAAATAAAACAATTAAAAAATACAATGACATAGAACAAGAAGTATAAGCTTATGTTATACTTAACACTAATAACTCAGAAACTATAGCTTGTTAGAGAAAAAAATCTAGCCTCATATACCAAAGATAAATAATGTGAACTTAAATTCTTAAAACGTTGAATTGGTTTTGATTAAGATAAATTTTATGTTTTTAATGATATAGAGTATCAGAAGTTCATTTTCTGGGAATAGTAGAAATAGTCTACATATATAAATATTTACTTATCTCTAAGTCAATCAGTATTGAGGTTTTTTTTATGAGATTTATTATTTTGGTAATACCATCCAGATGTAAGAAAATATTATGTATCTATACAAAGATAGATAAAAGCCTTTCATAATTACAGACAAATATTCAACATTCAAAGAAATACCTTCAATTCTCAAATTTCAGTTACATGTCAGGTATAAAGACAGAAATACTAAACTTAACAATCCAGATATCCTCTTTCTGGTGGGCATGAAATTTATAATTGATTTGTACCTAAACTAGATAAATAACACAAATAGAAAAGCCAGAGAAAACATGTTGGCTTCACAATTTTGTAGTCCCACCAGCAGTGTATGAGTGTACCTTTTTACCCACATCCTCGCCAACACTTATTGTTGTTTGTCTTCATAATGGCTGCCATTCTGACTGGAGTGAGATGATTTCTTAGAGTGGTTTTGATTTGCATTTATCTCATTGTTAGCAATGATGAAAATTTTTTCATATATTTGTTGATTGATTGTATATCATCTTCTGAGAAGTGTCTGTTCAGGTCCTTGGCCCATTTATTGATGGTTATTTGTTTTGGGAGTGTTTAGCTTTTTGAGTTCTTTATATACCCTAGAGATTAGTGCTCTATCTGATGTGTGAGGGGTAAAGATTTGCTCCCAAGATGTAGGCTCTCTGTTCACATCACAGATTGTTTCTTTTGCTGAAAAGAAAGAAACTTTTTAATTTGAATCCATCCCATTTCTTGATTCTTGATTTCAATTCTTGTGCTATAGGAGTTTTATTAAGGAAATCGGGGCCTAATCCTACATAATGGAGATTAGGGCCTACTTTTTCTTCTATGTGGAGATTCCTTAGAAAATTGAGAATGGAACCACCAGCTATCCCACTCCTCGGTTTATACCAAAAGAACTTAAAATCAGCATTTTACAGTGATGCAGCCACATCAATGTTTATAGCAGCACAATTCACAATAGCTAAATTGTGCAACCAACTTAGATGCCCTTCAGTAGATGAATGGATAAAAAATGTGGCATTTATACACAATGGAATATTACTCAGCAATAAGAGAGAATAAAATCATGCCATTTGCAGGTAAATGGATGGAGTTGGAGGAGATAATGCTAAGTGAAGTTAGCCAATCCCCAAAAAACAAGTGCCAAATGTTTCGTCTGATATAAGGAGGCTGATTCATAGTGGGGTAAGGAGGGGATCATGGGAAGAACAGACAAATTTTAGATAGGGCAGAGGGGTGGGAGGGGAATGAAGGGGGAATTGGGGTTAGAAGTGATGGTGGAATGTGATGATCTTCATTATCCAAAGTACATGTATGAAGACACAAATTGGTGTGAATATAATTTGTATACAACCAGAGACATGAAAAGTTGTGTTCTATATGTGTAATAAGAATTGTAATGTAGTCTGCTGTCATATATAAATTTTAAAAAATTAATATAAAAAGAAAAGCCTGGGAAAACAGATTTTTCTCATTTCAAACCAATCAGAGATATAGTCTCTATGAACCATTAATGCATTTACAGAGCTCATCAAATGGTAAGGCACTGAAGTCAAATTTCCAAATATTCTTGCCAGTGATGGGCAATAACTTCACCAAATGGTCAGAACATAAAACCACATTCACAATCTCTCCTGCCAACAACTGGTAATAATTTACTGGCTGAAAACAAACTGAAAGCATGAAATTAGTAGAGTGGAAAATAAAAATGAAAAAAGCAAAGTGGCAACAACAAAGTTCTATAACCACTTAAGATTCACTTCTGGAAGCCATGAAAAGAAACAGCCTATTTAAACTGCCTATGAGGCCCTTATCTGCTGAGGAATTTTGCCTGTCTCTGATAGGTAAGTCCACTGGACACCTGGGCAAAAGACTCTAAAATTATTAAAATATTTTTCAGGGTTGGGGGTTGGTTCAGTAGTAGAGCACTTACTGACAAGCATGTGAAATCTTTGAGATTTTATAATCAGCCCCACAAAATAATGTTCTCTCTGAAAAAATGCAAAATAATGACTAATGCAAATATAAAAATGAAAAATAACCTGTCAAAATTGTAGTTTTACTGTATCAATTAGCAAACCAGAGAAATGCTATAACTAGGTTTAAGAAAAAATCCCAAAGTACAAATTTATGTGCAATACAGGAATTGGATTACAGAGGCAAGACTGACGTAACCCTCACATGGGAGGGAAGTCAGTGGAAAGTCTATGAAATGAGACAGAATTTACAAAGGTTTATAAAATAGCTAGCTGCAAGGAAATGTGAGGCTAGAATCTGATAATCCAGAACCATGTGCTGTATGTGACAATGCATACTTTTTCAATGAAACACATATTTTCACCCTACAATTTATTAAAAGACAAATAAAATGGGAAAAGCCTATGATACAGAAATCATCCTTCATGAGGGTAGCAGTACTAAGAGCTATGAATGGTGACTGAGACTAAGACAATGTCTGCTCCTGGAGTTGCTATGCAATTTAGAGATTATTTGATATTTTGCATTTCTTTGCTTTTAGATCTTCAAAGCACTGATGCAAATCAAGTACTCCTCTTTGGCTAGGTAGCTATTTCTCAACTCAATATGAGAAAATTCTCAACAATTAGGGCCATTCAAAAATGTTACTAAGAATCTCTTACAAGGGAATTCCTGCATTGTGTGAGAGGGTAGATTCCATGACCTTTAAATTCTCTGGCAATTCTAAACTCTATGGTTCAACAATACTAGCTCGATGTCCTAAAATCACAGATTACTCTCCTTAGAAACAATTTAGCATAAAATCCTGGTTACATTTAAATTTCCACTGTATTTTTTAATTCAAAGAGTTCAAACGCATGCATTGACAAAAATATAATATGTAGGTTCTGGATATAATATTCTTATTCATATATGAATTGAATAATTTTAATTCCCACTATAAATGTCTGTTAGCAGACTGTGGAGAGAAATTCTCAGCATGATCTCACAGCATGGTCCAAAGGAAAAGAACAGAGCCTGCCATAATGTTTAAAACCAAGAGAATCAGAGAAGTTCACTTGAGAGTTGAATTCCTCCACAGTTATGCTTTTGTAAAGATTTCAGCCTTAGGGTCCTGGTTCACTTGTGTCTATTTCTCATTCAATCTCAGTATTTCTGAACACAAAATACATATCTTTTCAAAATTGTATAGAACAGTTTTCCGTGTCTCAATCAATGTTAGATCAAATAGTATTGTTAAAGAATAAATACCTTTCCCTTAATTTTCTACTCCAGAGACTACTAATACTACTCATTAAAAGCCTAAAACTTGGGAGGAATGGGAAAATATTTTCACATTTTAAAAACTTACTTTTTCCTCCAAAAGATTATATTTGGCATAGCAGAATTCATAGAATTACTAAATCACAGGGGCTAAACGGACTTAGAAACCATCTATTGTGTGTTAATAAAAATTACTGTATCTATAATTCTCAAATTATTTAACATGCTTCAAGACCAAATCTGAGTTCATCTTTGTTCACCTTTCTTTCTCATTTATATCTCTCTCTTGACAATTTGATTTTTATTAGAATTATTTATAAAGTAGGTTGTCTTTATAGCTTCCCCAATAGACTTGAAATCATTGACTAAAACACGACTCATTTTACATTCCTTTTCCTTTGCAAATACTAGTATCCTTTACATAACTTAATAACTTTAAGAAATATTTTTAATTAATTCTTAAATTTATTGATTCTTATCACTGGAATTTTTCAACAACAGAGTTTCATTATGTAGCTCAAGGCACTGAATATTTCTGATTTTTAAATTTCATGATTGTTAGATTTTTGAATAAAAATGCAAAATTTAATAAACTTTAAAGTAAAAAACATTTCCTTTCCACCTAAGGAACAGGAATATTAGTTACAACTTTGGTATACATTATTACAAAACAAACCATTGTACCCTTTGCTTCAGTTGTGTATCATGGTATAAATTATAGAGTTTTTCTATTATGCATACCCAAATTGAATTTCCAGGTCAACCACTAAATCCAAGTGACATATTTGCCCTCTCTTAGTCTTGAATTCCACACCAGAAAAATGGATAATAATTTACATCACAAAGTGTTGAGGCACAGTGAGTATGTAGGTGAAGTACCAAGTCAAGAGTCAGACAATCACTAAATGAAACCTAATGTTGAATGAGACTTAGCCTGATTCTATTGCTTTATGTTGACTATGTTAAACTCTACCATCACCCTCTAATACTGGAAAACAGTGATGGTTTAAAAAAGTCCTCCCAGCCCTTTTACTTTGGGTGGCTTACAGTCTTTCACATCTGATTTAGAGAAGACTCACAGAGGGGCTGGATTTGTAGCTCAGTGGTAGAGCCCTTGCCTAGCACATGTAAGAAGACTTGCAGATGCCCTCCTTAATGATTTAGATGAGGTCAAATACAGACCCTCCAATTTCCTATTCTATGCCTCATAAATTATTAACCATAGTGTACCCTCTGGCTAGAAAGAACACTTAACACTTGGGCTTGACCAAATTTAATTTAAATTTCTTGCCTGCCTTCAGGACTCTGAATGTTGAGACCCCCTTAGCCTGAGCTAATATACACCTCCTATTTAAGAGGCTCTGGGGAGCACTGGATGACCTCAGGGGAAAACATTTCCTAATCAATAATGATTAGGCAAACATAATATCCTTTGATCCAACTTCCCCATACCAACTTCTTTTTGGACTATTTTACTCTCCCTATAAAGGAAAAGTTATTTTCTGCCTGAACTTGGAAACACACACCATGACTGGAACATTCTCTGTATCACAAATAGTCCTTCTTTCCCCTCTTGCAATAATCCTTGCCTCTCCTTACTAATTCCAGATTGGCTTATAATTGACAATATCAGCATTATATGACTTAATTACTATTTCCTTCTATTAAATCTTCCCCTATATAAATTGAAGGGTATTTTAAAGCAGAGAGATGGGTAAGTATAACATTAATTTTACAGTCTTTCATGGCATGTAGACTTTTTCTACTGTGTGGACTATAGGCATCAGAAGGATGTTCAGTTTATTCACTTTCAAAATGACATGGCTGCAACTGGCATCTTTGAACATGATGAAGTACATGTCCTTTGAAGAAGGAAAGAACAAGTTTACTATTTGAAAGATTCTTGTAATTACTGGCTTCAAAATTCTTCTCTAAGAATCGCTTAAACGCCGTTTCCAAACTCAAAATACATGATTTAATAAATACCTTTCATGTTTTATTACAGAATTTTAAGAAAAGGGATTAGGGCAAGCAAACCAATTGTTAGTTATAACATTTTATCCATTATTCTGGTGAATTTTATATTAGGATGACTATGATAATTGGATCTGCGTGTATTAAATATGACATTGTGCAGCACACTCAATATGGACATATTCCCTACTCAATAGACTCATAAACCAGAATATGAAACACAGAGACTGACAGGATTCCAAAACACTCTATGAATTATTTAATAGCTTCAGTGTTTTCCATATAAGAAATGAACCAGAAATATTGCAAACATGGATTCTGTTCTACCAAATGGATGGCCTTATTCTTAAAGTTGGAATATGTTTTAAAATGAGGTTTGGATAATTCATTGTTTTACAAAACAAAGTTCTAAATAAATAACTATCTCTAATATAACATTCTAGAACAGCAGTTCTCACTTTTGGCCACCCATCGAAATCTCCTGGTTAGATTTAAATATAAATTTAGAGTTTGGGTCTTGCACTAAATCCCCTAAATTAGGAACACTGAAAGTTGGGACCAAACATTTATACATACTTTAAATGTTTGCAAGGTGATTTTGTTACACAGTAAGGATTAAGCAACACTTATGGCCACAAAACATTCTTGGTGTATGATAACCAATAGAACTAGAAAATTGTGTTCTTTAGATACCTATAATTCTCTTTCATTAAATTTTTGTCACTCAGAAAAATAAACATAGTTGCATAGCCCTTCTGCTCCCCCAAATTCCTCAAAGTATCAAAAATGAATCACAACTGAAAAATAAAATGTTTCAGGCTTGTAAAAGGACAGGCACAATAATTAATACAAACCTTGTAGAAAATCTTGATTTAATAGTTGGACTAGCTTTTATGTTGTCAGGCTTTTTTTTTTCCCCCCAACAAGTATAAATTGAGTATGTGTTTCATTCAATAAGAATTAAATTAGGCGTGGATACTCAAATGAGCTGCAGCTTGCAGGTTCTACTGCTGCCAATTCTCAATTCAGTTCTGACCAGAGAAGCATTATTCATATTTGAAAAGCCACACCTGGCATCTTGGGGTGAATAGAGGGAATCAGGTCAGTGTGAGCTCAGAATCAGCAACTCTAGGGTTAATCAAATTATGTTTGCAAAGGTGGGATTCCTGGACCTTTGCATTAACAGCTAATTTGTTTCTCAGATGTGGTACAGATGTATAGTATTTTTTCAAATCTGGTTATTTCCTCCTCCGACCACACAGGGGAATTATATTTCTTCACCACCTTGCAACTGGCAGGGTCAGGTGGACAATTTCAGCCAAAGAGATGTGGATAGAAGTGTTTGAGGTCACTTTTGAGCCACAGCATTTAATTTTATTGCAAGATATTTAAGCACCTCCCTTTCTCATGTCAAGTTGAACAGCAGCAGTGTTCACTTGGTAAAGTCTTCCTCAGCCCTGAGTTCAAGTGAGGAAAACCTGAAGCTCAGCCTACAATCCAAATCCCATATTGAAATGGACACATAGAAAAAGCTAAATACAAACACACTTATTGCCTTATAGTTTTATCCTGTTGGTATTTGTTATATAGTGTAACCTAGAGTATTCTGACTGATAAAGCAAGACAAGTTAATGAAATCCCACCACATGATGCAAAATCATCAAAAACAAAATATATCCACTTTGGTACATTCATTTTTTACTTTTTCGGTGGCTTACCTTTCTAAAGGTACTGTCCTTACAAAATCTAAAAATGAATACCAAAAGAAGGACCTGGGATTAATCATGAATTAAAGTCAATGTGATCTTTCTAGTCAGATACCATATTTTATTATTCATAATTTTAAGAACTGCAGTATTAATGATTACTAAAACATGGTTTCAATCCATCCAGGTTGTATGAAATTCTCAATTTATAAAAAAATCAAAACCATTAATCTGTGGGGTTAACACCATTTCCTCTCTCTGTGACTCCTTAATCAATACTTACATCCATCCATAAAGTTGAGAAATCAACATGGTCCCTTCTGATTATATGCTAAAAAATTTAGCTTGATGTTTGGATAGAAGAAACAATTCTATCTAGGTAACCTCAATCAAAACTGATTACTGTTCTGAATTCTCCCTTCTTTCCCTAGAGGTATCTGAAAAGCAAATGTGACACAAGGCAGCAGATTCCTATTTACTGCTAATTCATGCCAATTTGGAAATGAAATCAAGAACATCTTAAATCTACATGAAAGCATGAAATGAGAAAATACAAAGTACCACTTGTACTGCCAGCTTACTTATAATAACACCATGTTCATTATAAGGATGCTTGTTCATTGAAAATTATTGTAGTTTATACAAACATTATTGAATGTGTGGTTTATGCACTAAAATAAAGTTCTCATATAGTCATATAATTTTGGCATGAAACAACAACCTATGCATGTATTATTGTCAACCAGATAATTGATGCTTAAAATTTAGTGTTCCTAATTTATCATTGTTGTACCTATTTAAAACATCTATTTTCAACATTATGACAGACCTGAGGATTGTAATTTATAAAAGCAATACCTGTATGAGTCTGTGTTTCTATTTTTCTTCTACAATATAAGTATCAGTTGTATGGGAATAAAAATAATTGAGGATACTTCAGTCATAATGCTAGACTATTTTAAATATATTTATTTTCTTGGTGACCACAAAATTCCCCACATTTCACTGAGAATGATGTCTTCATTGGCAGTAGAATAAAAGTACTTTCTGAAAGGTACTGCAATAATGCCTTGAATATAAAAATTTCTGACACTTCTTGTCATGCATTGACAATCAGGCACTCCAAAACCCATTATGTCTGTTGTGCCACATGGCCCATCAATTCTGGAGTTCCTCTCCCTTAGATTTTCAGAAATTGTGGCTTTCTTATTCTAAGTCATGCTATTTCTTCCCTCTCCTCCTCACAAGAAAAAGAAAGAATTTTTTTAAAATGGAAAAGTAAAACAAAATTTGAATGAGGTAAAAAAAAAAAAAAACCAATATGCCAAGCAAGTTCCAGGCTGTGGGGATAATGTCTACTGCTCATACAATTTTAAGATCATCTACAATATGCTTCTTAATGTTATTAGGAAATAATGAGAGTACAGATATGCTACTAAGAACTAAGAACTCTCTCTCTGTAATATCTCATTCCCTCTCTGCATGATGTGGGCTATTACTGATAAAGAAATTTAAGCTCAGGGCAGTTAAATTTTCCTTCAGATAAGTGGTTGAACAAAGATTCCAACATAGTTTTGTCTGGGTAGAGTGTCCAGGTTTCCCATCTAGCTACAGGACCTATTCCTAAACACACCACTTTCTCTTTGATAGAGCATACCTCCTCGAAAGTGAAAAGCAAATAGAAGGCAACATAATGAGATTTTGCATCAAGAAGCAATTAAGAGAAGAAAAATGTCATATTTCTCTTTTGTAGATAAAGAAATTATAATGTCTTTAAGCCCCATTATGTCATGTTAGAGTTCTACTGTATGGACTTTTGTTATTCTTCTCCTGGATGTTTGTCTTAAAAGACTCTACTCCAAAGTAGCATTTAACACAAGACAATACCAAGTAGCATGGCCAAGTGAATGAAAACAGCAAAGATGAAATGACTTAAAGATTTTACTCACAGAGGACAATATCAGCCAACAATTTATAATCACTTACTTTCATTAAAAGAAATCCATGTTTTAAAATAATTAAATCTGTAGGCAATCCTGAGTACTCTGTTACGATAAATAACCACATATTTTATTTGATTTTCTTAAAAATATTTTATTTAGGAAAAATTTAAAGTGTGCACTATGTGCAAATTTATCCTAAAGATATTAATTATTTCATGTAGTCATCACAATAAACTAATACATAGGCAGTTGTAGTGACCAAGTAATTGATTATCCAAACTGTGGCTGTTTTGAAAATAGAAGATTCTGTCAATAACTGTAGAGCATTATGGCTAAACTTGGGACTCAATCAGGCAATAGGTAGTAGAGTAACCTTTAATCTCCAACTTGATAGGTGAAGAAAATGGATGCTAAAATAACTTAAGTGGTTTACACAAGATCAAATTGCAGTGAAGTAAGATTCAGAATTCAAACTCAGATAAGCTTATAAGCCGGAGTGCATGCCATTTGTTGGGTGGGTACTGGGGATTAAACCAAGTGGTGCTTTACTGCTGAGCTACCTCCTCAGTCCATTATCATTTTTTTTTAAATTATGAGACAAAGTTTAAGTTAATGAGAGCATCACTAAGTTATGAGTTAACCTCGAATCTGAGATCCTACCATGTTGCTGGGATTACAGGCATGTGCCACCTTGCAGAGTTCAAAGCCCATGTTTTAACAAGTTTGCAAAACCATATTCACAATAGTAGAATGTAGAGTACAACATAAGAGTTCTCAAACTTTAGCATTTTTGAGACTCACTTAGGGTTAGTGATAAAATGCATATTCTTGGATCCCACCCTAAGAGGTTCTGATGTAATAGCTATGGTATAAGGATGAGAAAGTTTGTATTTTTTCAAGCTCAGCCCTCTTAAGAGATTCTGATAAAGGTGAGTTGCTGCTACCTTTAGGGATGCACTGTTCTACCAAAATACTTGTGAGCAAATAGTGTGTTATTAAATTCAACACAGAAAACAAAAATAAAAGAAGAACATAAAGCAAAGAAGACAAAGCCCTAAAGATTCAGCCTTCCTGTTGCAAAAAACAAATCTTTGAAACCCTGAAAGATGCAGTATAATCAACACTGCTCTTGTCAACTGAGATTAGAGTAGCTGGTCTATGTTATCTCATCTCAGTAAACCATACCCTGAAGTTAATTTGAAAACTAATTTCTTTTTCTCCCACTCAGACTTTCTGTTGACATTCCCGTTACTATTATGTTCCTTCCATTTACTCCTAGCAGAATCAGTCTGATTCTCTTGTCAACTTAGTGCTGTAATTCTTTGCTTTCTTAGGTATAACATTACAGACTGTTATAAATGATAAACTCTGACTAATGCTGAAGATTGACATTTTTAAAAGACTCTAATTAAGCCACAAGTTAATATTTTCACATTCTAGCCTTAGTTCCAGTGACTTGCATATCTTAGTAGGTACTTCCAAAATATTTAATTCATAATAAAAAGGTTTAAAACCATTGCTTCACATGGGACTAAGTTGAGAACAATAGCTAGAAAATGTAGACATTAGTGTGGTTATTTCTATTGTATGTAACAAATTAAAATATTTCCCAGATTCCTCATGAAATTAAATAATATAAATTTAACATAAACTATTTAATTAGCAGAGGGGTTACTAGGATATGTATGTGTTGAGGCAGAACAAAGCATAGTTAAGTTCTCAGCAGCATACAATTGGCAAGAAAAACAAATGAAACCAGTTATTCAGGGGCAGTAACATGAAAGCAATATATAGAGAAAATGAAATTAATAAAATGATAAAGTTTTCTTTTTTCTTAATCTGTAAGGGTAACTATAGCTTTAACTTGGGAAGAATTCATCTTTAAGAATAACAAAGTACTTTTCCTCATTCAATTCTATTAAAGATGTTCTCTTTAAAAGTTGAAGGAAGTTGTTTAGTGATGAACACTAAATAGAGAAAGTAGGAAATGGTCTAATACAACAACCTAGTGGTAAAATGTGTAAGTAAAGTCAAATATACAATAAGAAGATAACCACCTTAATTTTAAAATCAATAAAATGGCTGTTTGAAAGAGTCTCAAAATGTTAAACTTTTTACAACTATATGACCCAACAATTTCACTTTCAACTCAAAACAGGTGTTCAAACAAAATATCAAATCCAAATGTTCTCAGTAGCACTAATTATAACAATCCAGAGGTAAACCACCCAAATGAACATTAACTGATGAATGTATTAACAAATGTGGTATATCCATAAAATGGGTTAATTAACAATGAAATGAAATGAAACTTGCTATACCATGATACACCATGAAAAAATAATGCTAACCAGAAGTAGTCGGATACAAAAGGCTTTATATTATAGGATTCTGTTAACATAAAATCTCCAGAAAGGGAAATCAATAGGAACAGAAAGTAGATTTCTAATTGCTTACAGCAGGTGTGTACAAGGGACTAAGGACTGACTGCTACTGGGCATGTGGTTTCTTTTTGGGTGAATAAAATGTTTTTAAAATTGATTGTGGTGATGGTTGCAGAATTTGAAAAATATAGTAAAATCTATTAAATTTTACCCTTTAAGTGGGTGATTATATGCTATAAAAATTATACCTCAATAAGTCATTTTAAAATGAAGTAAAATAAATAAAAACCTACACTAGTAATGTTTACGTTAAAATGGTTAATTTTATATCTACACTTTCTTTACAATTTTAGTTCAAGAAACTTTTTGATAATGTATCTCAGTTTTTAATTTTTCTAAGTTTTTATTGTTTTATTAGTGCACTGTAATTATACATAGGATTTGGGTTCATTTTAACAAAATCATACATGCAAGGAATTTCATTTCAATCCCCATTCCCCCTTTTCTCTCCTATTCCCTCCCCCTATTTGCCTTCCTCTACCCTAATAATCTTCCTTTTACTCCTTAATCTATTTTTGATTGGTACTTTCTACATATACATAAAGGTGAAATTTCCTTAGGTTATCTTTATATATAACATGATTTTATTAAATTCATTCCATCTTTCTTCCCATTTCCCTTCCGTCCTCCCTCCCTCTTATTCTGCTTCTATGACTCAGCTAAAACACTCCTTGGTATTTAATCAAACAATATAAAATCAACATATTATAGTGATACAGATACTTCAGTGTATATATAAATACTATTCACAATAATCAAATCATGGAATTAACTGAGACGGCCATCAATAGATGAATCGATCAAGAAATTATGGTATATATACAAAATGGAGTTTTACTCAGCCATAAAGAATGAAATAAAGGCATTTGCTGATAAAATAGATGGAAATAGAGTACATCATGCTAACTGAAATATACCACACTCAGAAAATCAAGAGTTGAATGTTTTTTTTCTGATATGTGGAAGCTACAGCAAAATGAAGGAATGGCAGTGAGGGAGGGTATATTATAAAGATATAGGGCAGATAAGTTTTTATTTTCTTTAATTGACATAATTCTTTTGCTTTACTCCTTTCTTTTAGACCCCACACAATAAATGCAGCTTATATAATTATTCTGTAAAAGCAATCAGTACGTTACTCAGTTATAGACTTGACTATAACATACCAAAAAGAAATAATAAATAATTCATCAACTTTATGGATTATAACAAATGACTGACCTTAAGCTGAAATTTAGAAATAATTAATATTAAATTAAAATTTAAAAATTAGAAGCAAAGGGGAGATGTTGGGAATTAAAATCCCCAATCTAGTTTGCATGAATATGATTATATGATGGAAATGCAGTTCTAATTCTAGGACTTGACTCAGAAAGAATATAAACTTTAATTTAGAGGAAATATAAAAGTAAAATAACACTAGGTAGAATGTTTCAAAGTTAACTAAGACTGTGCAGTTTAAGAAAGAAAAATTCAGGATATTATAGAGCAAATTTTCATTTATTTAAAGGTCTTTAAATATTAAATTCAGCGTGAATAAATTAACAAATTCTTGCCACAGTCTTAGCACTGCAAAACATAGTACAGGGGATAACAGTGGAGAAATAGTTTTAGATTCTTTTAAATAAAGGAAGTTTTATGTCCTAAAGGTATTAGGAACACAAGGAAGATTTTGCATACTAAACAGATAATTAAGGTTAAAATAAAATCAACTAGATGTAGGAGGAATTTAAAGGCATAAGTAAATAAAATATATAAGTATATTAGAAGAACTTGCAAGTGATATTTTTATAGTGCTGAAGCTAGAAAAATGAGACTACTTGTGACAAGAAGTGTGAATGAAAAAGGTCTTTAAAACAGGTATGTGCTGGAGATATAGCTACATGGTAGAGCACTTACCTAGTGTGCATAAGGCCCTGTATTCAAACCCTAGCACCACAAGAAAAGAACCAATTAATTAATAAAGTTATAAAATAAAAAAGAGCAAAAGAGAGAATTACAAATAAAGCTTGGTGAATTAGAGATTACACATGCAATAGAAAATTGATGAAAAAGAAATGGGTGCAAAGCGAGGTATGGTGGCACATGCTTGTAATCCCAGCAGCTTGCAAGGCTGAGGCAGGAGGAACACGAGTTCAAAGCCAGCCTCAGCAATGGTGAGGTGCTAAGCAACTCAGTGAGACCCTGTCTCTAAATAAAATACAAAATAGGGCTGGGGATGTGGCTCAGTGGTTGAGTGCCCCTGAGTTCAATCCTGGCACCAAAAAAAAAAAAAGGAAAAGAAAGAAATGGATGCAAGCAAGAGACATACAAAAGGCAGTAAAAAGAAACATACTAGGGGCCCAGGAACTTCAGTGGAAGCAACTGGAAAACTAGCAAGAATACAGAGGAATTATTGCTAGCCAGGAGTATCATGTTGAAGACATAAGAAATGGTTATGAGAAAGGTAAAGAAAGGGGCAAAAAACTGAAACACCAGCAAATATCAATCAATAAGTACTAATGGAGATGGTACATAATGTGAGTTGAAAGAAACAAACATTTAAAGGTGAAAATTAAACATTACTCTATAAAATTAGCTCAGTCAATCTTCAATTATAATAAACTATAGACAGAAAATGAGGATCAAATACAAATTCTGATTAGCAAAAGGAAACAAGTAGTAAATTAATAAATGGATTTAGTACAGGTTGCTCTCTGTTATGTACTTGATAATGTTGGCTCTTAGAATTTAGAAAGTAAAGGTAAGATAAACAAGGGACAAGAGCAAGGGACTAGGCCCTTAGATTTGGTGAATATGTCATCGATCATACTTTCTTTGCAGTTATACTATAGTAAACCAATGTAAGTCTTTTAAATTAGGAAAAATATAAGATGGCCGCTGCATACGGGGGTTGCTGAAGTGCTGAGCGTGGTGCTCAGAACAGTGGCTTTAATAGAGATTTCGCACAGTCTGTTAGAGCTC
This sequence comes from Marmota marmota marmota, assembly GCF_001458135.2. Lineage (NCBI taxonomy): Eukaryota > Metazoa > Chordata > Mammalia > Rodentia > Sciuridae > Marmota > Marmota marmota. Next base: position 17,514,519 of record NW_026000249.1, on the reverse strand, counting down.
CTTTCACCATTAATCTGTAGCGGACCACCTTGCCAAGCAGCAGGAAGAACAGAGAGATCGAAAAAGAAACGCTTGGCTCCCGGAGGCTTGGCTGCTCAGAGCCGCGGGCGCTTTGCTCCCATCTGCTTCCTCTTTCGCTTCGCTCCAGGCAGAGAAGCTGAGTGTGTAATCAGCAGTGGATTGTAAGTACCCGAGGCAAAGAAAGCTCAGTGCGCCCCGCCTTTTTTTTCTT
>NW_026000249.1:17461452-17509950 GCF_001458135.2 Marmota marmota marmota | reverse complement strand
TGTCTAGAATGCTACAGGCTCTGGGTCCAGCCTGGGTTTGAGGAAAAAAGGAAGGAAGGGAGGGAGGGAGAGAGGGAGAGAGGGAGGGTGGATGGATTAACTCATCAAGTCTTAGTGAAATGTCAAAGAAGATACACAATTATCTGAAAAGTTATTGAAAACTTTCCCAACTACAAATCTGTATGAGACCAGATTTTCTTCACATATTTCAACCAAAACAACATACTGCAAGAGTCAGTGCAGCAGACACTGGAAACCAGCTGTCCTCAACTAAGTCAGATGTTAAATCTGAGAGGGCTGGGGGTACAGTTCAGTGGTAGATGACTTGCCTAGCATGTACAAGGTCCTGGGTTCAATCCCCAATACTGGGGGAAGAAACAGAAAGAAACTTGTGAAAAATGTAAAAACAATGTTACTATCTCAGCCCATTTTTGTGCTGTGGTGACAGTAACTGAGAATGGGAAACTTAGAATGACTACACCTCTACTGGCTCGTAGTTATGGAGGTTAAGAAGTTCAAGGGACTGGAGTTGTAGCTCAGTGGGAAAGCACTTGCAAGTGTGAGGAACTGGGTTCGATCCTAGCACCACATAAAAACAAATAAAGGCATTGAGTCCATATACAACTAAAAAATAAAATTAAAAAAAAAGAAGTTCAAGGGGAGGACTGCATCTGATGAAGGTCTTCTTGTCTCATTATCCCATGGTGGAAGGAGAAGAACAAGAGAGAAGAAGATCCAGAGAAGACACAAGAGCAAACTCACAGTCTCAGGAGGTATAAGTGGCAATAATTGAGTCATGAAGCTGAGCACAGTGGCACGTGCCTGTAATCCCAGAGAGTTGGGAGGCTGAGGCAAAGGACTGAAAATTCAAGACCACCCTCAGTAGCTTAGGGATAAAAATTAAAAGGACACGAGAAGTAGCTTGTTGATAGAGAATCCCTGGGTACAATCCCCAGTACTGAAAAAAGAGAATCATGAAGGTAGGTATCCTATGACCTGAGCATCTCCCATAAGTACCCCACCTCCCAACATTCTTGTACTGTGAATTAAGTTTCCAATGCATGCTTTTTTTTTGGGGGGGGGACATTCTTGGAAATTACAGTAGCCACTCTTATCATTAAAACTTTATTTTAAATAGTTATTTTTCATAAGATATTGTTTATGTTAACATGTAAAGGTTTACTATTATTTAAAATGATTAAGTAAAATACTCCTTCATGAATATACCATACTTCAAGTATCCAGAGGGGAAAATCAAATCACATTGTAATGGAGTCCACTTTATGCTATGAGTACAAACCTTTCACTTGACCACAAGTGGATTATTTTTTTATTTATTCTAATTAGTTACACATGACAGTAAAAAGCATTTTCACAATCATATATAAATGGAGTATAACTTCTCATTCTTTTGGTTGTACATGATGTAGAATCACACCAGTCATGTGGTCATATACGTACATAGGCTAATAATGTCTGATTCATTCTACTATCCTTCCTATCCTAAACCACCTCCCCTCCCTTCACTCCCCTCTGCCTAATCCAAAGTATCTCTACTTTTCCCTAGCCACCCCCTCTTATTGTGAATTAGCATCTGCATATCAGAGAGAACATTTGGCCTTTGGTTTTTTGGGATTGGCTTATTTCACTTAGCATAGTATTCTCTAGCTCCATCCATTTACCTACAAATGCCATAATTTCATTCTTTTCTAAGGCTGAGTAATATTCCATTGTGTATATGAACCACATTTTCTTTATCCATTCTTCTGTTGAAGGGCACCTAGGTTGGTTCCATAGTTTGGCTATTATGAATTGAGCTGAACATGGATGTGACTGCATCACTGTAGTATGCTGAATTTTTAAAAATATTTTTTTTAGTTATCAATGGACCTTTATTTTCTTTTTTGATATGCAGTGCTGAGAATTAAACCTAGTGCCTCACACATGCTAGGCAAGCACTCTGCCACAGAGCCACAACCCCAGCCCAATATGCTGATTTTAAGTCCTTTTGGTATAAACCAAGGAGTGGGATAGCTGGGTCCAATGGGGGTTTCATTCCAAGTGTTCTTAGGAAATGACATACTACTTTCCATAGTGGTTGCACCAATTTGTAGTCCCACCAGCAATGTATGAGTGAACCTTTCCCACCACATCCTTGCCAATATTTGTTGTTGTTTGTATTCTTTTTAATATTTTTAAATTTTTTTATTATAGGTGGACACAATATCTTTATTTTGTTTATTTATTTTTATGTGGTGCTGAGGATCAAACCCAGTGGCTCACATGTGTGAGGCAAGCACTCTGCCACTGAGCCACAACACCAGCCTTGTTGCTTGTTTTCTTGATAATTGCCATTCTGACTGGAGTGAGATAAAATATTATTGATTGAGTTATTTATTTTTTTTATGTTAAGTTTTTTGAGTTCTTTATACATCCTGGAGATTAATGCTCTATCTGAGGTGCAGGTGGTAAAGATTTTCTACCATTCTGTAGGCTCTCTCTTCATGTTCTTGTTTCCTTTGCTGTGAAGAAGCTTTGTGGTTTGATACCATCCAATTTATTGATTCTTGATTTTACTTCTTGTGGTTCAGGGATCTTGTTAAAGAAGTCAGTTCCTGAGCCAACATGGTGGAGTATCAAGCCTACATTTTTTTCTTCTAGCAAGTGCATGCTTTCTGATCTAATTCCTAGGTCTTTGATCCACTTTGAGTTTTGTGCAGGGTGAGAGACAGGGGTTAAATTTCATTCTACTACATATGGATTTCCAGTTTTCCCAGCACCATTTGTTGAAGAGGCTATCTTTTCTCCAATGTATGCTTTTCCTACCTTTGTCTAGTAACTCCCTTCTTAAAACAAATTCTGAATATCAGCATTAAATTTAGATTTAGAAAGAGAGACTCTCGAACACAATTAGACATGACAGAAGGTTATTTCTGGCTATGATTAGAGACATCTTTCTATAGGCAGAGTCCAAAACTGATAAGACACTGCATTGAAATAGTCAAGAAGCAAACTTCATTCAGGCTTAATATTCCACCACCCAGAAGAGTGGGATTCATATCTTCGTGGTTCAATATGACTAGCGAAGTTCTGGCTATTATAATTTCATTCCAGGTAACAGGATGATGGTTGTAGAGACGAAGGGCATGTTCACTTCCTTTAGACCGCCTGTCAGTTCTACCATTTATATTTCCCTTGAAGCCATGGTGAATAGAAAGTGGTTCTCTTTGACTCATATAATCACACATCACACTTTAAAATACTGACAAACTCTTTAAGTCTCCTTGGCAATGGTGGGTATTGTAAATCATTTCCATGACCATTTTATTCTTGTATTTGATGAGACAAGAATTTTATACCTTTGCCTCCATTCCAGCACACTGTCCTGAGCCCATCCCTCCTTATTTTCAGATGATAATCTTGCTTTCAATTTCAGTGAAAATTAGAATCAATAAGAACAACTCATCTTATTATGAAAAGTATCAAAGTCCCCTTAATTTTGCCTGTATACTTTGCCTTTATTCCAGTTATATTAATCCTCTAGAGGGATAAATCTCTAGGACAAGGTAGCTTGGGTTTGGAAACTAGCTCCACAACTTACAAGCTTATCCCTCTGTGTTGCACTTTCAGTCCTTGTCAAATTCATATAATAACAGTCTAGCTAACAGGTTTATTCTGAGAATTCAATGAGTTAATACATGTAAATGAAACCCATATTAAATGATGGTTATTATCATTATCTGAAGCTAAACCTCTACTTGCACAATGAATTCTATTACTTCTTGCCTACTCTAAGAATTTTCTTTTTAAATAGCATCTTTCTCTCCTGCATCATAATTTTCTCCACCTCTATTAGAACATTTCATTTAGTATACAAGTATACTGAAATATCATCCAGTTTTTAAAAATCCTTAAGTCCCATTTATTTACCCAACTATAAGTAAACTTCTGTGCTTCCTTTTATAGCAAATTCCTTGAAATATTTGTTTACACACGCTGCTTCTACTTTCTCCATGATTTTTTTTCAACGTTAGTATTCAATTCCTCTATTGAAACTCTTTTTATTCAAGACCAGAAGACTCCTGCATCTTCAAAATCAAGTGATCCATTTTGTCAGTTTTCATCTTACTGAACCTCCTCATACCATTTACCAATTGATCACACCTCCATCTTGAAGCCTATTCTACTTGGCTTAGGAGCCATGACACTGACTCCCTTTTCACTCCTAAGTTTCCTGTAAATTCATCTCTTCTGCTAAATATTTAAAATTGAAATACCGCAGGATTTAGTACTTGGATTTCTCTTTGTACACTCATTATCTTATTCTCAGATGATAATCTTGGTTTCAACTTTAGTGAAAAACAGAATCAGTATGAACATTATCAACTGACCTTTTTTATGAAAAAAATATAAGAATTCCTCTTAATTTTACATATATGAAAGTAATTATTAAGTACATAATACATGTATAGCACTTCCTACACAGCATACATGATCCTAAGCATCTTGCACATGTTAAATCATATAATCCTCCAACGAAACACTTCTCAGAAATGCTGTCATAGTCTACTTAATTCAAGGGTAGCCTCTCCTCCCCCCCGCAAAAAAAGCATTGTCCAATTTAGGGCAGTCATGCATTATGTAAATAAAATTTTATTGGAACACAGCCACTCATTTGTCAACATATTTTCTATAACTGCTTTCATGATACAAATGTGGAGCTGAATAGGTGCAACACAGCCTGTGTGGCCTGCAAGGCTAAAAATAATTTCTATCTGGCTATTTATATTTTATGTTTGCCAGTCTCTGGTTTGGCATAATCTTCACTGTGCTACTTATTTAATGAATACAGGTTGATTTGTTTTAATAGTATTGTAGAAATGAACAGACACAGAGTTTATAAAAATTAAAGACTAGATACCAAAAATTAAACACCAACCACTAACTTTTGTTCTTTTTATCTTAATACTTTCAAAATTAGCCAAGTCATTTAAATGTATACAATATCAAGTGATATAAAAAAGCTTTTCTTCAAAGCCCTAATAGTCTCTTAGTCAAAGTAACTCATTCCTCCTGTAAGACAATTGGTTTTACCAGAAACTGACCTGTCCAGTGGCTGGTATCTTCTTCACATGCCTGTGTACCCCCAGTCCTAACCGTACTGTATGCCATGAAGTTAGGCTTGTGCGTTTTAGCTGCAGATTCACTAATACACGTGTTTTTATATAACTGAAACTCTTTTCTTTGTCCATTTTAAGCATCAGATTTTGCAACTGAAGATTACATTATATACTCCAGGGCCCTCACACTGATACATCTGCTTAAAATGAGAAACAAACAAAAGCTTTCCTAAAAGAGAGCTTTAGTTTCTACAGGGTAAAATAATAGTATTTTATAAAAACCAAAGTTGTTGATTAATCTGATAATGTTCAATAAAATACTTGAAATATTTGTAGTGTTTAAGATATAAATTTTCTTTCTAAAATTATTTCTTTAAATCACTTTGCATTTATATTTTAAAATCATCAAAATTTAATCTTTTAATTTTTAAAAAAATATTAATTTTATTGATGCAGGATACTGTGGATTTGACCAGTCTTTGCCAAGTCATTTCTAACAACTTGCATTTAGAAAAACATCCTCTTATTATATGATTCCAAGATCTAGGTCAAGGAGAAAAATAAACAGAAAAAATAGAAAATTAAACAAATACTAATAATAGTAAAGCATGAAGTTCTAAATCCTTAATAAACTAAGTTTCAGGATCTTTTCTAGAAAGATGAAGGACTGACGGATGTTGTGCATTTTTCTATTTTAGAAGTCCTAGGGAGGTGATGTGTGAGGAGAGACGGAACAAATTGCTCAATGAAAGTAACGGGGTCATCCCCTCAGCTGCCTTCAAGGATGTTGTAAATCTGGATGTTCTTCATTCAGTTTCTATTCTTTTCTCTTCCTTATGTAGCTCCCAAGGATTTCAGCTTAGTGTCCACTATAGTTCATTACAAGGTGCATTTCTTCACATAGATACTTGTGTTCTTCCAGACAACCTTCACAATCTCAATTTTCTGCTTTAAATGCTTTCATTTTGAACTCAAAACTCCAAGTCACATGTCTTGAAAACAGCTAATGGATTTATAGTAGGGAACAATCTTTCCTTTTTGGCCCATCCATTTTTTGCCTTCTGTTCATGTGTTTTATTCATCCTGAATCTTAGCCATTGATCACACATGCCAGCTTGTAACCACTGGACAGTTAGAGAAATTGTTTTATACAATTAAATATAATTGTTTTATACAATTAAATAAGCTTCCTGACCTTAGTATTATTAGTATACTACTCTCTCTTCAACAGCCTCTTGTGAAAGTCTGACGGAGTTTCTTCACTTTTTATGCTGGGAGAAGACATGTTGAGAGCTCTTTTCAGATTCTTAACTTTATAATGAAGTGAGTTGGTTCCTAGACTACTTAACTCTATGTTTGGATGAGATCCTTTCTTCAGCAATGTTACTGAGGAAAAAAGTAATCTAACAGGTTTATTAATTAAATTAAAAATTACAACAGTGAATAAAATATATATAGCATCTTCTATATAGTATAATATGCTCTTACACTGTAGAAAAAAATGTTTATGCAAATATTAAAATTGATGTTGGCTTTGAAATATATCTAGATCTGTTAATGACTTACTCAATCTTAGAGTTTTATATTAGTGAGATGAAAAATGGGGCATTGCTCACTTCCCAGCATAAATGAAAAGAAGGAAATAATTAATTTGCATTATATATTCCCTCCTAACTTACACATATTGAATGTTTACAATGTGCTAGACACTGTTACAGGAACGTTCCACTTGATTTTCTTCCTAACCCTCAAAATAAACTAATGAGTTGTGAAGCATTATTAACCATATATGATAAATAAGGACTTAGGCAAACAAGTGAAATAACCTTTAGTAGCAGGGTGAAATTTTATCTTGATCATATTCTGCCAGAACGCATGATTTTCTCTACTATCTCAATATCTTGAATCATTTTTCTGCATTATAATAGGCTAAAAGTTATTGACAAGATGAACGTAGTTTTTTAAAACAATTTATGTGCATATCTAACTAGTATCAGTTTTCCTAGAGCAAAATTCTTTTTCTATTTTTTTTTAACTAGGGATTGAAGCCAGGGGTGCTTAACCATTGAGCCACATCCCCAGCCCTTTTAATGCTTTTTTATTTTCTTTTTTTGTTTGTTTGTTTTTTTGAGACAGGATCTCACAAAGTTGCTTAGGGTCTCACTAAGGTGCTAAGGCTAGCTGTGAACTTGCAATCCTCCTGCCTCAGCCTCCTAAACCCCTAGGATTACAGGCATGCATGTCATGGTGTGCCAGCCCAGCTCCAGAAAGTATTTTTTGTTGTTGTTGTTTTTAAGAAATAAAAGAGGAACAAAGGGAAAGAAGGGGAAGCAGGAAAAGGAAAGAAAGTGGACTGAATCTAACATAACTTTTCTGTGTACATTTATGAATACACCACAGTGACTCTCACTATCCTGTGCAACAAAACTGGAGTCCTACATAGGATAAGGTATAGTCCACACTTGTACAATTATATCAAAATAGAATGTATCATCATAACTAAAAATAAGCAATAAAAATATTGTTAAAAAAGAAACACACATAAGTAATATACAGTAAGACTTATCTTTGATGGCAAAATTGAATGATTTTAAAACAGAAAAATAATTTTTTTATAATTTCTAATAATTTCAAATGAACTAAGATGGATACTAAGAAATTAGAGATTTCAAATATATCTATTAAATAGCTAAGTTTTTTTGTAAACCATCATTATATACCATATATAAATGTATAGGTAATATATGCCACACATTTAAAAATGAATTTCTTCATACTATAAAAAAAACCTAAGAAATTCAATCTAATCATTTCGATCTAATATACTTTCTCTATCCTTCACAGCATGATTCACTAGTTTACCAAGAGAATTTAAAAACATGGGCAATTAAACTCAGTAAAAGTGACATGAATGTTTGAAATCCTTCAGTATTTTAACAAGTAGGTAATATTTAATATCCATTTCTTTTAAATTTCATCAGAGAAAAAAACTTTGAAAATAAATATTAAAGAAATAAAGGGAGTGTTCATAACTTAAAAAGAGGTATTTTCCATAATAATACAGTACTATTCCAAAGACTAAATATAAGGAGCAGGCAATAAACAGGTATGTTTTCATAGATATTTTTTTAAAGATAATAAAATCAACTTAAACTTGCTCTGCTTTTCATTTTCACCATGTATTGGCAATTCTAAATAATATTCATGTTAAAACAGCCTTCCTCAAAAACACTGTTATTTGTTGCTCAAGTTTGAGCAATTGCTTTAGTGCCTGCTGAATTTTAATAACAGTTGTATAACCTTCAAATGTGCATATTTTTATTACTCATCCTTAAATAAGCATTGAATTCTACCTGAAACCTAATCTGGAGAACTCCCAGTTACATTTGCTATACCCAACATACAGAGATTCAGCTATACATGTTCATTTCAAGAGCAAGTTTCTTTGGATGCAATTGCTATCGCCCAACTCTGGGTATTACATAATCTTGCTTTTAAAGATAGATTAGAAATAAGTGATAATCTTATCCAAAGTGTAAAGACCAAGAAAAAGAACTTCAGTTTATTCAATTCTGACATTTGTGACAACTTAGAGATTTTATTTTTGTTAAAAATTGTTTGACTTTATATTTGAAAGTCTCCAGAATTTATACCAAAGAGACAAAGAACTGTACTGTAATTTCTAAAATTTGTTATAAAGTGGGATTTTTAAGAAATCTATACCAAACTTTCCCTAAGAGTTAAGACTTTTTCTAACTATTGGTCATATGAATGATGATATTCAAAATTAAACTTAATAAAAAAGGCTATTCAGGCAAAGTCTTGGCAAATTTGCAGAAATAAATGCTTGAAACTAGAAATCAATAGGAGTATATTTTTGTCTTCATTCAGAAAATGTATTAATGAAATTGAAAATTATTATTACTTCTTTGTTGTGCTATAATTTAATTTATACATTCATTTATTTCCTTGAAAAAAATATATATAATTATTGCTTTTCTTTTTGGAACATTATTGCTATTCCTTAATTATTTTAATGACTATTCCTAAAATTAGTGTTACAGAGAGGAGGATAGTAATAAAAATTATATGCTGTGTTTCTCAAATATGCTAGGTATGCCACTACAAGACAAGATATGAGACTTCAGAGGTAAAACCATCAAAAACAATATGTTGATTTGTTTGTAGGGAAAAGTCATTTTCTGTGCTACCATCTACACTTGCTGACTCCAGTTCTTCATGTTTATCCCTCCTCACGTATGACCATCATATATATGTGCCTTCTGTTCCTGGGATATGATCTTGACCGGGTTAGTAACTAACACATTTTACTTTGTTTCTCAGTAGTAGTAATGACTTTACTTTAAATTTAGAACATGGCTCTCCTATCATGAATTTTCTCCTACTTCCTTGGCAATTATTTTTTTCTATCTTCCCCTTCCTCTACCCTCTCTCCCCTCTCTTTCTACCTGCCTTTTAAATATTGGATTCTTCACATTCATTTTGGACTATTTTCACTCCACACATAATTAGTGTACCATCACATGTATTTGATGGTTTTACCCACTAATTATTTGCTGAAACATATATCCAAACAAATCCTTTGAACCTACTAACCATCTCTAATATTTATGCCTACATGTCCCATAGGCTTCTTAAATGTAACAATCAAATTAATCAAAACTAAGCTTCACATCTTCCCTGAATTATTGTTTCTTCTATGCTGCCTAAACCAGAAATCTTAGAAGGGTTCTGGATTCTTTTTGCTCCTTTTTGATGTCCAATTGATGATAAAATCCTGTTTTTTTGTTTTTTGTTTTTTTTGTGTGTATGTGTGTATTGCCCATTCCCTCCATCTCCATTGCAACTATGTTAGCCTCATTTTCTCTGGAATGTCAGTAGTTTCTTAAAGTCTTTCCACTTCATCTCAATCCCTTTTGAAAGGATTTTTCACTACATCCCCAGAATGATCTTACTGAAATGTTCCTCAAATTATATTACCTTTAAAGTTGGTGATTTGCTTTTTTAAATTATCTCTGTATTGTTTTTCAATAAACTGTAGAAATCAGTACTCTTCACTAAAGTCAGATTCTGATGTGACCCTATTTATTGCCATACAAAGGAAACCAATCCTTTATTTCAAAGCATCTGGAGTTGACTGAGTGTTCCTGTATATTTCATTCCTCTACATCTTTACTTCTCTGTGCTCTTCTATTATCAATTCAATACTAAGTACTCTGATGATATAATCAAATGGCAACTTCTCTTTAAAACTCACCTCATTACCAGTCAGAAAAATGAAGATCATTTCCAATGACTGTTCCTACCATACCCTGAAATAAATAAATAAATAAATTATATATATATATATATAATTTATTTATTTATTTTGGTATTGGGAGGTTAAACCCAGTGGTACTTGACCACTAAGCCACATCTCCAAGTCCTTTGAGATAAGGACTTGCTAAGTTGCTGAGGCTGGCTTGAATTTGCAATCTTGCTTCTGTTTCCCAAGGCAATGGGATTACAGACATGAGGTATCCTGCCTGGCTCACATTTCTATATTTTTCTAGCTCTTTCTAAACTGCAAATTCCCAGCAAGCAAACATTCTAGCATAATTATCTTTGTATCTTTAGTATCTAGCAATATTTAATAGCTAGCTGGTACCTGATTCCTAGATAAACAAATCAGCCTATTCTTCCTTCATATTTTATTTTCCTCAACTTGGATATCTCAATAGCCCTGCTTTATTGCATCACACTAATATAGATAAATAAAGGAATTGAATAAAGTATATTTGTTTAACAAACATTTACTGAGAAACTATATTATATCAACATACTGTTGTTTGGGGCATGAGTATATATGTGTTAATAAGAGGTACAATGAGGGGACTGGGGCTATAGCTCATTGTTACAGTGTTTGCCTAGAATGTGTGAGGCCCTGGGTTCGATCCTTAGCACCACATACAAATGAATAAATAGAATAAAGGTATTAATTTTTTTAAAAAAGAGTGATGCAAAGAGATTGTAATATAAAGTTTTACAAAAAAAATTTCTAACTCTTTGCTTCTAAACCATTACCCTCATCCTAATGTCCTTCGTATGTTTATTTCATAAGTAGGTGGGCAATTTCAATGGGGTTGACAAAGCCCCTTTCAGAGGTATATATGTTGGGAAGTCAATAGCACATAAGTTTGAGGACCCTTTCTCTAGTCCGGGCTCTTACTGTATTAACTACATACATTTATGTTCATAGCTTATTTCATTCAATAGAATTGACATTGTTGTAGATATTCCACATTCATAATTTTGCCTTTCCTATTAAAATATGCCCTGCTGCCCTCACTCAGGTTTAAAAGTTTTAAAACCAAATATCTTAAGTACTTAGAAAGCCCAGACCCATCACCTGCCTCTATCATTAATATCATTAAATGCTAGCTATTATTTATTAATTCCTATGTGCCAAGCACTGTGTTATGATTGACATATTTATGTCTGTTTATATCAGATTATTCAGAAGATCATAAAGTTCATGAAGAATTTTCAGTGAACTCAATGAATTGTGCTAAATGCTGTTCATACATCATTGCATTAAGTCCTTCCATAAATCTTTTGAGGGAGGTGCTGCACTATTCTCTTTACAAGTGAAGGAATCAAAGCATGGTGAGATTAAGGAACCTGTCCAGAAGCACACAGCCAATATTTCAAGGATAACTTTCACAGACTAATTCTGTACACTTAACCATTACCTTATATGATTTGGATCATAATTTACCCCTTGGTAAAATTTTGATGAGTGCAAGTCTAACAAGAAGAAAATGGTTTTCATTCCTTCAATATCTTATTTAAGGCATCAAGCAGAAATAACTCTGGGGAAATACTGCACTGACTTAACATGTAAGTGCATGAGTTATGCTGATGTGCACAAATTTAAAAGGTAGGAAAGCCAGTACAAAGAAAATATAGACTGGGGTAAAATGGAAAAATGCAAATTTTGCCAACTTAATCATATTAAGTACTTTTGATCTTGAATGTTGAAAACAGCAAATTATCAAGGTTAATGTAGGAGCAAATCAAAACTGCTGAGAGCTGGGTGTGGTGTCACTCACCTGTAATCCTAGTAGCTCAGGCAGCTGAAGCCAGATTCCAAAATCAAATCCAGCCTCAGCATCTTAGGAAGGCCCTCAACAATTTAGCGAGGCCCTCCCTTAAAATAAAAAAAATAAAAAAGGCTGGGGCTGGGGCTCAGTAGCTAAGCACCCCTGAGTTCAATCCCTGGTACAAAAAAACGTGTTGTAAGACCACAAACACACCATCCACTAAAAAATGCACTAACTTTAGTTATTTTCTTCCAATTTCAGGCAATGCATTGCAAATATCAGCATCTAACATTAAGCAAAACACTCCACAATTATAGACTGGGCTGTTCTTGGGAATAGATAATTTAAGCTGTTTTGAAATTTATAGATCATTCTGTCTTACTATCTTAACTTATAGTAATTTCCATGTCATTATTTGTTTTGAAATCTGTTCTTTTGTCAAAAGTCTAGTATCACTTCTTAAATTTAGCTTCATTTTAAATTATACTTAGTGCTTCATGGAAATCCTGTCTGACCCTATCCTAAGATAGCTGTTGCCATTTCAAAGGTCATGTGTAGCAACTGAGTGGAACAAAGTTCCCAAATGCCTCTCATTGCCATTTTAAGAAGGTATTGCTAGATAACTATATTCCCAGCCACCTCATTGTGTCAGATTCAAGGAGATAATTTTCTTAACCTATAATAGAATTTTCATTGAGGCCATTTGTCTTCAATGCATGAGATATGAATTGCTCAGCTATCCCCAGATTTTGTCTGAGAGATAAAGCAAAGATATTGTCAAACAGTGGCTTTTTCTATTGTGATCAGAGGTGCAAAGCAATGTGATCATAGTGTCATTTGGGGTTCCATTTACATAAAACGAATTTATAATTGATGTGCCACTTTGTGGTCACCAAAGTTAATGGGCCTTTTAAGAACCTCTACTTAATAAAGTGCCATTTTTACAAGACTTAATGTTGGAAGAATTAATGTATTTCATGGCCTGACCTTCAGCTGCTTCTTTGATGGCAACTACTGTAGCATTCATACTCAGAGTTTCTCCAAATTTAAAGTTGATATCATAAAATCCACATTCTCAAATGTTTTTAATAGAATTGGGTTGTTAGTTGTAGATGGATTGAGCAGGATGAAACATTTTAATAAGAGAGGAATTTTCACCAATATGTATATAATGCTTAACTTCCACAGCACCCAAATAACTTGTATTGGTATGCAGGTGCTAGAAACTACTGTTAATGCATCAGCATAACTAATCTGGGAGGCTTCATACCAGTAATTTTTTTCAAAATAAGTATGCAGTTAAGGAGTTAATAACTACCACTTCCCCTAACCCTTCACAAGGATACAAGATAAAGTGCTATGCAGTAGGACAGTAAATATCCCATTGCCCTGATCATGGACAAACACAACAAAACAAAGTACTGACATGATCATTCTAAATAGCAGGGTGTCAAGTCTTCTTAGGCAAGTGTGAGTTGTTAACTCCAGCCTCTGTTACAAAATTGCATAATAGGGTCTAGTAGCCTGTGAAAGTGTTTTCCCACATATCAGCACTGCTAGAGAACTGGCAAAGAGTCCCCAAGTTGTCTTGATTTGCCAAATTGGGTAAACAAACCTCCTTTGACTGACAAGATGCAGGAGAAACTATACTTTTCTATACTAGTTGGCAGAGTTCAAATAGAAGGGAAGTAGATAGTAGATTCAGAAACATAAATGAACTAAACATTCAGGCTTATTTCTAACAGCTTCCTGAGAAAAAACTTCAGGGGAATCTAAGACCACAAAAATCAGGTTTAAAGACTTCAGAAAAAAATATGAATAAAGGGTCCCAGGTGTCTAATTTTAACAAGTAGCATCTTTTTTTGCATGTGTCATCCAAGTCCTCCTGGAGAAGCATATACAAAAATGGGATTAGACAGACACAAGTGTTATTGGAGTTGTATAAGGCAAGGGGCAGGAAGAGGCACTTATGAAATAAAACAAAATAAATCCCAAAGAGGCTGGGAAACTTGTCCCACTGAGGTACAAGCTGACCCTTTTTATGGAGAAAGAAAGAGAGGAAGGAAGCAGGAATTCAAACCATGACACAATTTAAGAAAGTATCGCTCAAGCTGATGGTGAAATTCTTGGGCCAAAAATGCCATCAGATTACAGGAGAAGCTGTGCCTTACTTAGTACCCCTGCTGCACTTGATTATTGAGAACAGCTCCTATCAAAGGTGGCCTCAACACCAAAACCATGACTGATCCAGAGGGCAGAATCTGGAGCCAGCAGTCAGTTACACTCCCTGCAGTGGGAGATGTGGGAGTTCATTTTCATGAGCATTAAAATGCATTTAGTCACTATGTCTGCATTAGAATAAACATTTTAATAAAAATCTGAACTTCAGTGGGTAAACAAACATGAGTGGTTTTCCTTCACATTCACAGAAGTCAAGTCTGTTTGCAGATAAATGAAAATTACTGTAGAAAATTCAGAGAAAATTAACAAAAGATTGCAATTGACCGTATAAATAGGAAATCATCCTAATTAATGAGTACCTTCAAGTTTATTCTTTGTTCACTAACAGTAACTACTTTAGTACACAAAAGCACACAGTCTTAAGATCTTTGTACAACATAGATTACTGGCATCAATTGAATAAAGCCAGTGGAGCAAATCAGCGAGACTGCTCAGATAATCAAAACATAGGTTCACAGGACAGGGACAAAGGTAAGCAGAAATTTATGAGTTTAATATGTGGTACAGAAGATGTGTCAGTCACTATGATGGGTTTTTTTTTATGATGAGGGACAAAGATGAAATAGAAATGTATATACTAACCTAGATATAAAAGGGAAGTTTTATTTTGTTCTGATATTGCAAGTTGTCAAAAGGACTGGCTTGTGTGGATGACATCTGTGTATACTGGTAGAAACCTGATGAGACAAGCTATTTGCAGGGAAAACAGATGATCTGGGACATTTTTTTCCCTGGGTGCACAGAAAATAGTTCTCATAGAAAGTAAACTACATGCACTGGTGTTGATATTGATAGCTTAGTGCTGTCAAATAAACCTCCTCACGTGTTTTGCTACCTTAAGCCTTTCTTTATATTATCTGTGATATCCAGAAACCTTGGTCATTGATTTAAGGGACCTCTCTGATGTAACTGTGGTAACAATATGCTTTGTCAAAGCACTATTTTCCACGTATAGATATCTGAGGGTGGTTTTGGGGGAAAGAATACCAGAGACAGATGTTTTATTACCAATCTGTCTCAATGGTCTTTGGAAAAATATGTCTTACTATTTTTAATGCTATTTGCCAGGTCCCATTAAAATCAAGAAATTTGACTAGATAGGTGTTTTTCAGACAGCTTCAGGGAATAGCTAGGAATTTCCCAACATACTTCATAGTACCACTCTGTAAAAGAAAGGAAAACTGAGATCATGAGGCAGAGGATTAAATGTATTATATTGGAATTTTATAAAACATTTCATATGAATAAACAATTCGAGGATGGAAATATCTAGATTATATAATTTCTAAAAATTCTCTTTAGCAATATATTTCCAATCTTTGGTTAAAACTTCAAGTGGTAGGAAACAGAGGGAATGGTGGGAAAACCATAGAAAATACTTTTTCTACAACTGGAGATTATTGTCTTAAGTGTACCTGAATGGCAGCAGTTGGTAAACAATACGATTTCATTTATATCCCAATGAGTATCATATGCTACAGTAAACTAAAAAATATATTCTCAATCATAACCCCTGATAACTGTAAATCCATAGAGAAATATTTAAGACAACCTTATATACAAATAAGGTCTTTACAAATGTACTAAAGTTAAGGATCATGAGATAGGGAACCTACTCTATATTATTCCAGTGAATTCTACATACAATAACATATATCCTTATATAGGAAACAGTGGGAAATTCGAATCACATAAGAGAATGTGAAGCAGAGACTTGTAGATTCTGGTTTGAAGTTTGGAGTGCTATGGCCACAAGTCAAAGAAAGCTAGCAGTCTTTGGAAAAAGCAATGGACCAATTTTCTCCAGGAGCCTTCAGAGGAACATGGCCTGCTGACATTTTGATTTCATCTTAGTGATACTGATTTCACATTTCTGGTTTCCAGAACTGTAAGTGAATTAATTTCTGTCATTTTAAGCCATAATAGTTTGTGGTAATATGTAACAGAAGCCAAAGGAATCTAAAACAAACACGGGGGAAATGCTTTCTTTTCCTTATGTCCTATTTTCCACCTTCTGAAAATAGCATCAAGTAATCATTATCAAAAGAAAATAATATAATTATGCAGTGTCACCTAGAAAGACCTCTTAATTAGTCATTTGGAAAATACTAACTACTAGTTGTAGAAATGATTACTACCCGGGAACTCAGACATTTTTTAAATAAACATTTTACTGATATAAATCATATATACAGCATAGTAAATACATCATGAGCATCACAAGTGTAGTGCACAAGGCATTTGCACAAACAATATTCCTACATGAACAGCAGCAGAAAGAATGCTAATACCCTTTCTAGTAACTAACCCCCCCAAAAGTAAACACTATTTTGACTTCTAACATGCAGTGCATTTGTATTTCCTTTTCTGTCCATTATCCAAATGGAATCATACAGTTTACAGTCTGTCTTTTAATTTATATATATTTTTTCATTTCCCTACATTGTTGAATGTAATTGTGGACTATTTATTCTCATTGCTGCAAAATATTATCCTGTATGACTATGCCACAGAGTATTTCTACATTAGTAGCAATTTGAATCATTTCCATTATTTAACTATTGTAAATAGCACTACTATGGATACTTTTGGTGACTATTTCTTTTGGGTGAACACTGCCTAAGGTTAAAGTGCTGGGTTATAGGGAATGCATATTTGGAACAAGAGTATTTATCATAATAAAACTATCATTTCAAAATCATCCCTGTATCATTAAGCATACGTCATCTTCCCATTACTAAGTCTTAAAATTGCATGTGAATTCTGAACAATCTAAGTTCTTTAATTATATGTTCTTAGACAATTTGGATGGACTCTCAGTCAGTCTTGTATTTATGTTCATTATTATTATGTGTGTGTGTGTTGCTGGGGATGAAACCCAAGGCCTTGCACTTGCTAGGCAAGTACTGTACCACTGGGCCACAGCCCCTGTCCCTTTGTTAATTATGTTTTCAAAGATCACTTTAATGTTATATATTTTTTAAAAATCACCATAAAATGACAAACTCAAACTTGGTACCTGCATTTTTTTTGAAGTTTCTTGTTCATGTGATTTTCTAGGAGGAAAAATATCATACCCACAAAAGTCCTTAGTAGAGATGACATGTTATCCCTAGAGGGCTATCTATGACACCTTTATAATCTTGCAGCTTCTCATATAATCCAGGATGCAAAATTATGGTGAAATATGTTTTCAGATTTGAATGGGTATAAAAAAATAAATATATAAGTAATTCAATTGCCTCGCTTTAATATGCTTCCAACTGTTCCCTGCCGCAGAAAAATGGTGGTTTATATTTTTGCAGAAGAAATAGTCTTTGTAAAACATACTACTTTGAATATAGTAGGTTTTTTTGTTTTGGGTATTTTTTTGGGGGGGTTGGTTTTTATTTCCTTCTCTGCCTTCCGGGATAGTAAAGCTCCAAACTACATATAAGCAAATATAAAAGACTGTATAAAACACAAAACAATAAAGTTTACATAGAAAAGCACTAGGTTTTAGAGTATAATACTATCAGCTTGGGACTGAAATAATCAAAGGTCCGAAGGTTTGCAGACTCAAAATGAAAGCACATGCAACACTTAGTTCTGAAAATTAGGTCAGGTTAACAGAACAATTTGACTTCTCACTTTGCATCTGAAAGTCCAATATTTGAGAAAATGTGAATATTTTAATGTCAACCTTGTGTCAGCAGTTACAAAAAATGAGGCCTGAAGCACTGAAAATAGTCTCCTTTCCTTGTTGTCTTTGTCCTTCTAATTATTCCAGATTGTGTTAGAATATCGGTCTTCATCCTACACCTTACTTGTCACCCAGCAGTGGTCCCTAATTCAGAACTAATTTGCAAAGGTCAAATCAAAGTCTGGAAGCATTCCAAGAACCCGTGACTATGCACCAATATTGCTGAGTAGCTAAAGGGTATGCAATTTTGTGGTAGGCACAATAGATTCCTTTTTAATAAACATGGTCAGTGAGGGGAAAAATTAAATATGTGAATCAGTAAAATACAGAAAACCCAAACATTAAAAAAAGAAGTTATTGATTGCTTTCTGGACTGTGAAAGTATATGTTTTGATGATGGATCCTACAGTAAAAACTTGCTAAATATTTAATATGCACTAAAGTAATTTATTTTGTCAATCAACACTTTTTAAGCACAGCAATTTTCTAGGTATGAGGAATATAATTATGAACGTAACAGGCAAAACTCTCCCCTCATGAATCTTACATTTTAAGTGAAGGAAAACAGCAATAAAAATGAAATATATATATATCTCATAAGTCGGAAGTAGTAAGAGCCAAAGAATAGGCTGCAATTTCTAACAGGTAGCCTGAGGTCTCACTAAACAATGACATATAGGCAAAGACTTGAAGGAGGTATCTGTGGGTGAGTGGGACATGTGAACCATGAGATTATGGGGAATGCATTTCAGGAGAAGGAAAAAGCTGCTGCAAGGATCTGACAAAGGAAGGAAAATGTGTGGTGTTAACAGAGAAGCACTGTGCTCTGGAGTGCCCTGGAGTGCCCTAGAGTCAAGCATACAAAGGGGAAGAATTATGAGGTAAACTGAGAGCCAGTAGGGATCAAGATGATTACACACAAGAAACTTCTAAGCAATTATAGGGACTTGGGATTTTATTTTGAAACGACAGACTTTATAAATAGAGGTTGAACAGAGACAGACATCACACAATTTATAAGTAAAGGAATCACACTGGCTACCATGTTGTTGGAGAGTGCTTAGAGGCAAGGGAAAATGGTTAAAGGACAATTATAATAAGTGGAAAAAAATTGCAGAGGCCAAGGTGTAGTGACAAATAGTCAGATTTGGGGTCTATTTTCAAGACTAAGTGGACAGTTTGCTAATGACTGGAATGTACAAGAAAGAGGAGTTAAGAGAAATCCAAGGTTACATCCTGAGCATCTGGAGGGATGTAGTTACTATGGAGGAACAATGGGAAAGGTCAGGTGCGGGAGGAAAACTAAGGGATTTGTTTAGTGTTGGTAAGTCTAATGTGCCATTTTAGGCCAAAAGTAAAGAGGTCAAACAGACAGATGTATATATGAGATAAGTTCAAGAAAGAGTTGTTGGGTGGTGATTAATATTTGGAAATCATTGCCATAAAGATGGTATTTTAAGCCATGATAATGGAAGAATCCTTAAGGAAATGAGTGCACCATGAAAAAATTCCCAAGGACTGAGCCCTGAAGCACTCCAATATCTAGTAGTATACCTGTTTTTCAGGATTTCATGCAAGAAGCATTCCACAGATGATCTCAAAGGGATTCTGCATAAAACAACTGCTTAAAACAGAATGGTACAGAGGAAGTTCATATGTTGAGTAGTGATTTAATCAAATGTTTCTAATTTTCTTTTTACTGCTATATGAGTGTTTTATAACAAAAGATGAAACCTTCAACAAGATATCATTATGCACCAATGAGAATAGTCAAAATCCAGTATATTGACAGGAAAGTAAGGATAAGGAACTGGAACTTTCATTCATTAAAGATGGGACTGCAAAATGATATATGCACATTGGAAAAAAAAGCAGTTTCTTATAAGACTAAATATTTTCTATGTGACCTAGCAATTGCATTCCTTGAAATTTATATACATGAAAATTTAGGTATATGTAGAAATCTGCACACAGATGATTTTAACACCTTTATCCATAATTTTAAATGCTTTGGCAACCAATATGTCCTTCAGTAGGTGAATGAATAAACTATAGTACATCCAGCAATGGAATATTATTCAGTGCTAAAAAGAAATGAGTTACCAAACCACAAGTAGACATAGAGAAAACTTAAATGCATATTACTAGATGAAAGAAGCCAATATGAAAAGGCTAAATAATGTTTGATTGCAACTATGTGTCATTCTGAAAAAGTCAAAACTATGAAAATAGTAAAACGATTACTAGTTGCCAGGTTTCAGGAAGAAGAAAGGTACCAATAGTTACAGTATGAAGGATTTGGAGGGCAGCAAAATACTCTGTATTATATTATAATGATAAATTCGTATCATTACACATTTGACCAAATCCATAGAATGTACAGCCAATCCCCCCAAAAAAAAGTGCTGATTTTTTTTTGATACAAGGAACCTGATTCATAGTGGGATAGGGAGGGGGAGCATGGGAGGAATAGACAAACTCTAGATAGGGCAGAGTGGTGGGAGGGGAAGGGAAGGGGGACGGGGTAATTAATGATGGTTGAATGTGCTGATCATTATTATCCAAAGTACATATATGAGAACACAAATTGGTGTGAATATACTATGTATACAACCAGAGATATGAAAAATTGAGCTCCTTATATGCAATAAGAGTTGTAATGCATTCTGCTGCTATATANTTCATATTAAACAAAAAGAGGACAATTTTTCATATATCTAGTTGTATACAAAGTAGAGTTACACCATTTGCGTCTTCACACATGTACTTAGGGTAATGATGTCCACCTCATTCCAACATCTTTCCTACCCCCATGCCCCTTCCCTTCCCCTCCCTCCCCTTTGCTCTGTCTAGAGTTTGTCTAATCCTCCCATGTTCCCCACAACCTCGTTATGAATCAGCCTCCTGATATCAGAGAAAACATTCAGCATTTAGTTTTTTGGAATTAGCTAACATCACTTAGCATTATATTCTCCAACTCCATCCATTTACCTGCAAATGTCATGATTTTATTCTCTTTTATTGCTGAATAGTATTCCATTGTAAGAATATACTGTATTTCAATCAAGTAACACATTCTGTCCACCTTACAGTCAATTTATGCCATTTTCGAACATAAACATTCTTATTCTGATTAATCAAAATAGTATTGAGAGAATAAATTTTATAGAGATAAATTCTATTTTTTAAAGATTCTTCCTCATGAGATAGTCATAGAAAACTATAAAAGTCCGTTAGTCGCATATCAACAGAATATGAATTATAAAAATAACAGTAAGAAATGACCATGTCTTAAAGTAAGAAATGTCTACCCTCAACAGCTAACCCAGACTCATAAGTTAGCCTATCCAAGACTAGGGAATTTACTGTTATAGTATGGACTTACTCATGTCTAACAATTGGCTATCTGTTGATTGTGGTGAGTAAGCCTCATGTTTTCCATCATCTTGTAGTGGCAGAGCTCTCAAAGAACAAGCAGCAGCATTCAAGGTCTCTTGAGATCTAAATTTAGAAGTATCTTGATGTTGAAATTAGAAGAAAGATCAGTAGAGGAGAGGAAAGGGATTGAGAAGGAGAGAGGATAGATGGTAAAAGGGAAAGATGCTGGAATGAATCTGATCAAATTTGTCCAGGTACATATATGAATAAAATACAGCACAGTGAATTTTACGTTTATGTATATCCATATTACACTAATTAAAACATATAAATAAATACAAGAAAGATCAGCAGAGTAGAGGAAGGAGAACAGGGGAGACAAGAGGGGAAGGAAAAGGGAAGTGCTAGGGACTGAAATGGAGCAAATTATATTCCATGCTGATATCAAAATGAACCCCAACAGGTATATGTATAATGAATAAAAATAAAAAATAAAAATGAAATGATGTCAAATTCACCATATTATATTTGGTAAAGCAAATCACAAGGTCAGACAGGATTTAAGAGGTGGGAAATTAAACTGTACCTCTTGAAGAAAATAATTAATAGAGAGTTGGTAAGTCTGGAACAAGAGGGGAATTGTCAGAAGATAAGACTAGAAATCAAGGGAGGAGGAGATCAATACCAAAAGCCGGGAGACCAGTTAAGAGGCTATTGAAACAATCCTGCAGAGTTCATATCATTGATTTTCAAATAACAAACTCCCAATACACATTACTTGACAAAAATTTCTTCTTAATGAGTAACCATCTGAAACTCAAATGAGACATGCCTTACTAACATACAGCTCTGAATATTTTCTGTGTTCATTTTCTAATTCTCTCTTCTTGCCACCAAGTAGATTTAAGGTTTTTTCCCAAAAAATCAAGATATGGGACCACCCCCCAGAAAAAAAATTAAAAATTAGACCTATAGTAATTCCTACAGTTTATTCTCAATTAATATAATTCTTTTTAAACTTCAAAGATATAAAAAAATCCGAGATATTGGTTTTAGTTTTGGAAGATCTCTAGATTCAAGTTACCCAAAATACCCACAATAAATGATGCACTAAGCCACCAATATAGTTACAGGGAAATTGGTCATTGAAATGACAATAGAAACATGGGAAATTTTCATAATAATTAAAACCATACACATGACAGCTACTCATATAGTAGCAACATGCTTTAATGGGTGGTATTTGGGACATTTAGAGGACTCAGTTTTCTTTGTAGATTCACCTACCTTCTACTTTTGGCTCATAGATACATGAGGAAATGTTCATGACTACCTCAGAATTATCTTACACATTTTTCTTCAATAGTACTGAAAATATATCAAACCCTCCAAAACATTTTTATAACACAAAAACAGGTGATGTATAACTAATTCCCAGACCATTAAAACAGGCAAAAGTGAAAGTATTATTTCAACTTTATCCATAAACATAATACAGAATTGCTTGAACTACAATGATAAACAACACAGTGACATACCATGCTTGTTTTTCTTATATCAATATCTTTATTATTTAAACCTTTTCTGTGATTCAGAAGCAAACTTTAGTGATAATCAAACACACTGGAATTTTGAAAGAGATCAATACATATACTGTATATACAAAAAGGAAAAAAAAATAGAAAACATCCCTTGCTAAAAATTCAATGAAACAAAAATATAGCTTAACTTGGAATTTTAGTTCAATAATATTCATTATCAACAAATGATCAGACTTTTAATTTTATATCTACTCATACGACCAAGATAGTAAGTAAAAGATAATATTATAATATAGCAAAGTAATCTATAATTACAATCATTCAATAAACCTTGACTGAGTATCCATAGTATGCAAAGCTCTTCAATATGTATGGATTAAAAGTAACGGTCTTGATTAGGAGAAAGGAGAATGAAACATTAGCTGATTGTCTGCTGTGTGGTAGGTAATTTGGTGATACAAATTCTCATAAGTATCCCAGTTCAACAGTTAATTTGTTCAAGTTCTTTAGACAAAATGTTGCAAATAACTGTACAAAATTATGGCATATGGCAAGAGCCACATATTATGTATATACATTGAATAGTGCATAAAATACATGTAATAAAATTATTCATGTAGCCATATTTGGAAACCATTAAAAATTGTTTTAGCTGTAGATAGACACAATATCTTTATTTATTTTTATGTGGTGCTGAGGATTGAACCCAGTGCCTCACATGTGAGAGGCAGGCACTCTATCACTGAGCTACTGCCCCAACCCTGGAAAACCATTTTTTATATTCACACCATAACACACCTCCCAGCTCTAGTTACTTCAGTAATATGTTTAACACTTGTCATTCCAATCAAATGATATGATAACAACATATTTAAACTTGAAGGACACAAGTAGCTAAACAAATTAGGTTTCCAAATTGTGGCTAGAAAACTTTAAAATTTTCCTAATTATGGCTAAATCTCATGGGACAGGTGACAAACCAGAGTAAGCCATTAAGGTTGTACCATCAGCTGAGAAAGGTTTAAGAAAACACATCAGTGTATTTCTTCCTGCATTGTCCTCCACTGCAACTCCTTTGTGTATCTGGATCTCAGAATTTACATAAATTCAATTGTTATGATACTGTACAGTGTTGTATTTCCATAATCATAAGAATATGTACTTGAAATATACAATAAAATTTGTGTCTAAAGACAAATAAATATACCCATTTAATAATGCTTTAAACTCTACTAATCTATAAAACAATCCTGGAAACAATACACTACACAGAAACTAGTGATACCAGATTTGGTCTTTGGCTTGTCAAAACAAAATATGTTTTATCATATGAAATATGAGATATTTCAGACCACCCCATGCCAGGTTTATCTGAGGTATTCCAAAATCATTCCTTAGGTAACTTAGATGTGCTCCGAAGGTAGAGAACCACCGCTTAAACAATAATTGTCAATTTCACTGTCACCTCCCTTCTTTTTAATTTTTAACAGAAACAGAGAACTTTGCTCAAAAAGGCTTTTCTCATTTTATGAGCCAATTTTAGGTAAAATATTCTTAGTAATATTCCACAATGTTAAAATTATTTATCATTTGCCTTGTTTTCTTCTATTAACTTTATTTGTGCACTAAAAAGCTTTTGCTACTATCTCTGAAATTTATCTGTGTACTTTCTAATTTTAAATCTGTAATATGTAATGCTTGGTGATCAATTTGGTCTATGAGTTGGATTTTTTATGTAAATTATTCTGCTAAGTTATGCATTATGGTTCAATACTTATAAGAAGTTCTCAATCTCCTAGTCATAAAGGGCTTTGTGGTGAACATAATAAGTGTAAATGTATCTACTGGTAGACTATTGGAATATTAAGTATTGCATACTTCTCTACAATAAAAATTGAAACAGACATTTAACAAAGATTTATAGTTTCTTTCAAGCTTAGGATATTAGAATATTCAAATAGTCATATTTTGACAAACATTGACAATATTTTTCATATTATGTTAAAAATTATTTTCCTCTGATATTCTCTGCTTTCATTCAAGACAACATTCAGGGTATCTAATATTTTACTGAAGTAGATTTGTTCACAAACAGGGCTGTTATACAAGAACACAGATAAAACATTTCCATTATAAATTAGGTTCCATGCTTGTTGCTGTTAAGAAGTTGATTTTGAAAACATTTTGTTTTTTCAGTGCTGGGGATCAAACCCAGAACCTCCTGCATACTAGGCAAGTGCTCTACTACTAAGCTACACCCGCAATCCCAAGAATAAATAGCATAAGGTTTCCCCACAGTTCCAATTACTACTGTCTGTCACATTCTACCTTCTGGTGGTTCTATTCTATGTGATAACTCCATTGGGGTGTACAATTGACACATAGCAGCTGAAGTCTTCTCACAGCATCAAAAACAGAGATGAAGTATAAAGATATTATACTTCATATTCAGAAAATTAATAAAGTATACATTCCTTATTAACTTTAGTTTAAGTGTTTTTCTACACATAAAATAAGATTTAGATATACTGTTTCAAAATATGCTTTTTAAACACTTTTAAAAATTATAGCATTAAAAGTGTGCTTCCTGGGGGCTGGGGTTGTGGCTCAGTGGCAGAGCACTTGCCTTGCACATGTGAGGCACTGGGTTCGATCCTCAGCACCATATAAAATGAACAAACAAAATGAAGATATTGTGTCCATCTATAACTAAATTTTTTTAAAAGTGTGCTTGCTGATAAAGTCTGAATAAGGTTTGCATTCAGGTAACACTGCTGCACCAATGCCAATTTTCAGGTTTTAATAATGTACTGTAGTTCATGTAAAATGCTATTATTGGGAGGTGATAGGCATGGCAGAACTCTACTGATTTGCAAATTGTGTCAGTATAAAATTACCTCAAAAAATAAACTTAAAATAAGTTTTGTGAAATTTACTACTTTATAAAATTGTTTTTCAGACTCTCTATTCTTTTATTATACTGTAAGTAATCTTCAAGAGAGAAATAATCAAAACTGTAATGCCTAATATTTTGGTATACTTGAAGAGATGTATTTAGCACTTCTTAATCTGTGTGGTATTGTTTTCTCATTTCTAAAAGCAAATATATGTGCTCAAATATTTAACAATTTTAAACTCTATTACATTTTCTAAAATGTGCTTTAACTTATCATTTTTTGAGATTTTTAAAAATAGGTAACTGATGTAATTATTTTTTCCTTATATTTTCCTAATGAGTTAATTCTGATAATCTCTATTTTCCTTAAGAAGACAAGTCACTGAAATATGCAATATAAAATTAATAAAATATTACATATTTTAACAGAGGAGTCAAATTTTTTAAAAAGGTACTAACACTTCATATTTGTGATCTCTTTCTCATCATTATAGGTCAAACTTGTCTCAAAATGACATGTAAATGCAGCTTTTAGCTCTGTCAACATGGATTTTATCAATGCTTTAATAATAGGTGTTCAAAACATATTTTATATAAAATGATTTGGTATGATATATAATCAAAAATAATTTTTATATATTATTACTTCAGATTTATGTCTAATTATATTTTTCTTCACCATCTTAGATAATGATACTTTACTGAAAAATTTAAAATCCACTTTAATCACACTGAAATATATTTCATTAATTGTAAATCACCAAGACAGTATTATAATATTGTAAATATAAGAAAGAACAAAAATATATAAATTTTACTTTTAAGCATAGTTTTTGCTTGGGATAGTCGATAAAATTTATGGCCTGAAATTTGCATTTACTAGAAATATTGCACCTTCTTTTAACTGTCTTTCAGTCTTTTAAATTATCAGTACATATAAAGACTCCAAGTCTCACACAACATAAAAAGAGAAAAGAAAGTCAACTTATTTTTCAAATCTAATATTTAAATGCAAGATTATGTCTTACCACAGGTGTTAGAGGCACAAAGTCCATCTAAAGTAAGCTCAAATTATTTGAAACCTATGTAAATTTACTAACAAAATCAATGTGCAGTTAATTGTGTATGTCTGGGGCTAATTATACAACTGAGAGTTCTGTAAATAAAATTATTAATACAATTCAACATTTATTCAAGCATATAGTGATAAATATGTGTTAATTTGAAATAGGTATAGTTAATGTTGATCATGATGGCAACAAATAGCTAGAATTTAGACCAAAATAATTTTTTTTCAAGGAACAGTTGTTTATCACTGGCATTGTCAGGAATGGTCAGGTCATGGTAATAATAATAATTTTTAAAATGAGGGCAAAATCTGAATTGGTTCTATCATTGTTTGAACTTCTTTAATAGAAAAAAAACACAACCATATATTATCTTCTTCAAGGCACATTTAAACCAGCCTTAGTATTCTACTGGATACTGTATCAAATGCTATCCCCTAAAAGAACCATACCTTTGATTATTTTTTTTACTTCCTCTTTGGAGAATATCCATTTTATTTCCTCTTATTTCCAGCTATCAAAATCTGATTTCTCTTCTTTGTTTAAGTCATTCAAATACTATAACTCAATGCTTAGATTTTATGTATTGTTGTGGAAAGTGTACTAGACAGGGAATCAGAAGAACTAATTTCTAGTACTTAACTGTCAAAAAAAAAAATACACTCCATTGCTTACCAAGCCCTCTGAGCCTCAGTTGGTAGAAGTCTCAAATGAGAGATTTAGAGTGCATAGATTTTAAGATTCCTTTCATTATTTTTCCTAAAATTGCAGTTCTATGGTATGGTTTCCATTCTTTAAATATTTCATTCTCTTTATTTCCACCTAGTAACAATCGTTATTTCCTAATATGATTCCAGGGCATTTTTTTCTCCAGTGGTGAAATAGTACTAACCACATGAATCCATGAAAATAAAAAAAATATATATAATCTACATTTGGTGATTTGGTGAATATAAAGACACCCAAGAAAATGTATGGTCAAGTAATTTAGTAGTGGGGAAAAAACTTTAATGGAGGCAATGGATTTGAACTGAGCCAAAAGAAAGTTTGCAAGGAGTGAGAAATGAGGCCTCAGGAAAGGAGATGATGCCCAGTGCAGTGGCTCATGCCTGTAATTCCAGTGGCTTGGGAGGCTGAGGCAGAAGGATCACAAGTTCAAAGCCAGCCTCAGCAACTTAGGGAGGCCCTCAGCAACTCAGTGGAACCCTCTTTAAATAAAATATTAAAAAATGGCTGGGGTATTACTCAATGGTTAAACACCCCTGGGTCCAACCCCTGATATAAAAAAAAAAAACAAGGAGATGGTGTGCAATATTAGGACATGTGTAACAGGAGTAATAGTGGGCAGAGATGTCAGAAAGGGAGGCAAGAGAAAAAAGATCAGATTGCAGTCATTGTGGTGGAATGGATGCATGGTACTCTCAAGTCCTGGTAGTCAAAATAAGTCTTGAAAATATCTGACCTAAGTTTTTAGGAACACTGGTAACTCGGTGAGAAAACAGTGCCTTAAGTTTCATCAGGACTTTCTTGCATCTCCTAGAACTATATTCTTATTGCCCTGTTACCTATGAAAGGGCAAGGCATGAAAAAACAAAACAGTATTTCTCATCCATCTTTGTCCTATCTGAAACACTCTAATCAACCATTTCACCTATTTCCAAGCTACATTTTATCTTCCTAAAACAGGAAGACAGATGTTTCTTTCAAATATTGACTTTTTTTTTTTTACACAAAAATAGTAGACTTTTGTTTCCAATTAAGATCTCTTTTCAAAAAGTATGGCTGAGCTTTCAAACATGGGGAATGTCAGTTGCCTCTCTTTCTAGATCACACTTAAGAAGAGACATAGAAGTAGGTTAAAAGATTGTTATAATAGTAAGATGTAATAATGCACCAAATTTCCAATTGTGCAAATACATGAATTCAGCTTACAGGATAATTAGATAACAAGAAATGATAAGTATATGATTTAATGCATATGTTAATTAGCTTTATTTCTTCATGCTTCAACATATTCATATATTGAAACATGTTTGACACCATAGTTATTTATAATTTTTGTTTACCAATTAAAAGTAAATTTTAAAACGAGGAATAACTGCATTCTCCTTATCCTTTCAAATCTACATCTCCCACCTCAATACCTGGCTCCCTCTTCTTCAGTCTTTCTATTTCTTTTTCCTATTTTTTTTTTTTTGCAATATGCCAACCACAGACAAGACTGGTTAAAAAAAGCAATAATTTTCACATTGCTAGGTGTACCATCAGAGGCTATCAAACAGTAAAACAGGTAAGACACCTTAACTAAGTAGAAAGGAGATGAGATGTCAGGCAAGCAAACCTTGAGTCATGGTGATAATAATGACAAATGGTGGTGGTGGTGGTGGTGGTGAGGATGATGGTGATGATGATAACCACCAAAACCAGGTTTGCATTGTAGTTAATATAAAATTATTAAAGTTGAGTTCTTTACTCATTAGGAAACCTTCTTAACTTTCCTTTTTATAAGTATGTGACCTTAGTAAATCATCTACTTCCTTTAAAATTTACATTAACCATTATAAATAGTAATACAAAAATGGAACATAATTTTCTCTACCCCATTATAATACTTTGTATAGAACCCTTAAATAAGCCCTTTTCTTTCAAATGAGTATAGAAAAGAGGAACATTTTCCCTTTAACACCACAAGTTTAACAAGAGAATTGAGTTACCCCACAATTCAAGCATTTAAATTTTATTTATTATAGTTATTAATTAATGTGTTTATATATGGATATGCTATGTCTCTCTCTCCATGTGTGTGTATATAAATAAAATAACTAGGAAGCAAAAGGCATTTTATAACTTTTGAGCCCTTTGGCATACTTCCTGGAAGTCTCAGTAATGACTATAGTTACTCTTAATTGCCTTCAACACACTTACATGAATGCTACATTCAGTTGAATTATTTCCTGGATTCCCTCTAATTAATCTGATAGCAGCTGTTTTAAGGCCTGTGCTGATTAACAGTTGCAAGACAGCTAAATGCCTAGTACAAGAAAAGCTATCTAAAGCTTGCATATGTTCATCCACATAATTTTGTCTTTTAGGCATCAACGTTTCAAAGAGGATCTTCTATTTTTAGAAAACTTTATTATTTGTTTATATAACTAAAATGGGTTAACCCTAACATATTGTAATGTCATCTCAATATATTTAAAACTGTCCTAACAAATATTGTATAAATTCAACATTTCAGAAAAACAAATGTAAGAACACATTTTAAATATCTAAAGATAAAAATAAATGAAGTCATTGTAGTATGTATTTTTACTGGTTTCTTTGTTCTAGTTTAGAAAATATAAATGAACTGTAGAATATAAATGATATACTAAATAGCTGATTCCAATAAAATACAATGCTACTAGGCTAACATTATGTCAAGTTATACATATGTGATGATGTTTTATTCATTTTTAACCTACGAAATGGCAATTTGATAGGCTTCAGTCTATATGTCAAACAACCATATGTAAATGACACTTTCTGGAATTAGCAATGTTTAGAGTAAACTTTAACTTTTATAAAACTAAGGTTCTGATCTCTCTATAAAAGCCTTTAAAACATAGGACTTTACAAGATATTGAAGTCAGACATCATAGTTTGGCATAGTGCCCCTCACCATGCTAGTCTTTGACCAATTCAGTTTTTTCCTTATTCTCATTTCTTCAGAATGTCTGTTTTTCCATGTATTATACTATCCCTTTACTCAGCCTGGAATATCTCAAAAGAGGTATTTAAAAAGTCATTTCATTTCTTTTAAATTTTTATTGGTTCTTCTTAGTTATAAAAAAAAACTAATCTAAAAAATTTCATTTCCAAGAAAATCTATCCAATATTCACAAACTAATATGCTTTTCTTCAGAAAGCATAACTTGCTGAATGCCCAAGTAAAGTAGTTGAGTCAATACCATACCATTGCAATGGGAAAGATTTTCAGATCTTGTGATTGCATGAAAGATGTCAGACATTCAGATATTAATGTGTGGTAGCCAATTTTTAAATGTTGGCACAAATGTAAAATAGGTTTAAGGCCCTGTGAGGGTTAAACAGTACACTTCCACTATTGGTCTCTGTCTATAGAAAGACATTTTGTGGCCTCTCCCTTGTATATTCCTCTGAAGATGAAGAGTCTTTCTGTTTATATCTATTTATATAGATAATTTTTCTACAATGTACAATATGCATGTGCATAAATGAAAATCCACACATATACGAACACACAAGTACATCCATGCAGCAGGTGTATGGCAAACAATAGAACTCAAACCATGGTAAGTATTATTAGATGTATAGCATGTTTGTGTGTGTATGTATGTATGTGTGTGTGTGTGTGTGTGTATATATATATATACACACACACACACACACACACACACACACACACACATATCACATATATGTAAACATTTTAATGTATAATGCCCATGCTCACATATTTACCAAGTTTTTACAGTATTATAAGTGGCCTTTTTGCATTCAGTTCATGGCCCTTTTAAGAACTCATAGCCTGATATTAGTAATAAATTTTAAACTACCTCCAAATAAATCTCCAATCCAAGAAAATAAATTTAAAAACTTATATATTTATGTGAATTTTTTCAATAAATAAAAAATAAAAATGAACATCTGGCATACACAATATGGGTAAATTTCAAAAACATATAATTTAGCAAAAGAAGGTAGGCAAGAAAGATTATCTACTGTGTAATTCCATTGATATGAAATTGAAGAACACTCAAAATTAATAAACTGTAATAGAAATCAGAACACAGGAGCTGGGGATGTAGCTCAGTAGTAGAATGCGTGCCTAGCATATACTAGACCCTAGGTTCCATTCCAAGCAAAACAAAAAAATAAAATTTAAAAAATCAGAACATAGATTACCTTTGGTATATAGAAATCAGGCAGAAGGTGCATGAGGGAAAAATGTGAAGTGATAGAGTCGCATTGTATTCATAAGGGTGTGAATTACACATATATGTGCATTTATGAAAATATTCACTTAATATCTACATTCAAGGAATAATAATTTTAAATTGTTCAATGCATTAAATAACCCGCATGCTTCCTAAAAACATTAGCTGCATATTTACATAAACACATTATTAAAATTATAAAATAAAATTTGATCCCATAAAAACAATAAAAATTTCTTCAACCCCACTATATTGTTTAAAACAAACAATAGGTTATGAATAAAGGCTATTTTTCATTCATTAGTTGCACACATAAAATCTGAGAAAAGACCCAATTATTTTTTCATGTCTGTCCATCTACTATTGCTTATTATTTTATGGTTTGTTCATGAACTCTATGGAATGCAGTTAAAACTTGGAAATTTTGTGAAGGATTATGGAAACTGTAAAGAAACTCAATTACATTATAATATACAGTAAATATAGCTATCTGAAATTATATTGGATTAGTATTGATCTGGAGACATGCAGTAAATTACTTTGAATAAAAAAATAAAATTATAAGACCTAAAATTAATTTTTGTTCTCCAAAATAAAATTTAGAAAAAATGAATCAAGTTATTTGCATTCCAAATAAAGGTAACAGTGCAGTTTACTGTTATAACACTCTACACTTTTCAAAATATATAGTAATTTGAACTTGATTTTTCTCAAATTCAGAAGAAGATAGAACTTTTTAAATCTTCTAGTTTACTTTTGATGAATGACAAAAGATGTTGAATTTTGGGAAAAAAACAGTGTTCATGATAATTATCTTAAGGATTATCTTAAAAGGATTCTGAAATAAACCTTTATGTTCAAAAGTAATGAGTAGGTGAAAACTATCAATAAGCAAAGTTCTTCAAATAAATGTTCTAGGTTACCTCAAAGATAACCTAAGTACAAGAAATGATACAATTGTCAAACTATTTTAAAGAAAACAAAATTAATATTCAAGTGAAAAGAACATCAAGATTGGTAGAATACAAAACTCTGAAAATACATTTCTATGAAACAAAAAGAACACATAAGAAAAAAATCAAAATCAACCTTTTCAGAACTCCGAAAACTAATCAAAAATAGCAAAAATCTTAACACCACTTATTAAAAAAATTAGCTAATCTTCATTAAGAATAGCAAACTTAGAGAAATTTAATTTTCCCTATTCCTATCACCCCTCTCTCCAAATCTGTTAGCCTTGGGGGAAGAAAAGAAAAATCAGCTTAACAGCAAATGAAGGGAACAAACTGGGTTTAGAGCTCCTCACAAATACCCATTCCTAGAGGACTATTACTATTGATCTGTCTTACAACTACCTGAAAAAGCCCCTTTCAAGGACTTCTTCATCTGTTCCAATCCAGAACTTGTTCAGTGAAGAAAGCTCTATACCTAGAAGCCATTATTTAATCTTGCAACTACCTAGAAGGTTAAACAGCATGGGACAAATGACATGACAGACAAGAAAATTAAAAGACAAATCAGGAAAATAAGATGAACATAGGAAACTGTGTAAAACACTGACATAACTCTAGGGAACTCATAGACCACATCATGTGCAGGATTATAGGTATGCCCAAAAGAGACCCGAGATTGCTCTAATCTCTCATGTTTGACAATCCCTGGGTCTCTGCATAAGCAAGAAGTAAAGGCTAAGACAGAGTTGTAAACTGCTAGAGTGTTGAAAATGTTCTTCATCATACACATAGAACTTCTCAGTAAAGGTTGGGACAATAACTGGATCAAAACATTTTTCCAATTTTGTTCAATCATTAGCTGACCATAAATTAGGCAAGAATATGTTTGAGGGACTGTCTGAAAAAGAATGCAGAATCTACAAAATTATTTCAAGAATGTCACTTAAAAAGTAACATTAAAAACAAACCCTGGGGCTGGGGATGTGGCTCAAGTGGTAGCATGCTCGCCTAGCATGCGTGAGGCACTGGGTTCGATTCTCAGCCCCACAAAAAAATGAAATAAAGATATTGTGTCCACCTAAAAAACTAAAAAAATAAATACTTAAAAAAAAACCCTGGCAATAAGCTATTCACATGAAAAGGGGAAAAAGGGCAGGTTACCTTTCAACCACTTACTTTATTAACAAATAGCATTAACAGAGACAGAATATTTCTCATAATCTGTTCAGATTAACAAAGGAATGTTGATATATTTAAACAAAAAAATTAGAGTTGCATGGAGGAAGGGGGACTTGATTTCCAGAGTAATCATATTATATTATTTAAAGTGTCCCATTTTGAAAAAAAACATATAAGATATACAGCATAAAACTGAAAGTTATAACCTATATGCAGGGGGGAAAATATCATCAAAAGTACTATTGCAGGGGGAGACCAAAATACACTTAGTAGAAAAAGATTCTAAATAAGCTATTGTAAACAAATGTAAATAACTAAAGAAAACCATACCTAAAGAAAACAAACGTAGGTGTAATAACTGTCTCTTCAGCTAGACAATAAATTTATAGAAATAATATCAAGGTAATAGACTTAAATTCTAAAGTAGTAAAGTACAATAACTGAAATGAAAAATTCTATAGAGGAGCTCAATGGCAGATTTGATCTGTCAAAATAAAGAATGAGCAAGCATGAAAACAGATCAATTCAAATTATCCAGTCTAAGGGGGAAAAATGAAAAGACAAAATAAATTGAACAGAGTATCAGAGATATACTGGATATATTAAAATAATAGGAAATACATAATAGGAGTTCCAGGTGAAGAGAAGAGGGATTAAAAAAAAGCAAAAAAGAATATTTGAAGAAATAATGGCTTAAACTTTCAAATTTTGTTGAACAATATTAATTGTTCTACTAATGGAACAGAAAAGAAGATGGAAAGACAAACCCACATAAACACAGTTATCAACTAGACAAAGGCACCAAAAACATACATTGGAGAAAAGACAGCCTCTTCAACAAATGGTGCAGGGAAAACTGGAAATCCATATGCAGCAAAATGAAACTAAATGTCTATCTCTCACCATGCACAAAATTCAACTCAAAGTGAATCAAGGACTTAGGCATTAGGACAGAGGCTCTGTGCCTAATAGAAGGAAAAAGTAGGCACAAATCTTTATCATGTCAGCTTAAGAACTGACTTCCTTAAAAAGACTCCTAAAGCACAAGAAGTAAATTCAACAATCAATAAATGGGATATACTTGAACTAAAACTTTCTTCTGAGCAAAGGAAACAATCATTAATGTGAACAGAGAGCCGACAGAATGGGAAAAAAATCTATCACGTGTACCTCAGGGTAGAGCATTAATCTGTAAGATATATAAAGAACTCAAAAAAGTCAACAACAACAAAAATAACCCAATCAATAAATGGGCTAAGGAACTGAAAAGACACTTCACAGAAGAATAAATGTAATTGATCAACAAATATATGAAAAAATGTTCAACATCTCTAGCAAATAGAGAAATGCAAATCAAAACTACTCTAAGATTTTACCTCACTCCAGTCAGAATGCCAATTATCAGGAATACAAGAAACAATAAATGTTGCCAATGATGTGGGGAAAAAGTTACCCAAACGCTGCTGGTGGGACTGCAAATTGGTATAACCATTATGGAAAGCAGTATGGTGATTTCTCAGAAAACCTAGAATGGAACCACCATGTGACACAGCTATCCTACGCCTCAGTCTTATACTCAAAGGACTTAAAATCAGCATAGTGCACTGACAAAGGCACATAAATGTTTGGATCAGCTCAATTCACAATAGCCAAACTATGGAACCAACCTAGATGACCTTCAAAAGTTAAATGGATAAAGAAAATGTGGTATATTTGTACAATGGAATATTATTCAGCCTTAAAGAAGAATGAAACTATGGCATTTGCAGGTAAATGAGTGGATCTGGAGACATCAGGCTAAATGAAATAAGCCAATCCCCCAAACCAAAGGCCAAATGCTTTCTCTGATATGGGATGCTAATTCACAATGGGGGATTAGGAAAAATAGAGGTACTTTTGATTAGGCAAAGGGGAGTGAAGGAGGTAGGGGCTTTGGGAATAGGAAGGATAATAGAATGAATTGGACAATATTACCTTATGTACATATGATTCCATAACCAATGCAATTCTACAACATGTACAACCAGAAGATTGAGAATTTATACTCCAGTTATGTATGATGTGTCTACTGTTATGTATAACTAATTAAAACAAATTAAAAAAGAAGAAGAAATAGAAAATTGAAGCAGACCTAAGACAAGTAAAGCCACTGAGTTATTATCTAGAAGGCAAAAATTTTCACCATTTCTATTCAACATTTTACTACAAATGCTATCCATAAAACTCAGGCAAGAAAAATAAATAAAAGGCATTCAGAATGCAAAGCAAGAAATAAAACTATTAGTATTTACAGATTTTTTGTATTAAAAACCCTAAAGAATCCATACACATATAA
This sequence comes from Marmota marmota marmota, assembly GCF_001458135.2. Taxonomy (NCBI): domain Eukaryota; kingdom Metazoa; phylum Chordata; class Mammalia; order Rodentia; family Sciuridae; genus Marmota; species Marmota marmota. Next base: position 17,473,494 of record NW_026000249.1, on the reverse strand, counting down.
AAATATTACATTTAAAACAAGTACGGCAAAGACACAGTGTTTGAAATAAAGCTATAACAATTTGATTTGTATTTACTTGAACAATATGAAAACTATATTAGGAAAACTAATTCATTTATAATAACATCTGAAATAATGAAATAGCTAGAAATAAACTGTACAAAAGTATAAGAAAAATATGCCTAAAACTACAAATAATTGTTGATAAAAATGAAAGATAACCTAAATGAGATATTGTATGCTCATCAATCAAAATATTGAACATTATTACAATAGAAATCCTCCCCAAGTGATCTGAAGATTCAAAGCAATATTTAGTAACCTCCCAGCTTCCTTTGGGCCAAAACTTATATGGTGTTCCCAAAATTCATGTGAAAATACAAGGGACCAGAGGTAACAAAAACAATCTTGAAAACAAGAACAATGTCAGAGGACTTCTCATTCCCAATTTCAAAACTTAATGGAAAGAAAAAGTAACCAAGACTGTGTGGTACTGGCAAAGGAATAGACTTAGATCAAAGGAATGGGATTAATCTAAAATAAACCCTCATACTTACAGTCCATTGATTTTTGACAAGGGCACCACGACAATTCAATGGGGAAGACAGTAGTCTTTTCAAAAAATGGTCTATTGAAAATTGTGTATTCACATGTGAAAAATGCAGTTATATCCCCATCTCAAATTAACAACAAATAGACTACAAATCTAAATCTAAGAGGTGAAACTACAAAAGTCATAGTAGAAAAACACTGTTACAAATTTTCCAAATATTGGGTAAGGAAATTATTTATCACAAATGACACACACAAAAAAACAAGAAAAATGGACACATCTGATATCATCAAAATTAAAACCTTTTGTCCTTCAATATGCAACATCAAGAAAATCCAAAGACAATATACAGATTAAAAGTCATAAAAAGAATCTTTATGATAATGGATTTGCATTGAGAATACATTGTAGAAACTTCTGAGTCAACGCCACTAAAACATGGGCAAAGAATGTGAAAAGATGTTTCTAAAGAATATACAAAATCAGACTGGGGTTGCGGCTCAGTGGTAGAGCACTTGCCTAGTATGTGTGAGGCCCTGGGTTTGATCCTCAGCACCACATTAAAAAAAATAAATGAATAAAGCTATTGTATTCAACTACAACTAAAAAGTAAATATTAAAAAAAGAATATATAAAATGGCTACTAACCACAAAAAAGGGGCTTTTCATGTTTTCAATTATGTGATAATGCTAAAAAAATGTAATATTTTGAAATTACTTGAAATTGAATAATCATTAAAACATTAGAAATATTAGATGTTTTACTGTGAGGAAGCTTGATGTTTATTAGGACTGTTGTTCAAATATAAACATCTCATTTAAATAAGTGCTAGTTCACATTTAGTTCCTCATTCTAAATGGGGACTTTGATCTTGCATGAACTCATTGGCTACAGGTCTAAAGGCTAATTTCTAAATTAATTTTTCAATTTATAACAATAAAACCCAGCATGTAATTCTGAAAGTAGCAAAATGATTAGTATCACTAAATTTACAAACTGATCTAAAAATCTAGCCACATGCCAAAAATGGAAGAGTAAACTGATGTAGACACAAACATTGAAAACTCTCAGGCCCTTTGGAAAATTATCGTGGTAAAGTGGGATAAACTGTACACATAAAGGTGTTACTAGAGAACACAGTTTGAGGCACTGCATCTGAAGAAAATGTATTTTAATATATTAGAATATAGTTAATGGATATATTAAATTTTGAACCACTGAAATATACAACCATTGCTTAAAATAGTCTCTTAATTAAGCTAACAGAAGAGATACTAAAATGTTAATGACATTCAATATTTGTAGGAGAGCCAAACAACTCACATCTTAATTACTTCTCCAACTTCATCTTCACTGCAAGAACTAATAAATGAATAAAATTTTTCAGTAGTACTGACAGGGAAATTAATTCAATGTACAAATAGCTACCATGCAATATAAATTTTCTTCCAAGCCATTTTAGGTAAAGGCAAAATTTAATTGTTCAATTTTTCTTTTCTAAAAAAGAGATCAAAAACACTTGAGGATTCTTCATAAGAGTGAAAAAAACAGGATAACCAAGTTAGAAAAACTTCATGGTGACTACATCAAAATCTTCCTATTTCACATTAAATAGTGAATTTAGAAATATTTTATTTTCAATATTATCTGATATTTTATAATGAATGAACACTACTCCAGTCTAGTCTTGACAAGACTAATGACCAAAATGAGAAATAAGTTTTGCATAGACAGTTATTATATTTTCAGCTTTTAAAACTAGAGAAGAATGGGATTCTGAGGTTTGGGTTTTAGACAATATAAATATTTGGAAATTTAAGAAAGTGAAGATAATTTCAATGAAAATATGAAATTATTCAGCCCCCAAAATATTTATGCTTCATATATATTAGAGCACTTCTCAAAAAGTGTCCTAATCAGTGAATACTATATTTTGCAAAAATAGCAAATTCGAATGCCAATACAAAAAACTACCTATATTCAAATAAATTCAATTTAATTATCCACACTGCTCCTTGCCAACATTTACATGATAATTAATGTTCTCAGCAAATTTAAAACTACACACTTTCTTCTTATAATCAGGCTGCCTCTCAAACCACCTGAACTTGCAAGGAAACTTGTCATACAAAATGCCCCATTTCCTTTTCCTATCCTCAGTGCTCTATGACTATATCGAAACGACGTTTGTCTTCACTATTACTGGGCCTAAAATATCCGTGACTACCATATTCATGTAATATCCAGGTAAAAGAACAGTATGGTACCAGAATAACATTTCAAAACCAGTTAATGTTATTTACAAAGAAGTAATTCTTGAAGTACCCATGGGATCAGTGGAATTCTATTAAACCTCATTAAGTCATTGATACTGTATTTAATTTTTTTTTAAAATATAATCAGTTTTTAATTTTTACACATAAAAATTTCAACTACAGTGTCATCTAACTTTTCAAGTTTTTGTTTATTTTGTACATTCTTGTTTTCCATTTCTCATCACAAAGTTACACAAATATTTATAAGTTTTAGCATTTTATAAGTTATATTTTAATATATAATTAATCTGGTATGTGTATATACATTGCCTGTGATATGAGATGAGATATGTATTACTTTCTTTTAATTAAAATGCCATTATTCAAGATTCCAGGATGAAAAAGATAAATCAGAGTAAAAACTGTTTAATAAGGTATTTATAAAGGTAAGGGCAAGGTTGAGGGAAACCAACAAATTTTGTGAAGCACCTTTCCTTCTGTAGACTTGGAGAGGTAGGAGGTGAAAGAAGAGAGTGCCATTATGAAAACCTTGTAGGAGAAGGCAACCTAACTGAAGTTATTCCCACCAAAAGCATGTAGAAACCAACTCACAGTCTAATAGAATCTTATAGGGAGTAATAAAGCACCTCGCTCTACTCTTGTATATTCTAAGTTCATCTCTTTGGTGTCCGTTTCTGACAGAACTCAACAAGAAATCACATAACAAGGGGACTTATCATGCAGCCTATAGCATATGTCTCAGCAAAAGGTGACAGATGGAGAAAGGAGCCAATATGGCAGCCATTGGTTACATGAGGCTACTGAGTATTTGAAATGTTGTCTAGTCTGAATCGAGGCGTGCTATATGTTAAATAGACATTAGTTTCCAAAGACTTGCTAGGATAAACAAAATGAACATGAAATATCTTACTAACAATTATTTTCTTTGCAAATTATGTTGGTAATCCATTGAGTTAAATGAAAATATATTAAAATTAATTTCTCTATTTGTTTAAAAAAGAAGTAAAGGAGAACAAGGTAACATAAAAATATAATCAGTTATGATTTAGTGAAGTAAATTTTCAATATTTGACACTTTATTCAATTGCAAAGTTACCATATATTCTATTAAAGAATCTCAACTATGCTTGTGTAGGTTTTTGAAAGAAATGGCATCATGATTTTCCATTTGAGTACAATGAGTAAAACAAAGTTCTATAATACTATAAGGAAAACTGAATGATTTACAGTAATTATGAAGTTTTGGGAAATAGTGATTGATTTATATCTCTCTCAAAGTGACAATAAATGAAATAATTCAAAAATCTGCCAAGATATTCACACTTGAGAAGGAAGTGATTTCCTCAACAATTGGAGTAATAACATGACATCACGATGTTACCACCATACTGACCATCCTTTAAAGAAGGTCTGTAAGCTCCCTACTATGGGGTCATTCTCCATCAATGACAATGTCTGATCAGAAAGCTTTCTAAAATTACTAACTTTTGATCGCATATAAACACTCCAACATTTTGTTGGAAACTTCACTTCTAATAAATATTAAGACATTTTAAAGAATTATTTTGCCATATGCCAAGTTCTCATTGGTTTCATAAAATCAATTTTTTAATATTGTTAAGGAGCTACGTTCTGCCAGTACTGTATTAATTGATGCTAGGACTTTTGCAACCATGCATAGGGCTAGAGTTCTACAGTTCAAAATGTCACAATGAAATGTACCTCCTGGAAGCTGTTAGAAGATAGCCACCTTAGCATAGACATCTTCATATCCTTCATAACATTTGGTAAAGTGATTTAGAATTAATACAGATATAATTAATAAATACACTGATACAGAAAAGACATGTTGTATAAAATATTCAGGATAATTTAATCTATACAACATAGTTATGCTTAGGAGTTTAAAATAATTAAGAGTCTGTGCCATAAGGTGTTCTCTAAGGTCAGAAGATAATCTCCCAGTGGAAAGATTGGGTGGGGGCACCATTTAGGTATAGTTGAATGGCAGTTGTATTCTTCACTGTGTGTCTTAAATCACTGCAACTATGCAAAGTATTATTTTAAATAAGATCACAGTGATGCTATTATTGTACTTTCAATGTACAAAATATCAGGGCAGGACTAAGGAGATACAAATATGGGCAGTGGTAGAAGGAGAGGATATGACAGCAGCAATAGAACACAACTGTACTAAGATTAATGAAATTTATATGGTGGAAGAAAGAACTAGAGTCAAGGAAAGAAGGGGGGAGAGAGATTATCAGAAAACTGAAAAGGTAAGATGGAGACAGAAGTATCATAGTGGATACCATAAATATGGAGCTGTTTCAGAGTTGAAATAAAAGAAGGATCAAGTCTATTTTGATCTGAGGAAATTAATAAATCTAAGGCTTTTAACCAGGCTTCTGGCAATCTTTGAATGAACAATCACAGAAGCTATTTGTAGTCCTTATTAAATAAATTAAATGAATGAGACAATATCAACAAGACACCAAGAAAAGTAGACAAAGGTTTCTCAATGAAGATAGGCCACTAAAATATAACTAGTGAGGAAGAACATGGATATAGCAATTAAAGAGCCATGGGAATCTCAAGAGGTTTTATGAAATGGGCTGATGGAAACAATGCAAAATAAAAAAGAAAATCTCTTTAAAGAGGTTCTTGATCACTCTTTCCAGCAGTAAATTTGGACTTCTGGTAAATTCCCAGGTTAATAGAGCACTCTGGGACATCCCTGGCAATGATATAGCAGTTCAGTGTATGACCGAGTTGGCTGTAAATCAAAGATACAGCATCAGAAAAGTAACAGGAGTCAATGGAAGTAGTACAGGACCAAGATGTGGGTTCTTGATAATGTCTTAGCAGCTAATTATGACCTTGGCACACTCCCTTCCATCACTTGGCCTGATTTCATTTTCCATAACAAGATGCAACTGAACAGAGTAGTTTCCAAGATCCTTTTAGTTCTGAGATCCTTTAACAGTAGAAAGAATTTTCATTTCATCTTCCTCAACCAACCATTTCCCGCATGTATTCTCCCGTCCTAAATTAAAAATGGACTATCCCCTGGAAACACCTCACTGCCAAAAAAGGGGGTGGAAAGACAAACCTAGGAGGGTAGGTGGGAAGAATTATTTAAGGATGAGGGTGCTTCATGGGAAGAATTAATTAGGCACAAAAGGACTGTGTCAGGAATAAGATATTTTCTTGTATCACGTAGCAGGGTAACATAAGGATTGGTAACTTTTTGCAATAAAGGGTCAGAGAGAGTAAATAATTTTTAGGATTTGTAGGCCATATAAATTCTATGTCACTTCTTCTTCTTTCTATTTCTACAAACTTTTAAAATCATTCTTAGGTTGTGTGCAGCACAAAAACAGGCTATGTGCCACATTTGTCAGTACAACAGTTGGCTGACCTGTAATCTAACAGGTCATTATGAACATATATACAGAGAACTAACATAAAATTTAACTAAACCATTCTATCCCATCATCCTAGATGTGAAACACATATAAAATGTTATAGTATATAAAATATATATGTAACCTATAGGATAATTATATAATATACCAATTATACCAATATTAATAAAATATAAAAGCTCTATATTATGATCTTCAGCCCATTTTAATGCACCAGTAACAATTTCATTGAAATATTAACTGAATAGAAAACTTGAGACTTAATGGGTTAAAGGTATTGAAGGAAATATAGAAAAAGTCCTATGAGACTACGGATGAACTCCTTCTTAGGGGAGTGCTTCAGTGAGCATCATGTGGAGCTGTTTGAAGGACTCTTTCTGTGCAGAATTCAGTATCTTCCCAGAGAATCCTGTATCATCTGGAAATAAGCCAAATGGGTGTTGGAAGGGAAAGGAGAAAACTGATTCCCTGTAATCACAGGAATAAATGTAGACACTAAAGCTATCAAAATATCTGCCTTTTATTATGAATCATTTTTAAAATCTACCCTACATCTATGCATATTGGTTAAATAATAAATCTATTTCTGTCATAATTTAAGACACTTTGATTTAGAGTTTGTTTTGAACAAAATCATGCTAATTAATGTGAAAGAGAAACCTCTTCCCATTGCTAAACCTAACCCAATTTCTGGCCCTCACTCAATGGTACATGTCATCTTCAGGCACCCAATCCATCAGGTATCTCATCTCAGGGCTTAAGAAAGCCCAGGGTATGGTACAACTTGAAGATAATGGGAGGCTAGGGTATATCTTGGTAATATTGCTTACAAATTTGTTTAAAATGTTTACTTTTGCCTGGGTAAAATATATAGAGTAAAAATGCCCTATGTTACAATATACTGTTTCATAATATATCTCTAGATTTATATGTACCTTCATAATACTGCTCAAGTGTTAGTACTCAGAATTTTTTTTTCTAGAAACCTAAAGGACTTTGCAATTTTAGAAACTGATTTTGGAATTACACATTCTGCTCTAGACCAAATAATGGTCCCTTGATTCTGTCTATGTCCTAAATCCAGAGCCTATAAATGTTACAATGAAGAGACATTCAACAACTTAAAATCTAGGAATAAATTAAATACTAAAAAAGTTCACAGAATCATAAAAAAGTGTAATGTAACTTCTTCAACTTTTACATGTGTACATGCACATATGTTAAATTCAAGTGAATACTTAACCTTTCCTGTTCAGATAGTTTTTAATTAGGCTAAAATGTCTCAGTCCCAAGATGAATATTTTTTTAAAGTCAGGAAATGAACTTTAGCCATATTCTTTCTTAATTCATTACTAGAGGCCTTTCTATGATTGATAGCTCTAAATGTTACCATTTTCTGCTGGATTTGTGTTGCCTGTTGTCACCTCAGCATTATTATTGCTCCTTTGTATTCTACATTGCAAGGAGGAACCAATAATTATATTTTCTAGAATTCCTTTACCTATATGTTCCAGGACTGTTATGGTCCATTAGGAGCATCTGCACTTTCCTTGGCAGTTGAGGAAGTGCAGGTATAGCAAAATCAAATGGTATATGTAGTGTCCACAGTAGCTTCTGAGCAAGCTCCTCCAGTGAATTCCCCCCTGCCCCCATACATATATAGCCACTAATGTCTTTCCACATACCCATTGTTCTTATATCATGAACTCAAACACTAAGGTCCCTACCTATCTGACTTCAGTTTTTTAAAATAGTCTTGTATTCTTTTAATTTTAAGTTGAAACTCTTCCAAATTGGAGTGACTTTGAGTTTCCTGACAAAACTCTAATACATGTTTACTGTTTATCTTGACTCTGTGAACCATGCTTTGTTGCTATTTGAATAACAAAGCAGCTGGTTCAAGCAGTGAGTAGAATAATCCAGCATTGTACCAGATGATATATGTCACTAATACATAAGCAAACACAAGAAATGTGCAAAGCAATGATTCAGGCTCTGCAATCAATTAGTTGCATACCATTAAGACAATCCCTTTATCACCACAAACATCAGTTTCCCCACTTGTGAGAAAGGGGTAGGCATAGACTGGGTCAAGAGTCGTCTTCAGAATTAATAATTTCATCATGTATACATCAATGCTATGTCAATGACAAAGTTCTCTCATTCCACAGGGAAATAAACTATACACTTACAGAAAATAACAACATGATCCCCAAATGCTTTAATGTTTTCATATTTGGTAGAATTTTTTTGTAATTTTTATACTGAATATACTAGAAAAATTTGATTTGGTGATATTTTTTAAAATATAGAATCTCCTCTGTAAAAGAATCTCATTGCATTAAGTGGATTTTCATTTCTAAATATAGAGCATACATTACTATGTTTATGCATTAATTCCAATGTAAAAAACATCTTCATTCATGAGAAGAAATATTTGGGAATCAAAATTTAATTAAAGACAATCTAATTTTGTCCAATCCCTTGGTATACATAGAAAAGAATGCATGTAATTCTTATTGTTACATATGCAAATATCCATGAAAACATAAAACATGATGCTAGGTATATTAACATTTGCCTCTGGAGTTATACATAAATAGTTCTGCATTATGGGTTTCTGGAACAATTCTGATCTCATACAATTTTACTGTTTTTAACAAAAATTATTCACCACCTGTAGGGTTGAATGGAATTTTAAATACCTATACAATTTCATAAACATTTACAACTAATAGCATCTCTCATTAGTGATGGGTTCCTATGTTTATTAACAAATTTAGTGTTTAAAAATGTGTGTCTGGCTTAAACTTCATTTTAGTTTATCCTAAGAGTGAATAAATTTGTTTTAGCCGGTTTATTTACACAGGCTTCGGCAAATACTGGTAACAGTACAATATATTCTACAAGACATATTTATTTGCAATACGGATGCAATATGGATATTTACTAAAAAATTCTTCACTAAATGAAGAAAGTATTAATAACAAATTAACTTGCTCCAGATCACATCTTGTAAAATACATATATACACAGAACAATTTTAATTACTGGTATATCAAAATTGTCCAAACAAAACTTTGAATAAATGATTATGAGAATCATGGTGCTTCATTTTCACAGAAACAACTGTACCTCTTTGAGAGAATAACTACTTTTTAAAAATTGTTAAATTTATTTTTAACTGATACATAAAAATAGAAAACTTGTGCATGTTAATGATGTATCCTGTGGTATTTTCATTCATGCATACATTGTGTAACTGATTTTAGAGTATAGTTTCAGAGTAATTTTTTGTTAAAACCAGGGATTGAACCCAGGAGCATTTAACCACTGACCCACATCCCCAACCCTTTTTATTTTTTTTTATTTTGAGTCAGGGTCTCACTGAGTTGTTTGGCCCTTGCTAAGTTGCTGAGGCTGGCTTTGAACTTGGATCCTCCTCCCTCAGCCTCCTAGGATTACAGGCATGTCCTACCAAGCCCAGCTCAGAGTAGTTTCACCATAAACATCTTCAAATCTTTTCCAAAGGGACTGACCTGATAGGCACAGTCACAGATAGGCCTTATTTGTGCTTATCTGTTCCTTTCTGACTCACAGATAGGCACAAATAAGGTAGAATGCTTTCATGGCTCTTGCAGAGCTCCTATAGTTCAGGAGTATGTACTAAGGAAAAAGGTAAGTACAAGTATGGCATCTAGTTTTAAAATGTTTCTCATTCTCTATATAATGCAAAAAGAACTGTGTACATATTTCAAATATTTCACAAATACTTGGTCCATAATTTCTCAGAGAGCACAGAGAAACCAGATGGTACAGGAGAAAATAGTGGAAGCTCAGAAGTTAGGTCATGTTCAAGATATCAGTCAGACTATAAATCAGAAGAAATTTAGTTTTACTTAGCTGAGAAACTTAAATGAAAGCCCTATACTCACTTAAGAATTTTTTGAGAACTGTGAAATTAACCTATTTTACATACAAAATTTATGAGAATCAAGTTATAAATCATTAACCCTAAGTCACATGAAAAACAAAAACCCAAATAGGATTCAAATTTTCAGGACTTAACCAATCTTCAGAGTTCAAGATGAAAGCACATTTTATGTATCTGTGGTCCTATATTCTATTCCCATAATAAATATAATTAGTGTAATAAATTAAATCAAATTCTCAATCTAAACCACTCATTTGTTGAAATTATTTTATGGAAATTTTCCCACTTTAACTGCCGGTTGTATAATATATTTGACATTAGCCAGTGTTTTATTTTGTTATACCATAATCAAATAACAAATTTAAGGTCAGAAACTCTGAAACTCTTCAGCTTCAAAACTTTCATTTGCCCAGATATTAGTCATTACTTCCTTAAAATGGAGACTTAAAGTTCAATGTCCAAAAGCGAGTCTTACCAAAACAGCAATTTTCATTTCCTTAAGTTTTTATAAATCCAAAATTGTGCTCTCAAGTGGGTTCTAAATAAATAAATGTTTTCTTTCACAAATCTCTCTCCACAAAACCCAATATTAGACTTGCTGGCATGACTAAGCTATGCCTCTGGCATCATGATTTATCCTCTTACCATTTGATTTGTAATTTAAGCGTCAGCAGTAGAAATCATGATCAAAAGTGAAAAGGTGCCTAGAGCTTTCAGACAGTCATGATAATTATGTACATTACTAAACTGCTCAATCATATCCAGACCAACAATCCTGTCACCATTTACAACTCCAATGATTTTAAACTCTCCCCACTGAAAAAGAAAAGTGCTTGCCATTAAATGACATGTCCATCATTCAGCTATATGTCAGGTCAACATTACCAAAAGGTCATCTTCTAGAGGAGATTTAATAGAACCTGTCTGGAGAGCATTAATTATTAAATGATCTGCTTATATTCTAAGATAAAATTACTAGTAACACAACTTGGAGCAAAAGTAACAACACTTAGCAGAGGTTATCCAAAACATTTTGCAAAATGGACCCCCAAACCTTTTCCAGCTTGTCCATTCTAATTTAAAACAACATATCTCCTGTTTTATAGTAACTGTTTCCATTTCTTTTTTCTGTGCTTGGTATATGACTGGTATTATTGGTTAGAGATGTCTCTAAGAACATTATAAATTATAGTGATTCAATTAAGGGTCTCTTTTTAAGATTATTCCACAGATTTTGGTAATCTGTTGTTCTCTCAGCATGGTAGCTTCTAAGCATTGTCCTCTTATCCATCATTTTGAAAGGTCTGCCTGATAGATAGGTGACCTACTGCAAATAAACTGATACTCAGAGTTCATGGTTACTGACTTATAGATTATAGGGTCTAAGGTCTTAGAAGTGATAGAGTGGGAGAACACTGGGTCATAAGAAACACTTGATTTTTTTCTGTGTCTTCCTTGTACAATTATTATTTATAATACTGTTCTAGAAATATCACTGAGTATATATAAATGTTGATCCCTTTATCATAATCCCAGATAAGCACTTTTAAGTTTCATGAACAGTTATGGGATCCAATTCCATATAAGTGTAACTGAGTGAATGTTTTTATATTATCTTAGTTTATATATCAAATAATTTACTGTGGCCATTATAATTAAATTATTGTTAAAAATATTATAGCTTGGGATGGGGACGTGGCTCAAGCGGTAGCGCGCTCGCCTGGCATGCGTGCGGCCCGGGTTCGATCCTCAGCACCACAAACAAAGATGTTGTGTCCGCCAAAAACTAGAAAATAAATATTGAAAAATTCTCTCTCCTCGCTCTCTCTCTCTCACACTCTCTCTAATTA
>NW_026000249.1:17437620-17461429 GCF_001458135.2 Marmota marmota marmota | reverse complement strand
TAATATTATGGCTTAAATTTAGTAAGGACTGAATATGTATCCAAGACTGTGCTAAGTGCTTTACTTCTATTACTTATATTATCCATAATGTTATGAGAGAGATGAATTGTTATTCCTACTTCACATATGAGTAAACTGGAGTACAGAGTCTAGTTACTTTTCCAAAGCATCACAACTAGTGGTGGAGCAGATCTTCAAATGTAGTTTCTCTTTTCACTTGAAAGCTCTAGGCTAATTTTAAAGTACATAATATATTCATCCTTGAGCTCATTAGCTTTTTCACCCTGGGTTTTCCTTCATCTTCTAACCCAACTGTGACCTCTACATTATCATAATGCCTTTCCACCACTCAACACTTAACACTCTTTTTTCCTCCTATCAAATCTTCCCTAGAAATAAAGCATCACTCTTTCAACAAGTACCTTTATGTTATGTAGGGAGTAATCATTTGGCCTGAAGAATGAAAATGCAACACTAGAACTTCATTCATTTTTAAGCCTGTGAAACAAGCTGCAATCAAAAGTGAGGAAGATTTTCTTGGAGTTAATAAAAAGATATCAAGTAGACCCTGTCTTGAATGGGAGAAAAACCCATTTATATACCACAATACTATTTGTAAGGTTTTTGAGAATATCATCTCTATTCTTAGGAAAACAATGGAAGATTATATAACAAAAGATAGGGCCCAAGGAGAGGAAAATATAGGTGTCTGATCTTGGCCTTATATCTACTTTGTTGCAAATGAACTCTAAAACTTGAATTTACAGAGATAACGAGATGATGCATTTGAAAATTGACTTGGAAAACTCCTATACCCCTATTTTTATGGATAGGATTAAAACTTAGTCTTAAATAAACATGAAAGGCATGTCAAAATTGTGGTTAAAGATCAAATCCATAGTTTATAAATTAAAGAAACAAAAGTAAAATTCAAAGAGCAAACTTTGCCAAAGGATCCTGAATGTTAGTTCAAACTTTGGAGTATGGGTTACAAAGGCTCAGATGCTGACTGCAGGGGTTGGGAGTTGCATCCCATCACTAGTACTGCCCAAGAGACTGCAGACCAAATCACAGTTAAAGACTATAGTGCACGGATCTGCTTTTGGAGGCCTATGGGGTGAAAAGCAGGATCAAAGCAAATATTTGATGTTGTTATAAAGGATTCAAACACAAGGCAAAACAAAATGTAGAGGAAAAGACTAGATTTGGGCAACTGTGCCCAGAGACCTGAAAGAGGCCACTGGTTTCACTAACCATTGACATGTCTACTATTTGAAAGGTCTAATCATAAAACCGCCTTAGTGACTTTGCGTAACTTTTGTGATTTGGGTGAAATAATATCTGGCGGCAGCTTGACTCAATCCCACAAAGTATATACAATTTCACAATAATTGGCAATTTCAATTAAGAGCCAGAAACTCAAAGAAGAATTGCAGTGTAATGAAATGTTCCCATAAGTTTGCTATGTGATGTTTAAACCTAGATCCAACAGACATCATATGCTGCTTTCATATAGAGGGGTTAGACAGAGAAAAGGAAATTAATATTCTGATTGTGTATCAATTTGTGACATGAGCCAAACTACACTATATACTATATCTCATTTTATCTTTGCTACCATCATAAGAGGTTGATACTATTAACCATAATTTACTCAAGGTGGAAACCAATGTTTCAAAATATTAAATTTCTTGTGTTGAGCTGCCCAGGGTAAAATGGTTAAAATCAAGTTTTAAACTTTAAACTGGCAGAACCATTGAAATAACAAACATAAGCACATGATTGTTCGTGCTCGCGCACACACACACACACACACACACACATAAATAACAATGAAAATAAAACATGTTCTATACAACATCCTAGAAAAAGGAAAACTTTTGTCTTTCCAATATCCAACTGAAAGGGACCCAACACCTAGTTTCAGCTCCTGCATATGAAGAGCTTAGAAGTCATCACCTCTGTACTGACAACAAGATGAAGATGAAAAAATAGAAAATCAAGAATTTTCTTGGACTGATCAGACAAGTAAGGAAGCAGGAAAAACTGCCACCTTGAGTTCTAAAGAGATAGGAGCATACATAGAGCCACATAGGCCAAAAAGTCAACAACAACAGTAATTTTCATTAACTGCTAGAAGCTGAGAATAGGAGGGCATCAGAATAAGATTTTCCAGGGAAGCCAGAGTCTTGAATTGGCTCCCATATTTTTGTGGATTTTACCTCCTAGAACCCCATCAGATTCTCACTGAAAAGATGTAAGAAATATCCGTTACAGTTCTCACAGAATAAGTGTAGCCATTATGAAACATGCCCAAAAACTTTTTAAAAAAATATTTTTTAGTTGTAGATGGACCCAATAGCCTTATTTATTTATTTTTATGTGGTGCTGAGTATCGAACCCAGTGTTTCACACATGTGAGGCAAGTGTTCTACCACTGATCTATAGCCCCAGCCACCCAAAGCCTCTTTTCTTATCAAAAGTCTAGTCTCTAGTCTCCAACCCTATCTTGGTGGAGGGTGGGACATAGTCAACAAGGGTGAGGGTTTTCCAAAAAAAAAATTGTAGATATGTTTGTTACAGAAGGGAGTAAACGATAGATAGCAAAGAAGCCTATAGCACTGTAAATTTCTTGTTAAGGTCACATACTTGAAAACTAGGCCAATAAAAGATTCCAATTTAATCATAAGAATATGCCACACCACAACACCAGCAGAGGCCAGGATAATAGTGGTAGGTAAAATTGAAAGAGTTGTAAGACAGGATCTCCTTAAAGAGGAGTGCTTAGAGAAGAGTAAAGACCAAGAAAAGAAACAAAAGCCAGGATACTAGAGAAATTTGGAGCCTTTGGCACAAACAGCTACAAAACAACTACTACCCAGATTAACAAAAATAACAAAAATCCTCATACAAGAAAGTCTGTTTGCCTCATTTTCTAGTACTGATACAAAATGACTACCTTTTGCCTAAACTTTGCAATGCTTGCCAAGAGAAAAAAAAAACTCATGGTATAATGAGACAAATAATAAAAACTGGACTCAAATATAACACAGATGTTAGAATTGTCAGAAATTAAAATAACTATGATTACTATGTTAAGGGTTCTCATGAAATAATTAGATGAAAACAAATACAGACATGTAATTTGTGTCCTGAAATAGAAACTCTAAGATATGATCAAAATGAAGTAAGAGAAATCAAAATCACTATGACATAAATGAGAATGGACATTAACAAGCTCATCAGTAGACTAGACAAAGCCAAAGAAAGAATCAGTGAGGTTGAAGATAGATCCAAAGAAACTACCCAGAATAAAAAGAAAAGAGGAAAATAAATTAAACAAAAAAGAACCTAACATCTGAGAACTGTGGGAATATTTCCAAAAAAGGGTAGAATGCATGTCATAAATTACCAGAAGGAAAATTGACAATGCAGGATAGAAATATTTAAAAGAACAATAGCCAAGAAGTATCCAAATTTAATGACAGACACTAGAAAGCTCTGCAAATACAAAATGAATACCAGAAAGCTACACTTAGGTATATTATATTAAAACTGGAAAAAGCTAAAGATAAGGAGAAAATCTTGCAAGAAGTCCTAGGGTAGTAGGAAAATACTGTGATCTTTGCTCCTAGAGAAACAAGAATAATAATTATAGCAAACTTGTCAAATAGCGTGAAAACAAGAGAGTGGAGTAAGATATTCAAAGTGTTGAATGAAAAAAAAAGTCAACCTAGAATTTATTGTTCAGTGAAATTATACTTCAAAAGGGAATTTAAAAAAAATAAGGTTTTCTCTGACAACCAAAACCTGAGGGATTTCACCACAGTAAACTAATCCTGCAAGAGATAGTAATAATATTATCATAGGCAAAAGAATATGGGGCTCCCTCTTTCTTCAGTTCCCAATCAGAGGTTACCATAATAAAAGCTGCTAGCATTTCTCATTGTTTTCAAATCCATGTTTAAGAAGTTAAATTGCTTTTGAGCACAACCTAGATGTTGAAGCAATCTCCTTCTACTCAACTCCTCTCCTCATAGAACAAATGCTGTATCAGAGATACAGTAGACCAAGAATACTGAGGTCTTAATCATGCTTGTCCTAACTCAATTATAGGGCAGAGATTCTGCACTGACAGGCAAGACAAGATGATCAGAAACAACTGCCCTACATGTGTTTGGGGAAAAAAAGACCAGAATTTCAATTGTTTAACAATTTTAATGTATCAATTTCAAACAATGTAGATTTCCAAATGTGGAAAATTATCAGTGAGAAACAGCTATGACTTAATGATAAAATATATGACATTCAACAAAGACCTTTATGACAGTGTTATGATACTATATTATCAGCCTTAAGTGTCCCTTTCAAAGTACTGAGTTGCTTATGTCATCTTAGGATATATGTTTGTCTTTAATTTTTTTATATTCTATGTTACAAACGTATATCTATTATACACACTAAAGTTTAAATACAGTGAACTACATTATCCTTTGAGCAAACTCTAAAACCAGGCACTTCTATATTTGCCTAAGAAACTCTAAACATGTATGAAATTAAAGAACAGATAAGCATTTTTTTAAGAAAAGAATTACTAGTATCAGAGATATGTGCATTTTAACAACTTTAAATTTGACATTTTAATTACAACAAGCAAAAAATAGTCAGGGCATATTCCAAATCTTTTATATTCAAGAGAAGAAAATGGTAAGGTTCCAAAAATATGTGGTTAAATTTGCCCAAAATTACATCTTTTGAAAAACCCAGAGGGCTGACACTTTTAAACTATTTATCAGAGAATGATTCCATGGCAAATCAATATAATTGAATTAAAAAGGAAGTTTAAATCATTCTGATTCTAAAATATTCTGATTTCTGAAATTCAATTAGATGTGTTTTTGAACAATCTATACATAATAATTTGCTCTATTTTGTGTGACTAAATCTTGTAGAAACCATATAGATGGTCACATAAGTTCCTTTATATCTTAATTTCCCTAAAAATGCTATACTAGTGCTGATGTTTTTAATTCAATTATGTCCCTCAATCAACAACTGCTTTATTCCCCTGACATCCTACAGAAGGAATGTTACCCTAAGATTATTTTCTAATTCATGGCCCTGACCTCCCTTCTTTACTACACATAATCTTCCAAAATAGTTCATATAAAGAAAACCACACTATCTCTGATGGTCTAACTTACCAGGCTACAAAAATCAGCTAAATGTCCTTGAGTTGTTTCACTCCTACAAGGGAGTTATAGTAGACCTCTGACTTTTTTGGCTTCAACATTTTTTTATTCAACACTGCTTTTTTAGATAATTCTTAATTTGTTTCTGTTCCTCCCTTGGGAGTAATACTAAGCGTTGCACATTTCAGCCCCTGCTTTTCATAGTGAAATGTCTGAAATGTATTGCATCTGGTACACATATGGGTCTGAGCAATCATTGTATTCCTCATATTCAAAATTAGCATATTAAGTTTTTACTTATTGTATCCCAATTGACTTATTTTTCAGTCATCTTCCCAATTCAAGTAACCATCCTGGGTCTTTACTTCTTTACTTTGTCATCCTGTCTTTATCTGACCGTGAAGGTCTGTCCTAATTTCCAGTCTGCATCTTCTCACAAGCCATCTAATTCCTGATTTCAACAATCCTCAGCTTGAAAATATTGGAAGAAGTTTGGGCAAAATGAAAAGGACTTTGACCATCATTACCATATATTGTCTATATCCTTACCATAATAATTCTTGCTTTACAACTTTTGGAGGTGCACATTACTAATTACAATAGGCCACGCCTTTTCTATGAGCTTCATGATAATCCTGGCAGTTTTATTATTCACCAATACATTCTATATTATTGTCTTATTCTGAAATTAAATATATTTTCATAAAATATATTGGACTCAATTGAGAATAGGTTATCAGATTACTTAAGTTGAAACAATTCAACTAGGTTAAACCTCTACTCTAGAGAGTGTTAAATCACAATCTGTCAGCATGGTACATTTGACTGGATATTATCTAAGCTCTAAATCTAAACAAAACAAGTTTATTCGGGCTTGAGGAAGCTGTCATTTATATTTATTGTCTATACTTATGCAAAAGGCTGGTGGTTAATTTCATAGTCTGAATATTTCTAACTCAAGAGATTTGACCAGCTGATAGGAAAAAAAGAGTAAATCTTTTTTTTTCTCCAAATGGCCATCTGTACCTATCAGAAATTTCACATCTAATTTCATTAGATGCAGGTGGCAGGAATAATTAACATAGCTCTTCATTATAAAATAGATCTAACAGGACAGTGGGCACAAGGAATATGGGTTTGTGATATAAACTCCAATCAATTTGATGTTAACTTGGTTTTCTTTTAAACAGTTTGATTTCTATCCTCCTTCTATTCTCTTTACTTTTCCATTGGATCTACATATTCACTTCTAGATAGATGGTAGCATATATTAGCATTTGTAAACATGCTACATTCAGTAGAGGACTTTAAATTTGCTATAGCGACACACCAATATAACAAAGGTTGCCTCCACTGTCCACTACCTATCCTCTATTCTCTACTTTTCTGTCATAGTCATTCATTGCTTTTCATAACTGATAATTGTATACATTTCAAAATTAAATGCATAATACTCTGTCTTCATCTTACTCTACATCTTAGATCTGTTTAATACATTTGATTTCATCTTCTTAAATGATTCTTGGCTCTCATTGTAATCAATTTGTCTATCTCACTTTTCTTGCAACTTTGTTTGTGCCAGATATTGAAATTTTAGAGTATCTACGACCCTGTCCTATATAACCTCTATCTTTCACTTCTGCTTCCACTCAGCTTGAGTGATCTCATATAGGCAAATGGTTTTAAATTCCATTTAGATGCCTATGGCACTTTCCATTTACATATCCAGTGATAATTTGTCCATTGAGCTGCCTGTAGACTCCTTGAAAATCCACTAGACGTTTGAATGGGAATCTTAAATTTGATATATCTAAAACAGAAACTCTCCTCCCTCCACCAATTGGCTCTATATCAATAAATAGCCCTACCATCAATTCAGCTGCTCCCCAAATGTAGAAGCCAGCCATGGTTCTTAATACATTATGTATCCTTTATATATTCCTCATTCCCAGCATTGAGTCTGCCTTCAAGTTCTATTTGGTTCTACTTCTAAACTGCACCCCAAACAGTCTTTCTCTCTCTATCTTTCACTTACCACCCAAGACCTAGTTACTGTCCTCTATTGCTAAGACTTAAATAGCCTTTTACTCCACACCTAAAACAATCTTTGAAAAACTGTGAATGATGTCTTTTCATTCTTCCATTTACTGGATTCTAATGGTTTCACATTACACTGAGAATAAAATGTACCCTCCCAATCATGACCTAAGGGATCACAGTTAATTCTACAATATTTCCATCCACTTGGCCCCTCCAATCATTGCTCTGCCTCCTCTGAAAACTCCACTGTGTGAGTCACTGCATGATTCTAGATCACTACCTGTCAGCCATAATCACATTAATTTCTTAAAAGTATCTTCTTTGCTCCTTTGGCATGCCTTTGGCAATCACTATTTCTTCTGCTTGGATTCAGCTGTTCCCATATTCTCACATAATGGGCTCTTTTTTGGTAGTCAAGTATTGACTCAAAAGATAACTTCTCAAAGACACCAGTTCCAGCTTTTTGAATTATCTCATTTCTTTAAGTTCAGTAAGCTGTACCTTACATGAGAAAAACACCTATCATTTTATCCCCAGTGCCTAGAAGTATGTGGCACATGGTAGAATATTCAAAATATCATAAAATAAATGGATGTTAATTTTTTTAACTACTAGATCTAATTTTTGAAGAAAAGAAGTGTCTCACTTAAGTTAATAAGCCCCAGCATGTTCTAGTTAAATCAGACACACCCAAACAATCACTTTAAAAGCACAGGACCCTATAAAGAATTTTTACAACATGATAGAAAAAAGACGTTCTTTTATATGCATGTCTCAAAATATTTTCTTAAAAATACACTTTTTAAAAATTACTATCTCTATAATGTCTTAACAAGATATTTAAATCAAGAACACTACTACCTAAAAGTATTCTACACATCAATACCATAAGGCTAAGAAAAAAATTTTATAGGAGAAATAAATACTCTCCTCCGACAACAAATAGTAATTGAAAAATGTAATATAATCTTTTTTTGGGTTGTGAAGTGAGGCACAAAGGAAAAGATTTCATTTATTTACTAACAATGAATACCTATTTTTTCCTCAGAAAATATTTTTAAGTTTTTCATATTAAAATATATATCAAGTGTTATATTATATAAATGTGGATTTATACAAGCATTCAAAGCATATAAATAAATTATCTGTATAATAAAGAGAAGGACAACATTTACATTGATAAACTTTCTATGAGAAAACTTTCTATTTCTCATTAACTGATCATGTAATGTAAGCTGACTTCATTTTTGTATCCTTTTGTTTTCCAGAGATGTAGACAGAGTTAAATTTAACCATGAATTTGAATTTAAGTTTTAATAATTTGTCATTGAACACAAATTTACAGATGGCATGGCATAACCACATGGCAGCATGAACTGAGTGTTCCCATTTAAAAATCATCTCAAAGAGCATCTAAATATTTGCCTTAATTCAAAACATCTGGTTTTAACATCATTTTTCCTACTCTTGAACTTTGTTTCAAGTTTTCTCCACCCGGAAACATATTTAAGACATATTATCCATGAGAATTTTCTAAGTTTTCAATCATAACCCCTACTTCATTCCACCACTGTGAGGAAAACTGGCATTATTTTAGGGCAAAATTTTACAATAGCAAAGTGTGGCCTAGAACACAGAAAGAAGAGGTGAGAAGACATAGATCTCTGTCCTCAATTATTATTTGATACTCTGCCTCACAAGCTTCTTATCCTGTGTTTTCAGCCACCTCTTTCTTGGGAATTTTCCTCTCCCTTCCATCTGATGGAAAGTTTTACTTCAGGGTTCTAGGACATAACCACAAGGTTTATAGATAAGATGATCTTATACTATGAAGCTTTTCTTAAAACCTGACAACAAACAAAAGGTATAATATGTTTCTACTTTCTCCACAGATTCATCTAAATATCAGAAAATACTAATCAAATTTAAGATAAGAAAACTAATGGCAAACACAGGTAAGTTTGAAAAAAAATATTGATTATACTAAGCCTGGCTTTTTCAAGTTAGAATTATATGAAGTCTGCATTATGAAATTCCAAGTTTCAGACAAGTTTTATTTTTTAAGTAATGAAGGAACAGATTTTGGAAAGCATAGAAAACATAAAACTAAAACCAAAGAATATAATCAAAAATTAAAAATAACTGCATGAATGAAAGTCATTATATGGAAGTTTCTATGTAAAGCATCAATTTAGTCAAGCATATGTTCTTGTCTAAATCAGAATATGTCAACAATGTAATCACTTAGGTGGTGATCATAAGAAAGAAAACATGATAAATACTATTCTATACCTACAAGCTGTAATTCAGAATACAAACATTGAAACTGAAACAGAATTAAATATCCAATCCAGGTAAAGCACAAGGATACAAGGCCACTAATAGTTTACTAATTCTAGACTAGACATAAAGAACTATTGAGGATTTAGGAATAATAGTAGGATGAGTTTGTAAAGGGTCTAGATATAAGGTCTAGGCCTTGTCATTAAAGAATACATAATTTAAACTAGTGAAAAAAATCCTTTAACAATACTAGGTCCTGAAAGGATGCATCCAACAAAATAGCACCACCAAAAATCAACCCAAAGAAGCAAAACTACTATTGCAACACCCCCATATATGCTGCAGAATGAGGCTCTCTCCAATTAGCTTCTGTAGATTCTTGCATCTCAGACGATTAGACTAGGTTGTACAAAAATTGTCTCATTCAGAACATGCTTTGAGAGGGTTTACAAGATCCCAACGGAGCTTCCAAACTTGCTTTGTTTTCCTAATTGAAAACTTAGAAGGTAATAACCTCCTCTCAATTCATAGAAAGCCGGAAACCCTAGGATACAAAGCAGTTTCCAAAGAAATTTAAAATAAAATCATGTATCATTAAAAATTGAACTAAACAAACCAAGCACGTCTCCCAAAGAAAGCAAAAACATGCCTTTGAAACAAACAGTAAGTCACCACTGTTCATTGCAGAGTGGCATGTCAGTTACAGAGTGGCAGAATGAATGTGCAAGTTGCCAAATTGAACTAATTCATGTTCTGAATTAAAATAAAACACCCTCAATGTTGTAGGCCACTTCTATTCACTAGCATTCCTAGGGTTTGCTGTGATCTGTCTTGGGAGAAATGCAGGCATTGCACAGCTGCTTTGGCTTATGCCTTGCTCCTCCCAGGCATCCTTCCATGCAGGATCCCTTTACTGTACTGCATCTAGACTTCCTTCATGGAGTGACCTACATATTCACATATGTGCCCAAAACACCCAAGGATAAGGAGGAGGGGAAAGCTGCACAATTCTCATTATAAGAAAGTAACTGAAAAACTGCTCTTTAGAGCAAAAGAAGAAATCAAGATCCACTTTCCTGTGTTGCCTCAGTGCTTTAACTATTACAATTCCAACAGGGAATTGCATACAACAATCATGAATGGTCAGGTTACCCCAAGAGCTAAAGATAAAACTTTAATTCCCCTTTTCCAGACAAATGTAAACTTGGATAAAACTATTCATTTCATGTAAGCTAAATGCATTCATTTGCTCATGTAACAAATGGTCACGGAATACTATTGCAAAGTCTCGAGTGAAGGCTTGTAAAGGGTATGAACTAAAACTATATAAAGATCTTTCCTCAAGGAATTACCAGTATCAGTGAAGAGTTATGACAAGCACATAAATCGCGATGGAAAAATAGAGAGTGTTGTGATGAGATTCATCAGTGTTCTTAAATCTAGCACTCAAACACAAATATGTATTAAGCACTAATTATGCAATGACTCCTTTAAGCACAGTGATTCTAACAGACATATACATAAACATGTATAAGATATTTTTACACTCAATGAGCTTTTACTATTCAGTTGGGTAAATATAAAACAGATGTTAAAAATGCAGTAATCATATATCCTAATCGCTGCTGAATCCTCAGCACCTGGCATATAGTAGATCCTTGATAAAAGTGGGTTTTATGAATGGATAATTAATTGTGCACATACTTTTGTGTGTACATGGGCATGTATATGTATGTGGTAATACATATACAAGTTAGCATTGTATAATAAGTGAAATGTGACATCTGTAAAAAGTGTTCCTCCCTGTGTTAATTAAATGTATTTCACAGAAATTTTCAGGAGAAGATAATCTTCCATTATAAGCACAAATATAGAAGACATTTGGGAAAAAAAAACTTCAAGGACAAAAACTTGACTTTGGGAAAATGCTCTCTGGGAAAGCTCTCCCTAAGAGACGGGTTTTGTTCCACAGCAAAGATTTTTATTCCAGATGTAAAGTGGGTCAGTCTGCCAAACCACAAAAGATACACCCACATATGTATTTGACAAAGGAAAATATACACTGAAAATGCAACAGTAGCTATTAATTCTTAACAGAATTTTAAGTTTAATAAAACAGCTAGAATCACCCTCCACCTTACCCTATCCACTGTATAATCAGTTACTACTTTTATTACTTCTAGTTTTTAATAGTAATCAAATCCATTTCTCTCCCTTTCTATTGCTACTACTAGTGCCTCAATTCATGACTTTCTCACCTGCATTACTGGTCTCATTTCCCACCCTCTCGTTTCAGAGTTATTTTGGACCTATCTGGTCAGGCTACTCCTGCTCAAATTTTTTCAATAATTCCTGATTTCTTTCAAGATAGTATTAACATTTCTTGCCATGACATACAAAGTCCTTTGTGAATTGGCTCATATCTATATTTTACCACCTTGTCTACTGAGATTCCTCTTTTCCCACATACTGTGTCCAAATATACATGTATTTCATCCATATCAAACTCTTACAGGTAAAAGATAGTCTAGTAGCCACACAGAATAATTACAGACACAATTAAGGTTCCCAAAGATGTCCATGTATTTATTCTTATAACCTTTCAAAATGTTAACATACACAGCAAAAGGGACTTTTTAAGAGAAGATTAAGTTGAGGATTTTAAAAAGAGATTATTCTAGACTAACCTGGTGTACCCATTGCAATCACAAGGATCCTTATCCTTAAGGGAGGAAAACACAAAGGTCAGAGTTAGAGGAGATGTGACAACAGAAGCAGAGATCAAACAGCAAGATTAGAAGATACTATATTGTTGGATTTAAGTTGAGGAAGGAGGCACAAGATAAGGAGGTGGTTTCTAAAGGTTGGAAATGGCAGGGAAACAGATTTTCCCTGGAGAACCTTAAAAGAATGCAATTCTGCTGACACCTGGATTTTAGAATTCTGACCTTCAGAACTGTAAGATAACAACTAAATGGTGTTTAAGCAACTAAATTTTTAGCAGTTCATTATGACAGCAATAGGAAACGGATACCCTACATTTGTGTGTTTCATATTACTAATTTCTACAAGGTCTTTAATAATAGAGATGGATAAGTGTTCAAATTTTTAATCTCTAAGAGAATTCAGTCCAAATTCTTGTTTGCATCCTGTTTTATTCAAATATATTCTCCAAATTTTAAAAGTAACTAGAGGGCAGACATGGTGGCACACACCTCTAATGCCAGCAACTAGGGAGGCTGAGACAAGAGGATCACATGTTCAAGGCCAGCTGGGCAACACAGTGAGGCCATAAGCAACTTAGGGAGACCCTGTCTCAAAAAAAAAAAAATTTAAAAAGACTGGAGATGTGGCTTAGTGGCACCCCTGGGTTCAATTCCCAGTACAATTAATCAATCAGTCAATGTAACTAGAAATGACTAGTGAGTATGAAAGAATAAAGATTATTACATCATTTCTGAAGTTAGTTCCAAAGCTATGACAAGTACAAATATTTTATAATGTGCAAAGCATGCAGAAAATTTGGAGCATTTTCTCCATATGTTTACAAGAAAAAGATTACCAAAGTTTTGGGTAAATTATACAAAAACATTTCAGAATATGAATCATGGATATGGAAAATTAATAATGAAATGATCAACCTTGACAAAGATAAATCATTTTGCCTTGTTTCTTTTTTTTAAAACTTCTGATATTTTTATATAAGAAATTCAAAAGACAAATATCTACAAATATCTAAACATTTTTAAACTTTTTTTAATATCCAGGCATAGCTGATGTAGGTCAATGTTCTCAAGCATTCTGTACAGTAGGAATGCAATAAATGCTTGTTAACACTTGTATACAGAACCACGCACTTTGCCCTTTGAGAATATGAAGACATATCCATGCATAAAATCTAAAACAAACAATGTATTTATGTGCATTATATGTAAGTTATCATAACCAAAAACAAATTCTTTCCAAAGTTTGTGAAGATTGTTAGTGTTTTTATGAGTCTGTGTATGTATGCAAATGTATATTTGTGGGGGGTGTATGTGTGTCTGTGTGTGCATTATATGCCTTTTATTTTAAAGGGCATTTATAAGAGTTAAGACCCTTTGAAAAATCTTTCATTAAAAAATAATTTGACAACCAAGAAGTTTTTTCTTGGACCTCATTCATTTCGGGTATGCAGATAATGACAATTGCTTTTTGAAGATAAATTTGCTAATAGCTACTGTTTTCCACTTAGCTTTACTGCCCTCAGGTTCTCAGACACCTCCAATTGCAAGCCCAGTCCTCTAGACCAGCCGGAAAACACATGCCAGGAAACACAGATCCATTCACCACACATTCCTCACTTTTATATTTCTATACACTTTCCTCACTTTCATATTTCTATTAGCAGCTCTTATTTATATTAGTGAACAAGTAAATCACCTTTAATGCCCTTTTCTCCTTCTGATAGCTGAACTATAAAAATCATAAGACTTTAATGGCAACAACATATCAAAATGATTTTAATATTCTATAATATGAATGCACTCATTCACAAAATTTGACTTCTATAATACAGGGCTACAAATTGACATGATGATAATTTCATGAAATATACAACTTTTTCTCTATCTCCTTAAAAATCTCAGTCACAATTTCTATTATAAAAATATATATCAAGAAATACAGAAGCTCATATAGTTTTTTAAACCAAATTAAATAAATTGGAGAAAATAAATGTTTGGAAAATATTAGGATCAATTTAAATAATCTTTAAGCAATAATTCCTTGGAAATTTTCTCCCCATGTTTATTTTCTCACTGCATTCTGTTTATTACTGCATTTTATCAACCCTGAAAAGCCACAAGATGGCATTGGAGAGTTCAATTACTTCATAGAACATATTTATTGGAAAAATTGGAATACTTTTTTCAGATAGTTTTCCTTTCTTCTAAAATGAAACACATTTAAGAAGAAAATATTCATTATAGTATGGAATCCTTTTCTCACCATACATAGAAATAACTTTCCTTTATCATTCACAATATAATATTTATTTCATAGCAATACAAGGTAAATGGTATATATGTTTAGAGCTCCAAGCAAAATGCCAATGGCTGAACTTTACTGAAATCAAAGTAGCAGAAGTAACTAGAAAATATTTTAGTACAATTAGTAAAATATGAATGACAATTCATAGTGCTTAGACTATATATAAGAGGCAACCTGACATTTTTTAAAGAAATATTCATAAATAACCCTCAGAGATTTTAAAGTTGGCA
The DNA here is from genome assembly GCF_001458135.2 of Marmota marmota marmota. Classification (NCBI taxonomy): domain Eukaryota; kingdom Metazoa; phylum Chordata; class Mammalia; order Rodentia; family Sciuridae; genus Marmota; species Marmota marmota. The sequence continues at coordinate 17,446,653 of NW_026000249.1, read as the reverse complement.
AAATTATCCATTGTTGTTGCCTTAAAGCCATATATTCCATTCAAGGTGTCTTGCATGGATATCTTCAGAGACAAAAGTCTACAAAAGGAAATTTGCTTTAAATAAGCAAAAATAGACAAACACAGCTTAGTATTTTGAACCAATAACCTCAGTTTCACTTAGGTACATCATCACCTCCACGGAAAGGAATGTTATTTTCAATTTAGCTATGCAGTGATATGCCATTTGATTTTTAAACATCAACTAAACTCAGTTTTTTCCTTAACGGAAATTTTGTTTTACATTGATAATCTCAACTTCCTGGCGTAAGTACAAACTGTGTAGCATCAAGTTAAGTGTAGTTATCAGCAGACCTCAGGTACTCCCACCCCAAACTCTGCCCTTCTAAATGGTTAATTGACGTGCTAACATATAAAATATGTTACAGGAAAAAAGCATACTGAATATGCATTGAAAATGTATAATGTTTATTAAATCAATAAAATGAACTAATTTTTCTACCAATGATGTTGTAGTTTATAATTGTTACTTTATGAAACAGGAAACCAAGGATGTTAAAGATTCAGGGGTTTGTCCCAATCAACAAGGCTTATTAGGACCTAGTTTGAAACCCAAGACTCTTAATTTCCTGTGCTGTGCAGTTCATAATATTCACCATATCAACCTAAACCATATCTGGAAAAAGTAACTGAAAGCAAGTGTTTTTAATGATCATTGTTGTAGATGAAAGTTGACATGTCAATATTAGCTATCTGTTGAAATGTCCTGCCATGTTATGATAGTCAACATGAGGATTAACCTTGACAAATTATAATACACTTGTAAGTCACCTTTCCAATCTGTTTGTATAAACTAAGGGAATGAAAATTGAATCAATATTGCCCTACCTTCAGCAGGTTAGTCTATGGCAAACATACTTCAAATATAGGTACAACATTTTTTATTGAAATAAAATTATCTTTCTTATAATTTTTTCATTAGCATTATTGACCAAGAGTATACACTTGCTTTACCTAAATAGAAAAAGCAAAATTTCTGGGCTGGGGTTGTAGCTCAGTGGTGGAGCATTTACCTAGCACATGTGAGGCCCCAGGTTCAATCCTTGGCACCACATAAAAATAAATAAATAAAATAAAGGTATTGTGTCCAACTACAACTAAAAAATAAATATTAAAAAAGCAAAATTTCTAAAGAGTTAAATTTTAAAAAAATAAACATCATTACTAATATACTGATTTGTGTAATGGAGATTTAAAAAAAAAATACACACGTGACATCAACTTCTTTCAGTCTCCTTTTTATCTCAGTCTCTGCATTTTCAGAAATGTTGATTTGGTGATTTATTTACAGTTATCTGAATCAACTCTATAAAATTTAACATTATCTCTCATCCATATTGAAGCTTTCTCTTCCTTTTGTTTCCAGGAATACGTTAAATTCTCTTTACTCTCTTTTTAACTTTCTTTTAGTCTCTTCACCTGATTTGCTGCTCGCTCTCTCTGTAAACCTCTTCAAAGCCAGTGATCTACAGGACACTGGATCTTTCCCCTTTCACTTTCCTTTTCCTTTTTTCTCCCTGCATGCATTCCCTGGATGATCATTATATCATGCTACACTCAATATGAGGATAATTTCAAAATCTACAAGTCTTGCCTTGACTCTTTTGGTATATTGAAAGGAGATCCCCTAAAAGTTCACCCAGACCTGTGAATGTGACCTTATTTGGGTAGTACCTTGCTGATGTTATCAAGTTAAGGATTTCTATATGAGATCATCCTGAATTATCCCAGTAGATTCTAAAGCCAATGACATGTGTCCTTTTATGAGAAAAACAGAGATTAGATACCAAAAAAAAGGCCTCATGGAGATGGAAACAGAGATTGAAATAACATAGCCACAAATCAAGAATCAACTGAAGCTACCATTAAAGGATTAAGTCAATAAAGGATTTCTCTCCTAGTGCCTTTTTAAAAAGAGTGTGACTCTGTTCACAACTTGAATTCAGATTCCTGGCCTCCAGAACTATAAGAGAACAATTTTATATTATTGTATGTTGTCTAATTTGTAGTATTTTGTTATAGCAGCCTCAAAAAACTAATATGAACCCAGATTGATAATCCTATTACTTCCAGATTTCCAGTGACTTCCACAGCTCAAACATTCCAAATAGAACACATTCCATGCCCTCTCCCTGAATAAATCACTCCTTCTCTACTCTCTATAATTGGCAACACCATCAATACAACTTCTCAAATTATTTCACAGTCCATCTCCAAACGTCCACCTGATGTTTAGTCTTCTTCAGAAATATATTTTCAATCCCTCCGACTACTTTTCAGGCCCTCAATATATCTCCATATAATTTTTATTGAGTTCCTGACTGGTCATTCTTAAATCCTGCTATAGTCTTTGCTATAGGGAGTGTTATGTGTCCAAAACTGTATTTTACCATGTTCTTCTCATAAGAGATTCACAACAGTTTGTCTTATCTTGTCTGTGAAGACAGGTTTACAGACAGAACTGCACAAACATGTGTAGCACTTTCCTATACATAATAAAAAGTTTCACCTCTATGTTATGTAGAAGACACCATGATGGAAAGATCTGCTAAATGAGAGGCACAATATCACAGTCTGATTTTTTTACTGAAGGGATTTAAAGTAATTAAATCTCTCAGCCAAACTTTCTGTCCTACAAAATATAATTCAAAATCCTTTGCAAGATACATAGTACCATTCACACTTTATCCCCAATCTATTGTTTGATCTAAGTCACAAATACCTTTTTACTGTTCTTCTTCAACAAGTAGAAATTTCAAGTTTCTCTGCTTTGGGGATCTTTAATGTGACTGGCAGAATCACAATCCTCCCATTACAGAATGAATTTCTTCATCTTCTTCTTTCTAACCTCCCACATCTAATTGATCATCAATCAACCTAAGTGGATTCTAACTTTAAAATTGTTCTCTTCTGTCTTCTCTGTTCTCACTGCTACTACTTTAAGGTAGAAAAATTATTTTTGTCTCAGGTGTTTGGGTTGTTATTGTTGTTAAAAGATACACAGACTCCTTCAGGCTACTACAAGGAAAAAAAGAGGTGTTTCTGAAAGGGTATTTGTGGAATGTGGATGAATCTTGAAAGTTCCTATGCTCCTAAGCATCAATGTTGTCTGTTTATTCTCTTTCTCCTTCCCTGTCCCTCTTCCTTCCTCTGCCCTGCCTTTTTTTTCTTTCTTTTTTTTTTTTCTTTTTGGGTACTGGGGATTGAACTCAGGTTTACTCAACCACTGAGCCACATCCCCAGCCCTATTTTGTATTTTATTTAGAGACAGGGTCTCACTGAGTTGCTTAGGGCTTCGCCATTGCCAAGGCTGGCTTTGAACTCCTGCTTCAGCTTCCCAAGTCAATGGGATTCCAGGTGTGCACCAAATCACCCAGCTTCTGGCCTGCTTTCTTTACCTGTATCTTCCCTTCCCTCCCCACCCACACACTCACTCACCTTTTTTTATTATGGACCATGGATCACAAGGCCCTCTTAGCAAAATATTACAATTTCTCTGTTCTTATATCCTCCGTTACCACTGAATGACCTTTCTCTAGTCTCCAATCAAAAGAAGTTTGCTTGAATTAGTTAACAACAAGTTGTGGTAAGCAGAGAAATGCCTCCTCCCTGAAAGATGTATACATCCTTTTCCCTGAAACACGTGACTGTATTTTATTACATGGCAAAAAGGATTTTGCAAATATGATTAAATATATTGGGATGGGTATATTGTCCTGGATTACCCAGGAAAGCCTAAAATAATCACAAGGGCCCTTTTAATGGAAAAAGAGAAGTGAGATTAAGTCAGAGGCGATGTGATGACAAAAGTAGAAGTTGGAGTGATGCAGGACCATGCACCAAGGAATGAAAGCAAATACCAGAAGCTGAGGAAAGGCCCCAATATGGATTCTCCTCTGTAGCTTCCACAAATTCCAACTTATTTTGGACATCTGATCTCAACAAATATAAGGTAATATATTTATATTGTTTTAAGCCACAAAATCTGTAAGGCAGAGGTAGGACACTGATGTGCCAATGTTCGTAATTTCCAATCCATCTGATGGATCACCTTCAAGCCTATAGTTGATATCCCATGAATCAACACTTTATCCTCTGCTCCAAGGAGTAAGCTATATGTGTGCTATATCTACAATAAAACATCATTTCCTTAACATAGCTTAAAGTGTCCATCCATACTCACTGGCTCCTTCCTACTACTTTCTGTATCTCACCTCTTCCATCAAATATTTAGAACTATGTATCCCTCAATATAGTTCCACACAACTATATTTATTTACTTGAGAAAGTATCTTTCCCCATTGAAAACTTTCTCAACTTGGAAGACTCATCCATGTTGACTTTTCTTCTCCATGTGAACTGGTTGTGAATTAGGCATCATTCCCACAATTGGCATTAATCTGTGCCAACCTTATATAGACTTGTACTGACAAATAAAAATGAATAATTTGACAGCAAAATGCACAGGTTTACCAGATGATTGCTATACAATGACATTGAATGATTTTATTTTCTTAGGTACAAGCTCTATTTTTGTTTGACGTGTTATTCCAATTAAAGACATAAATTCAAATGAATATTAAGATTACTCTAGATCTAAGTTTTAAAATTATAAAAAATATAATAGGAGAGAAGATGCATTTTCCCAAGAAAAACTGAACTGTATTTTTTCATTTCAAAAAATAAAGAAACTAAGTATCAGAAATTTGGTCTTACAAGCTATCCCAAAGGAAAATAAGGAGAAATTCCACATACTTTTCAACATATTTCACAAACTGAGAACAAACACATGGTAACATAATAAAGGCAGATGCTGGGGGACTAGGTTGTCTCTTAATCATGTGGAATTAAGCTCATTGACTTCCAGGAATGCCCAAGAGAGCTAATGAACATAAATCACATTGACAAGAGATGGAAGTACCTTACTATATTTTTCATTCCTATTTTGTTAAATTTCACTTTCTTTACACAACAGTATACTTTCTGTTACTTAAAGAAATGAAGATGCAGCAATAACAAAGATTAGAACCTAAACCATGTCTTTGGTTTACTTAACTACTATTGACTTTTATAAATTATTTGGGCCTAAATTCACAAGTTTTGGAAAATCTCTTGAGGCTTGCCTTCCTCTTACTGTCAGCATGAATTGCATCTAAATCATTTTACATAAACAGGTGTCCACTGTCAGGTTCCACAACAAAGAGAAGATCAACTCCCTGCGGCAATCCTTTTAGTCTCTAATAGCTAGCTGCTTTGGGGAATTTCATATATCTTAAATCCCTTCAAGAATAACATGCACTCTTTGGTTTATATAACATAGCTACTTTGTCTTCTCCATATGCTCTAATAACTATGAATACTTCTTTCCTCTACTGAATTCACTTGCATATTTATCAAGTATCACTAACCGTTAGTTATAGTCTTTTCATGATGGTCAGTACTGAGAAATATCATTAAAACCAAAATTTCCACACAATGATATTAGTACTTCCTTAAAGCAGTGTTAAATGTAGTAAAAGTCCAATACAGAAATAATTGAAGAATCATTTTCCTTGCCTTCAAAGAGATTTTGAACTACATTCCAAACCTGTGAAACCACTCATTATTTATAAAGGTTCATTTTCTTCATCTAAACCCTTAACATGTCCTAGATATTGCTTATTAAGAGTTTATGTCTTATGCTTCAATAGTCTCATATTATACATTATACTGACTTTAAGGAAAAAAACCACTTTTCATGAAATGTCTCTATTTTATTTTACCTTTATCTTTCTAATACTGCATTGATTCTGCAGAACCCTCACTGATAAACCCCAATCTGAACATTAAAACCACTCAGCTACTGATTTATTTAATCATTAACTAAGACATTTCCTTGAGCCCCAAATCTGTTTTAGCACTCTATTTTGGCACTGTATATTATACACATACAAAATTTATGATTCTTACACTCAACATCTTATATTCTGGGGATAGATGGAAGCAAAGAGGAATGTACAAAAGCCAAATCATCATGGACCCTTCTCTCTTCTCCAATTTCTTTATCCAGGCTCCTCTAACTTCATTTCTCAACAATGTCCTAAATTCTTCCACCAAATTGCATCCTATATTTTAGTTCCTCCAAAGTATTACAGTCATACTTTGTCCATACTAATTCTTCAACTGTTTGTATTATTTCCCTGCTCCCATGGCTCACTCTAAATCCTCATAGATATACAAACTAAATACACACACACACACACACACACACACACACACATTGTTGACAAAGACCATATTAACCTCTTTGAATGGCCTGGTACAGATACAACATTTTAGGAACTTTAACTCTTTCAACAAACTAATGATGATATTTTAAGTTAAAATGCTCTACAAAGATACAGTAGCAGTATAAACAGATTATTGTATTTGCAGAAAAATGCCCTAAAGGAAAGAAGGAAGGAAGAGGGGATGGGGAGTGAAGAGGAAGGAAAAAAAAGAGAGGGAAGTAGAGGAACAGAGAGAAGAGGGAAGAAAAGGGAGGGGAAAAAGAAGAAAGGGATAATCAAGAATATTAAGTTATATTTTCTGAATTGGTTGATATACAAAAGATTCTCCAACCACACATTTGCTTTACATATGTTTTTGTACAGAATTCTTCAAATGACAGCAACTCAAATGTTTACTTACTGAATTGCTCTAACACTTCACACACTTGAGGAGGATAAGTAATATTGATAGTCTGCCTCTTTTCTCAAGTATTGTTTATAATTTTTTAAGTACAAAATGGTTGCAGGAGAAAAATCTATTGTGTAATCAAGGCTGAATATCTTTTTCCAATAATGTTAAAGGTCTTGATTTTAAATGTATGCACATCCTTAGAGACCAAATATAATGCTTATTTGTCACAACATTCATATATATGAAATGATATTCAAAACATTACAAAGTTTTATTTTTAATACTTCAATCAAGATTTTATAATTATATAACTGCCTTATTAAATTTAATTTGCTCCTTAAATTAATAGCAATAGGGGTGTACGCCAATGTGATAAAAATAACGCATCTCCAGCTTGTGTAATAAGAGCTCCTATTGCTTTCAAATTAGGTCTGTTAATGAGAAACAAATACTTCTAAATTTTTGTGGAATAACCATATGTGTTAGGTTAAAGTAAACACTACACACAAATAACATGCCATAAAAATTCAACACTAGTGTGTGCATTATAATTTTATATGTACTCGATTCATAAAATGGCTAATTCTGATTTTCTAGCAGTCACAATGAATTTTTTTTAATTCTTGTAAAACAAAAAAGCATTGAATCATGTTTACTGAACTTTCACAATGATTAATAAAATCAAGAACAAAAAGAATTAAATGATAAGAATAAAGAACAAGGATAAGCAGCCTTCTTGGTTAATATGCAAGATCCAACATTAAAAATTGATTTTGAATCCCTGGCCTTAGTGACTCTGGTTTTATAGGTTGGGCTGGGCATGAAGATTAAGCCATTAATCTTTTAAGAAGAAGATGCCAAGTGTACTCCTCTTCTACTTGATATATGGAGATCAGTAATGATGCTATTCAGTAAGCTATCTGGTCTCTCATACAAAAAGGTGCCACAGTAACAAACATCAGGTGAAATGAATCCAAGTTGAATGAATAAAAGCTTATGGATAAAATAATATTAATTTCCAAATTTCATACTTAATATCCCAAAACAAACCAAACATACTTCCATCTATATGGGACTTAGTATAGACCCTGGAAGAAGTTATCTTAATTCACATTCTATACAAAGGTAAAACAAGGCAGGTATTAGGGGTTTGCAGTATGCTTATTTGTCATTATTACATTATGATATTAAAAACACATTTGGTTTAATTATTGACTGTATTCATAAATTGAAAACAGCAAAGTCTCAGAAATTCCACGTCACTTAGGACATCATTTCAGTAACACCCTCCGAAAATAATTATTTGTATCATTCAAAAGAAAATTTGAATTTGAAACAGGTTAATGAGCTTTCCCAAGTCTCTAGAGCAGGAGATACAAATTTTACAATTGTCCCACATTTCTAGGTCTGACCTATAATCCTCAAACACACAAAGTATTTCCCAATTTGATAAAACTTCTTACATCCAAATTAGAGCTTATATAAAATGGAGCTGATACCACTATTTTATGATGACAAAGTCATGTGTGCATTTCAGTAAATGAATCAGATCTGATATACACAAAACTGACAAAACAGATTTTATATAATCAAATGTAATAACTACAATAATGAGGGTTTTTTAAGATTCAATCAATAATCATATTTTAACCATAGAGGTTCCTATCAATTAAAAATACCCCCTAAAATTGATGAAATAATATGAATCATAGAAACACTATTTTTTACATTGATTACAAACACATGAATGGCATATACAGCAGCAGTACCAAAATGTTCTGAAACCTATGATGAGCTCAATAAAATACCTTTTACATTCAACCCTGAACCAAACCTTCATCCATGCACAAAGCTTTTCCCAATTTCTTCCCAAACTTTCTCCCCAAAAGGGGTTCATGTGAGCAAAATTTCTATTTCCCTTGCCTGTGGCTTTTTTCATCAACATGAATTTGAAACCTCTTAATCTAGGGGAATGAGATGGTTGCTGCACAGCCCCATCTCAATTTTTTTCATGCACTCTCCTTTCTGAACTCCAAATATTCAATTCTTGATATCACAACTTTGAACTTCCCATGGTTTTGTGAACATTAACTCATCTTTTTTTCCCTAATGTCTCTCTGGAACTAATGGAGAACACATTCTGAGTCTAGCAGCTAAACACAATGCATATCTTCTTCCTTTATGCTTAAAAGCTATAACTTCAAAACTTCTGTAGTCTTACATCAAATGTGAACTTTTCAAGGCTTTGTATTATTACTGACATTAAAGTTTCATATCAGTATGTATTAAGTCCTCCCTTCCCCTGCCCCTCCCT
>NW_026000249.1:17393052-17437251 GCF_001458135.2 Marmota marmota marmota | reverse complement strand
GTTTTTAATACCAAGGGTTGAACCCAGGGGGTACTTAATGACTGAGCCACATCCCCAGAACTTTTTGAGACAGGGTCCTCCCAATTTGCCTAGGGCCTTGTTAAGTTGCTGAGGCTGGCCTTGAATGTGTGATCCTCCTTCCTCATTCTCCCAAGTTGCTGAAATTACAGACATGCACCACATCTAGCTCAATCATCCTATATGCTTTCCTTATTCCAAGTATTAACAGTCCACTACTGCCTCAGATAACTGATAACATGTGAAATTTTCCTTAAGATTCAACACTGATCTATTTAGCAGCCCCTTTCATTACCATTCTAGTCTATCTTTATATTTCCTTACTAAAATATTATGGTGTGTCCCTGTGACATTTTCTTAAATAACACTGGTGCTTTCTTTAAATGCTTCCAAGTGAATTCAGCAAATCAGTTGAAGTATAAACCTAAAAAGAATCTGCCCTAAGCATAGCCGAGAATGAAATGCTAACATTAAATGTTAACATAAAAAAATCCACAATATTGCCATGCAAAAATTAAGATGATACTCTATGAAAGAATGCTGAAACTCATATATAATGAAATAAAAATGCAAGCTTTTGATATTGAATTCATTCCAATCCAAAGTAAACAACAACATAAGCTACATTCGTTTCAACTCACTCCCACTTTTATAATATCCTATTAATATACTCTACTAATTATCCATATACCTACAACATCTCCACAATTTGAATTCCCCAAAATTGTCATACTCTCAGAAAAGGCACATATGTAAATGCAGCACCATCACTTTAAGCTGTAAAAATGAGGAAAAAAGGAGGAATACTTCTTACCAGAGCCTCTTTTGGTCACAACCTTCAAACTCTGAGTGAAAGTAGCATATAAGAGAATCAAATGCGGAATCGGAGCTTTCATCTTCCAGCTCTTAAAGGCTGTTCCCTATAGCAAAGATAAAAAGAAAAACAGCATTTTTAAAGATATATGCCAATATTATAAGATTGTTTGTAAAACATTTGATCAAGCATGATTGGGGCAATGAATCACACAAAACAAAAAACATAAACAGGATCTTTATCATATATTCCCATGTGTTGTATGGTCCTTATGTTTAAATAAAAATTAATAATGCCAAAATTATGGCTCTATAGGCTTTTTTTAAATCTTATATTCACTTAAGAGCTAGAATTTTTAGAGGCCCTAATTGTATTTAAATAGTTGAAACAATTCCTTCAAAAGAACTATTTATCTAGCAGTTCACTTTCAATATAAATTGCCAAAACTGACAATTTAAACTGATATTTAAAAATATCCCATGCTGCAAGAGTATGTTATTTTATTCAGTGTCATTCTTTCCAATCAAGATGAAATCTTACATTGTATACTGCTAACGATTTAATTGTGATTTTGAAAGCCTCTTTTAAAAAATTCAAATAAGATACTTCCAGAGAACATTAAGACTTTTTTTTTCTCTATTACAAGAAGGTAAATTGTGGATGAAAGCTACAAAAAACATATATAATTTCTTTCTATTATAAGGTTCTTAATGGTATAACAGAAAGGATGCTACCCTTATGTTGGGACTTCAAAAGGGGAACTATTTCATTTGAAATTAACAATATATATATATATCATCTCCCTCAGAAAATTATCCCTCCTTTCTCTAAGCTTCTTTGAGATAAATATATACAGATTGTCATTTCTAAGTTATACAACATGGTGCTTTAATATGAATATAAATTATGAAATAATTCCCACAATCAAGTTAGTTAATGTATACATATTTGGACACAGGTACTATTTATTTGTTTGGTCACAACACTTAAAATCTACTTTTAGAAAATTTCAAGTATATAATGCAGTAGTATTAAGTATATAATGCAGTACCCCATGCTGTATATTAGATTCACAGAATGTATTCATCTCATATCTGCAAGTTTGTCCCTTTTACCAACATTCCCCCATTTTCCTCAACTTCCCAGGCTTCAGCAATCACCTTCCTCTGTATTTCTTTTCTTTTTGTATATGGCTGAAATAGAGTTGAAAGACTGAATTTCAAAAAGCAGCAAGTCAGAACATAGTTCACATATATTGTCAACCCATGACAGCACAAGTTTCTTTGCAAGACATATGAGGACCGATCACATCCAGCATTCCATTGCTTTAACTTTATTAAAAATGAGGAAGCAGAAATGGTAATTTGACACAATTTTTGCTCTCCCAGAGACTCAGTTACCTCTGAATATTTTCAATGGCTAATTCATTCACATTAATAAAGATCTGTTAAAATATATATTAATTCACAAAACAAAATCAAAATCCATTCACTGGCAGCAAAGTGTCATTGTCATTATTTTAGTGGGAAAGATCAGAGAATTTATAAAATAACATTGAAAATAAGGTATTTTAATCACAGCACACCTTTAAAATGATGATAGCCTCTGTCAGCTTTCTAACCAAGGACCTTGGATTCACATAAAGACATAAATGAAATCTGGTTTGAAGAGCTGATTCATCAGACACATCTGAGAAACTGCCACCATAAAGTGTAAGCCTGAGTCATGCATTCCTCAAACCCAAATCACATTTCCCAGCTACCTCACTAACTAGAGCTGCAGGAAATCTACAAGTTGATATCTTCAGCCTTCAAGTTAGCAGTGAGAATCAGTTCCTTTCTCAGTGTGAGTTCAATCAGTGCTGCCCAAGAAGCTCCAGGATCCAACTATATACTGCAAGCCCTTCCAGCTTAACTATCTTATTACTTTAGCCTTGTTCAAAATACTATTTCCTTACTCATTTCATTTCTATAAGGCACACAGTCTAGTTTGCAATTCTATTTCTTAAAATTAAATTGGTTTAGAAAGCATCAATTTGGTAACATCAAGATCCTTAATTGAATCTCTTGAAACTCTGTGTATTAGGGAAAACAAAAAGAATTACATCGCATTTCACAGACTTGATATCTTGGTCAATCAGTAATAATCTCTACAAAAGTATTTGAAGAAATTTATTGTGTCTTAAATCGAAAGATGGATTAAATATGTCTAGTCATAGATATTTAAGTTTTGATGTACTGATGGCAAAAAAATGAAAATTCTTACCCAGAAAAAACAATGACAACTGTATACAATTGCCCCACCTGATCAATAGGGGATATTTCCCAAGACCTTTGGTTTTGCCCGAAATCACAGGTAGTACCAACCCCTGTGGATATTGTGTCTTTCACCACATATTCACACATATTATAAACTTTAATTTATAAATTAGATACAGCAGAGATTAACAATAAGAATTATTTTAAATTTTATTATAATTGTGAAAATTTTACAGACCTGCAATAAAAGTTGCATGAGTTATCTATCTCTCAATATTTTATTGTACTTCACTTACTCTTCTCATGATAAAGTGAGATAATACAATGCCTATGTGTTAAGATGAAGTGAGGTAAATTATATGAGCATTGTGATACAGCTAGGATACTACATAAGCACTGTGATAACTACCACAGTTGATTTGATAACAGAGATGGCTACAGAATTAGTAATAGGAGTATCTCATATACAGGGTGGATACACTAGAAAGGAGGATACACTCATTCCAAGTGGGACTGTTCATGACAGTGCAAGATTTTGTCTCACTACCCAAAATAATACACAGTTTATATCTCATGAATTATTTGTGGAATATTTTTAGAGCATGGTTAACAGGAAAATTGAAACTACAGAAAACGAAACTATAAAGGGAGCTACTGGATAATCATTTACTGAGGTTCTCATGTAACTGACAGTCCATACTATCAGTAAAATAATTTTAAAAGGCTTCAATTTCTGGAAGGGTGGACCTAAAATTACTTACCTGATTCTTATTAACAATAGCACTCATCACTTGGCTTCACATAAACCCCTATTAAATCATATGCAGAATAATGACATCATAGTGTTTATGAGCAGTTATGTTTGTCTCCTTTCTTCTCCCAGCTTTGCCACCTATCAGTAGTGTGCTTAGGGACAAATAATTTATTCTCTCTGTGATTAGTTTCTTTATTTGCAAAGTTTTGTAACAGTATATGTAGCATAGGGCCTAGAACAGACTGGCACATAGAAAGAAGTTAATAAATCAAAGTTGCTGTTGTTGTTGTAGTTGATTACTGTTATTATTAGTAGCAGTACTAATACTATTACATAATCAACTCACATCCACTCCCTGTGAAACTTTCTATATATACCAGTTGTAGTTTTCCATCTTTTCCCATATTATTACCTTATATGCTTATTTATATATATTTTTCTATTTTGCTAGACTTGATGACCCTGCAGGGTACATGTGCATTTTATTCAATTTTTTTATTTCCAGTAATTAATGAATGCTGTCTGAAAAAAACTGATGAATATATGAATGAACATGAATATGGCTTCTATCATATGCAGCTCGATTATTGTATTAAAACTCATCATTTGATAAACTTATTGAGCATATACTAGTTACAAGATGCCATGCTATATTGTGAAGTGATAACACAAAGACAATGCAATACAGTGTAATAAAGAAGGCTCACAGACCAATAAAGGAGACAAATGCTTACCTACTTGATTACACTGGTCCTGTTGCCATATGGTAAGTATAATGTGCTGAGGGATTAGAGGGAGCAATCTATTAATTCTGCAGCAGGATGGATGACTGGGGAGTCATTGGAAAGGGATTTCAAAAGAAGTATTTCATCGCAACCATGAATTAGACAGTTGCTAAGGGAAAGAGAATTCTGGGTCCATGACAAAGAATGAGTGAAACATTCAGTGTGGTAGGGAGAATAATGCTCCACTACCACCAAACATGTCCACATCCAAATCCCTAGAACCTGTTACCATGTTACCTTACATACCAAAGGGACTATATATATGTGATTAGTTAAGGATTTTGAGGTGGAAGACGATAATTTAGGTTTGCCTAAAATGGTTACAACTTTCCTAGAGAAGGGCAGCAGATGTATCACAGAGAAAGAAAATATAAGGATAGAAGCCAAAGTTAGAGGTACAAGTCAGAGGTACTTTGAAGATGAAATAATAGGCCATGAACTGGTGAAGGCGATCCCCCACTCACAGTCTTGACAGGGTCACAGTGAGAAAAAGTGTTGGCAAAGCCGCTCTCCCACTGTCTTGACAGGGTCACAGTGAGGATGAATGCTGGCAAAGCCACGCTGGTTGGTGGGAAACGGAAACCATGAAACCCTTTTTTATGTAATTGGGACTTTTCATTTTCATGCTTATGTTTCTGACAAGAGGCATGAGTATGTTAAATGTCAAACAAACTAAATTTCAGATGGCTAGAACATAACAGGTAGTTCATGCCTTGGAGGCTGTTCTACTACCCCTCAGCATATCAAGGACAAAGTAGAAGGCTGTTCTTCTATCTCAGTACATTGTGGATAAACCTGATAACGGACAACAATCATCCTTTGAAAGGTCATGAGAATTTTAGGNTATATATATATATATATATGAAACAGTTTCCTCCAAATATAGATAACTTAAGTCAGATTCTTCCTGCCCCCCTTTCATACAATCCTAAGATTCTTACAGTAATGACATTAAAGAGCCAATGAATGTTCATAAGAGAATAATGAGAATTGTTTCATGAATCATAGGGTAAAGGTAGAAGAAATTAACTATCAGGCAGTGGAAAAGAAAGAAGAGAAAGTTAGCCTTAAGAAAAAAAGATTAAATAGTGGGAGAACAAAATAGTACACAAAAAAATAGAACAAAATGATATTAAAGTAACAATAAAAGGAAAATTCTAAAGCACATGGTTTGAGATATAAGATCTATTATGATACTATTTGCTAATATGTACAGATACAGAAGACATTTTGGGAAATGAGTATGGAGAGATATGCAATATTATATTGAATTTAAATTGTCTGTGGACCCTACCATTAGAATTATTTTGTATTTAATTAAAAATATTATCCAAGGGCTTAGTAGAATAGGCTTATAAATAAACCCACCACTGAGGGTAGAGAATTGAAGGGTAATTATAACAGAAGGTGGAAAAGGCCAAGACATTCTTGTACAATGAAGCAAAGGATGAATAGCTAGGGCGGTGGCTCAGAAGTTGAAAGCTCAGCTAGGATGTGTGAGGCACTGGGTTCAATCCTCAGCAACACATAAAAAAACAAATAAATAAATGTACTGTGTCCATCCACAATTAAAAAACAGGATAAACAGCAGAAAAGGTAGGTAAAATTAGAAATAAAGAAATATTTGCATGGGGAAGTTGGGACACACCCTCTTATAGGCAGAGAAGTACCAGTGAATGAATACAAAGGTAAGTCTGGAAATGAAATGGAGAGAAGGTGCATTCATTTGTATTATTGTATTTATAAAGCAGAGAAAGTGGGTTTTGGAATGAGATAGAACTGGATTGAGAAAGCTGTTTTCCCAATATATTGAGGTGTCAAACTTTTACTTCAAAGTTTTACAAGAATTAAAAAAAAATAATTGCCTTTATAGTGACTATTACAGTATTTAATAATGACAGTCAATTTTAGACAATTTTAAATGCTACTTTTTTCCCCTTTGTCTCATTCCCATCCAGACTGATAATAATTAACTATGTTAAAAAATGATCCACTTTATTTGATTGAATCCATAAAGCTTTGACATTACTATATTCAGGATTAAAGTAACCTTTTTAATTTAATAAAAAATTAAGTATCCATTTGTGCATGATACAGATAAAGTTGTTTTCCAAGTGTTCAATTTACATAAAGCAATGCATGATAAAATTTAGAGATAGATTCCCTATGGAGAGAATAAACAGAGGCTCTTCCAGATGCTGAAACTAAAAGTTACAAAAAAAATCATAATAGTTAGTCACAGAGAAACTTGTCTGTTATATCATGAATCTTTGATTATTATCCTGAGGAAAATTAAACATAATCTATGAAGATTATTTTATATATATATGTGTATATATATATATATATATATATATATATATATATAGCATTGATTGCCTATATGGTTTATATGTTTTCCTAAGTACTGAGATACAAAATGATTTGGAAGTGGACACTGTGGCCAAGGATCACATGGAAAAGAGTCATAGAAATCAACAATTTTAGAGAAGGGATATATGTTACTAGAGGTGAATTCTCGAGAGTCTATGGAAAGTCCTCATTGATGCTGAGAGGGGTCATGGCAACATTTACAAGGCAGCATTGGGCTTTGGAAAAAGAAGAATGGGTTCATTAATGACTACAATTGAAAGGGTATTAAAATTGGTTGATAAAAAATTATAGGAAAGAAAAGCAAAAAGAGTACATGGTGTCTTTGAGAAAACATTAGTGAAAATATAGCTATGTACTTGACAATCAATTCAATACAGAACTACTTGGGATGGGGCAAGTGTTTTGATCATCTAATTTAAGTTTTATATCACTAAATAATTTTTAACATATTATCTTAGACACAGTTCTGTGTTTTATTTTTAAAATAATTCTAACCAAAAGACCATCGTGCCTACAAAGCCTGGCTGAGGAAGGAATGCTAAATGTACAGATTTTCTAACCAAATTTCAATACTGTTTTCCACAACCTAATTCATCATCTGAATAAAAGGTTGATGTGTCAATAAAATCTCCAGGTATATGGTTCCCCTACAAAACGATAAAAAATATAAATACTCAAAACACTAATGACCTTGTCCAAAACATATATACTCCTTTATTTAAATATTTTCCTGAGAACTAAACAATGTGGAGTGTGTTATGAATGAACCTGCTCTAAAATGCCATGGAATGCCCTGCAAACCAACATGGCTGAGCAGTGACCACAGATACCATGAGAAAACTGATAGACTTTCTGGGTAGAACCCAATGAGGTTAAGAGTAAGCCAGTAAGAAGAGGGCTTGCTCAGCTCTCAAGAAGTCCCAACCCTATCCTGAGGCAGATTGGAATCCAATCATGTTTATGAAACTATGACCAACTCTGTATTAAACAGTATTCACCAACATCCATCTAATTAAGAAATTAACATGACTGATATAAACAAATTTAGAAGAAAGAGGCTATAGAATATACAACTGGCATAAAATATTTGAGATTTTTTTGAATTTTTTAAATTTGTAAGTGAATACAGAATGAATAATTTTTTTGGAACACAAATTATCAAAAATTAATGAACAAAATAAAACTATTAACACACCAAAGAACAATTAAAATGCAAAATGATATTAAAGTATAAATTCAAAAAATGTGGAATGCAGAAAATAACAGATATAAGAGTACTTTCAAACTTTCAAGGAGCCAAGTTTCTTCTAAGGAACAGAAAATTATGGCTATGACTGCAAAAATATAGAAAACCTTTAAAAACTGACAAACTAAACTATAAGAACTAAAATAAGGAGCTTAATAAGTTTTAAAAGCTATAATTATGCTTGTAAGAATAGTTAATATTACCACTATGATTTAGCTTTGATTTCAAATTGCTAGGCAATGAAAAATAGACAATAATAATGACTATAAAAGCAAAAATTGGAATAAGAATAATCCATTTTTTTCATTATTTGTAGGTTTACTTACAAAAAATTATAATACTTCATTACATTAATACTCAGAAAATATACTATAAGATAAAATTTTGACTACTTTTCCATTTTGGCAAACATGTCAATGTTTTTTCAAGTTGATATTACACAATCCAAATGGAACTTCTTTATTGGTGTTACAGTTTTACAAAATAATGAGATACATTATAATATATTAAGACATGCATAACACACAATTTCATTCCCTCATACCCCCATTTCCCTCCTTTTTGTGTTTCCTGATGAATTAGGACTAAAATTTGAACAAAAAAATTTTAAGTATTTTCAGGAATAAAAGAGAAATTAGGTAGGACTTGTCCTCAAGACATCAAAATACCATACAGGCCTCAAAGAAAGATGGTGGATTAGAGGAAAACTGCACATGTCAAGAGTTCCTTGACACCAGACCTACAAAATGGGAAGATGGCATCTCAGGTGGGTAACTGAGGGAACTCACTCAAACTTAATTCTGAACTTTAAAAAAAAAAATTTATAGTCACAGAAGTCAGACACGTGAACATAAGAAATAATGTGTTACAGAAATGCTAACTCCGGTACCCGAGAGGCTGCTAGTGGCTGGAGAGAAGGGGAAGGGCAGAGCAGAAAAACAATGGAGACTGTGTGGCCAGGAGGATAAAGAAATTATGAGAATAAAGAATTGACTTAGGGTAACCTCTGGATCAGAGAAGAAAACTGAGTTTAATAGACACGGAATTGGTAGGGGAAGAGAATTAGTGAAAGCAATTCCAAAAATCACACACAGAAGGGGAAGTGTTTGGGGCTCAAAAAAATGGCTGCTGGGCTCCCAGGAAACCAGCCATAGCAGAGCTCTCCAACCCTGGGGAAAACACACATTCACCCTACCAGAGAAGGTAACCATCAGCCAAGTTCCTGTGGCTGGGGAAAGTGCACACTGATCCTGGAGCTCTCTCTCAAGCTACTTGAGAGGAGAGCTTTCAGGCTGTCTGCTGTATCCCCATAGGAAAAAAATTAGCACATGTGCTACTAGATAAAGCAACTGCCCAATGTGGTGCTATGGCCAGGGGAAGCACTGGCTTGCTGCTGAACATCCACCACCTGCAAAAGTCTCACCACCACCGCCGCCATAAGAAGAGAGGAGTTTAGGAACTGCTGCAGCTGCCCAAACAATTCCCAGAAAGTACCTGAACCAGACAAACTGAAATAAGCACAAACAAAAGTTTGCTTAGACCATTTGGTCTCTAGATTCCAAGGGAGAAAGTTCCCACTGTTGTTAGAGCTATGGCATCCACACAGTAATGTCTGAAATCCAGGGCAGATACCCAGAATTTTATGTTCAAATGGTGAAAGTGAAACCAGTGGAGGTTTTGTCTCAATGCCCTTAAAGTATATTTTACCAGATACCAGAATTCTTCCTCCAATAAAAAATGTGCAGCAATACTCAAACACCCACCCACAGAGTTTCAAAGTTCACTCAAAACTAAACTCCAACTACTGGAATCTCTGATTTAAAACTCCACAAGATCCTTGCCACAGAAACAAAAAATTTGACAACACCCAAATTGTGCTAGCCCACTGCATACTGGGAGACTGAAAGCTGAGATCTACTACAACCAGCTTTTTTCTCCTAGCCACAAAGGCTGGCAGGTAAGAGAGGAACAAAAAGGTGTTGCGCTTAACAACCCTCAGTCCTTGACACAAGTGTTACAAAATCAAAATCAAATACCAAGAATGAAAATCCATCCTGTCCAATAGTTTTGACCAACTCAGCAGAAATAATCACTTTATTTCACAGCAATGTTTTTATTTTTTTTAATTGTCTTTCCTTTCTTTTTTCATTTCTTTATACTAACATTTTAATCTATATTTTTAAATTTTAACTTTTTAAATTTCTTTCAAACATCATTTCATCATATTGTAGTTCTTTTTACTTTTTTCCATTATGTATGATTTTGTATGAAGGTATGATATGGGTGGATGTGTGTGTGTGTGTATACTCATTGTGTGAATTGGTTTGAAAAAATATATGTATGTTAATATAATTGTACTTTCGTATTAATTGCCTCCTTCTGTACCTATTTATGATTTAGCCTTGATTTGTCTTAGGTAGGGTTGAATTATACATGGCCTTGAGCTGTTTTGATCTTACAGTGGCTGGTTTTCCTATTCATCACTCTCTTCCCCCACTAACAGCTACATTTTCCTGTTCTAATGTTTTCTCTTTATTCTACTACTTTATGTAAATCTTTTATTCCTTCATTTTTACAGCTGACATCTGGTAGCTACCACCTGCCCCTCCTTTCATCACTTTTAAAAAATATTTCAAACTTTCTCTCACATTAACATCCTATATTATTTTGTTTAAGAAACTCTAATCCAACTAAATAATTGACTGATATAGTTTATGTATTTCATACTCCATTCATATTGTTGTGATTAATAATACAGTGAACAACATAGTAGACATCTGATGTTTGATGCCTAATCTAATCCACAGTTTTGCATTGCTGGTATTGATGTTAAATGTGGACCCAACCATTTTTATATAGGTGGCAATTAGTTTTGTAGATACTAAAGTAGACACTGGATATTTATCTCAAAACTATACATTGGCAGCTGACAGTAACGCTACTCCTGCCTACCTTAGAGGGGTTGGAAAGTGATTGAGACAACTCAAGATCACAGAGTAGAGATCCTGCTGCTGAGAAACATTCAAAATTCATCTAATCAATGCTGAACCTCACTTCATACATGTTCTTAGCATTACTTCAACTCATAGATTTAGGGAAACAAAAACCAGACCTCAAGGAGGAACAACCAAAGGACTACCCCTTGACATCTATTCATATATGAAAAATAGAGAGAAATCCTACAATAGAAAAGAACTATACACATAAGAACAGAGATAAAGGGGAATCCACCGTAATTGATATGCAAGTCCAGGACCTCAGAAAATATGAGAAAATATGCAACCAAATTTCCCCACAAAATTCACAATCCTCCAGCAAATATCCACAGATATAGAAGAGGAAGAAACTCTAAAGACAGTTATAAAACTGATTATTAAAATGTTCAGTATACTAAAGGAAGAGCCACAGAGTGAATTAAGAAAGAAAAATACAGAAGATGAAAGACCACTTCAATAAAGATAGAAATATTGGAAAGATTCCAGTCAGATCTCCTGAAAATCAAAGACATAATCAATCAAATTAAAAATTTACTTGAGAGCATTACCAACAGATTAGATTGCATAGAAAATAAAATTTCTGTTCCTGGACACCTAATCTCAGGCCTTAAAGAGAGGATATATGAATTTGAGACTACAGAATACCATAAAGGGGGAAAATAATAGAGCATAATCAGAACATACAGGAACATGAGAAGAACATCATCATGATGGAAACAAGACCAAACCTGAGAATCAAAGGGATAGAAGAGAACATGGAGATTCAAGTTAAGATATTAAGAAAATGTTTAATAAGATAGTCACAGAAAACTTTCCACATATCAGAAAGGAGATAGCCAAACACAGGACATATAAAAACCCCAAATAGACTTGATCAGAAAAGAAGTTTTCTAAGACATATCATAATCAAAATGTCTAACATACAAAATATAGAAAGAATATTAAAAGCTGCAAGAGAGAAACACTAGGTACCATTTAGATGCAAACCAATAAGCCTCATTTCTGAAATTTCAACTCAGATATGAAAAGCAATAAGGGCCTGGAATGAGATATTCCAAGCTCTAAAAGAAAACCAATTGTCAACCAACATGGCTAAAATAAACACTTTCCATGACAAGAATAAACTAAAAGAATTCAGGACAACTAAGCCAGCACTACAAAGAATACTCAAACTGCGCAAAGAGGAAGAGAAAACAATAAACAAAAACAAAACTCCTAGATGAAGACCAATAGAAGATTAATCATCTAAATGAAAATCAAAACAGAACTAAATATGAAAAATTCAAATTGCCAGTAAACCAAAAATGCATATTCTTCATAATACAGAATACAAATGCTCCCCACAATTGAAAGATTATAAAAATGGATCAAAACACAAGATACAACTATATACTGTCTGCAAGAGACCAATCTTATAGACAAAGGCACAATTCAAAGGATGAAAAAAAATATTGAATGTAAATAGAGTCTGTAAAAAAGCTGGGGTAGCTGTTCTCTTTTCTGAGAATGTTGATTTTAAGCAAAAAATAATCAAAAGAAACAAATATTTGGGCATAGTGGTGCATGCCTAAAATCCCAGTGTTTTGGGAGGCTAAGTTAGGAGGATTGCAAGTTGAAAGCCAACCTCAGTAGCTTAGAGAGGCCTAAGGACTTACTGAGATGCTGTCTCAAAATTTTATATATATATATATATATATATTTTTTTTTTTTTTTTTTTTAAAGAAAAGGTTTGGATATGTTGCTCAGTGGTTAAGTGCCCCAGGAATAAATCGCTGAATCCCTAATCAAAAAGAAAATTAAAAAAGGACAAAGAAGACCATTGCATCCTGGTAAAGGGAACAATCCAAAAAGAAGATATAATGATAGTAATTATATATGCCCCAAATGTCAGTGTACCCAAATACTTATTTACATTAAATCCTAGAAAGACCCCAATACAATAATACTTGGTGACTTCAATACACCTGCATCACCAACAGATAGATCATGAAAAGCATAAAATCAATAAAGATACATCCCATCTAAATAATATTAATTTTAAATGATACTAATTTTAAAATAATAATACTTTACCAAGAGTTAGATCAATGGAATAGAAAAGAAATACACTCAAGCATGTATAAAAAAAAAAGAATATTTTACCCCAAAAGAGCTGAATTTTACATCTTCTCAGCATCTCATGGAATATTTTCTGAAACAGATAATATGCTGGATCAAATTAATATAAGCCCATGCATTCTATCAGACCATAATAAAGTAGAACTAGAAATCAGCAATAAAACATAGAAAACATAAATAGGGCTGGGCTTGTGGCTCAGCAGTCGAGCGCTTGCCTAGCACATGCAAGGCCCTGGGTTCGATCCTCTGCACACATAAAAATAAATACATAAAATAAAGTTTAAAAAACCACATAAACACATGGAGATTAAAGAGTATTTTTTTAATGAAGAATGGATCAAACAATAGAGAAAAAAATCAAGAAATTGTTAGAAACACATGAAAACAAAGCTACAACATATCAAAATATCTGGAACACTATGAAATCTGTATTGAGAGGAAAATTAATACATCAATGTATTAATAAATTAATACATTATTTTTATTACTACATTAATACATCAAAAAATACGTCCCTCGGACACTATGAAGGCAATAGTAAGAGGAAATTTCATTGCGTGGAGTTTATTCCTTAAAAGAAGAAATAAATAAATAATAAATGACCTAACATTACATTTTAAAGCCATAGAAAAAGAAGAATGAATCAACACCAAAAGAAGTAGAAAACAATAGTTTAAATCAATGAAATTAAAACAAAAGAAACCATTGAAAAAAGTAACATAATGAAAAGTTGATTATTTTAATAAATAAATAAAATTGATAAGCCCATACCCACACTAATGAAGAGGAGAGAGAAAACTCAAATTACTAAAATTCAGAATTTAAAAGGAAATTTCATAACAGACACTATTGAAATATGGAAGATAATTAGAAACTTTTGAAATTTTATCTTCTAATAAAATAGAAAATTTTGAAGACATTGACAAATTTCTAGAGTCATATGATCTATCCAAACTAAATCAGGAGGATATACACAAGTTAAACAGATCAATTTCAAGCAATGAAGTAATAAAATATGCCATCAAAATCCTACCAACAAAGAAAAGCCGAGTTCTACATGACCTTCAAAGAAGAACTAATACCAATACATCTCAAATTATTCCATGAAATAGAAAAACAGGGAACCCTTCCAAATTCATTGTATGTATCACCCTGATACCAAAACGAGACAATAACTAATCTAGGAAAGCAAATTTCAGACCAATATCTCTAATGAACACAGATGCAAAAATTCTCAATAAAATTCTGGCAAATCGAATACAAAAACATATCAAAAAGATAGTGCACCACATTTAAATGGGGTTCATCCCAGGGATGCAAGGTTGGTTCAACATACGGAAGTCAATAAATGTAATTCATCACATCAAGAGATTTAAAGATCAGAATCATATGATCTTCTCAATAGATACAGAAAAATCACATGACAAAAATACAGCACACATTCATGTTCAAAACACTAGAAAAACTAGGGATAACTGGAACATATCTCAACAAAGCTATCTATACTAAGCTCAAGGCCAACACCATCCTAAATGGAGAAAAATTGAAAGCATTCTCCCAAAAGTCTGGAACAAGACAGGGATGCCCTCTTTTACCACTTCTATTCAACATAGTCCTGGAAACTCTAGCCAGAGCAATTAGATAGATGAAAGAAATTAAAGGGATACAGATAGAAGAGAAAAACTCAAAATATCATCACTTAATGATGACATGATTCTATAATTAGAGGATCCAAAAAATTCCACCAGAAAACTTCTAGAACTAATAAATGAATTCAGCAAAGCAGAAGGACATAAACTCAACACCCATAAGTTAAATTACATCAATGATGAATTTTCTGAAAGAGAAATTAGGAAAACTATAGCCTCAGGGGCTAGAGTTGTGTCTCAGTGGCAGAGCGCTTGCCTGGCATGTGTGGGGCACTGGATTCAATCCTCAGCACCACATAAAAATAAATAAATAAAATAAAGATATGGTATCCATCTCCAAATACACACACACAAACACACACATATATGGGGGGACTACAGCTTCAAAAAATACAGAATACTTGGGAATCAACCTAACAAAAGAGGTGAAAAACCTCTACAATGAAAATTATAGAGCACTAAATTAAGAAATTAAAGACGACCTTAGAAGATGGAAAGATCTCCCTTGTTCTGGGATAGACAGAATTAATATTGTAATAACTGCAATTCAAATCAATTTCCTAATGACATTCCTCATAGAAATAGAAAAAGCAAACATGAACTTCATTTGGAAGAATAAGACCCAGAAGACCCAAAGGAATCTTTAGCAAGAAGAGTAAAGCAGGAGGCATCACAATACCAGACCTTAAACTATACTACAGAGCTATAGTAACAAGTGGCATGGTATTGGCACCAAAATAGACATGTAGACCTATGGTACAGAAGACATAGGAAAAAAAAAAACCCACAAATACAGTTATCTCATAATAGACAAAGTTGTCAAAAACATACATTGGAGAAAAGATAGTCTCTTCAACACATGGTGTTGGGAAAACTGGAAATCCATATGTAGCAAAATGAAATTAAACCTCTGTCATCCTGCACAAAACTCAACTTAAAGTGGATCAAGGACCTAGGAATTAGACCAGAGACTCTGCACCTAATAGAAGAAAAAGTAGGCCCAAATCTTCATCATGTTGGCTTAGGACCCGACTTCCTTAACAAGACCCCTAAAGCACAAGAAATAAAATCAAGAATCAATAAATGGGGTGGATTTAAACTAAAAAGCTACTCAGCAAAAGAAACAATCAATGAAGTGATGAAAGAGCCTACAGAATGGCAGCAAACTTTTACCACCAGACATCAGATAGAACACTAATCCCCAAGATATATAAAGAACTCAAGAAACTTAACACCAAAAAAAAAAAAACCCAATCAATAAATGGGATAGGAAATGAGCAGACACTTCACAGAAGAAGATATCCAATCAATCAACAAATTTATGAAAAAAGGTTCAACATCTCTACCAATTACAGAAATGCAAATCAAAACAAAGTCTTCATCTCATTCCAGTCAGAATAGCAATTAACAAGAATACAAGCAACAATAAATGTTGGTGAGGATGTAGGGGGAAAGGTACACTGATTCATTGCTGGTAGGATTACCAAATGATGCAACCACTTTGGAAAGCAATAAGGAGATTCCTTAGAAAACTTGGAATGGAACCACCATTTGACCCAGCTATCCCATTCCTAGGTCTATACCCAAAGGACTTAAAATCAGCATACTAAAGTGACACAGCCACATCAATGTTTACAGATCAAATCACAATCACTAAACTGTGGAACCAACCCAGATGCCCTTCAATAGATGAATGGATAAAAAAACTGTGGTATATATACACAATGGAATATTACTCAACCTTAAAGAATAATAGAATTCCAGCATTTACTGGTAAATGCACAGAGTTGGAGAATATCATGCTAAGCAAAGTAAGCCAATTTAAAAAAAAAAAAAAAAAAACAAAGGCCAAATGTTTTCTCTGATAAATGGATGCTGATCCATAATGGGGGAGGCAAGGGAAGAATGGAGGACATTTGGACTGAGAAGGGTGGGGTGTGGGTAGGGGGGATGGTGGAATGAGATGGACATTATCACCCCTACGTATGGGTATGATTGCTCAAATGGTGTGACTCTACAACACCCTTTAGACTGCTCCAAGCAGATAATAGGGCTTAAGTAAGTATTTATTGGAGAATTGAAAGAATGAAATGTACACTATAGAAGAAACATGCTAGTAAGTGAATCCACACAGTACTACTTTAAGGAAATACTTGAGATCCTAGAATAAGCAATAGGGATTAGAAGACATTCTTTTCAGTAGAAAATTAGGGTCTCTGGAGATAATCTGATCCTAAATGCACATCTTTGTCTTTGAACAGGATACCTTACAACTCTGTAGGGATAAACATTCATCCAAGAAGCTAAAAGTGATACAAATAATTCTTATCTGTAGATATGCAAATTATTTGTGTCCGGTGGAATGCAATTGATAATTGCCCTATGGATAGACCTACTGTGGTCAAGTCCCTTCAATGTTCCTTTACTGTGCATTTGTGGTTATCTGACAACTCCTCTGAGTCACCTCTAACATGTCTTCCAATCCCCTCATTAATGACTTATGTAAATAAAATATATGACATGTTCATATATTTCAAAAACTATGCTTTGCCACTACAATCAATTACTATAAGCAAGTGGGTCAATAAATGCTTTAGGATGAGGAAAGTATTATTAAAAGTTTAAATAAGATAAGCATTTGAGGTGATGAATATGTTAATTGTATTGGTTCAGTCATAGCATGTTGCATATATTTACCTCATAAATATATGAAATTATGATTTGTCAATATTCAATAAATTTTTAAAGAAATTATAATAAATTACCTTTGGTTAGATTTTGTATTCTAGTCAGTGCTTGGTATCATGGAGTTTTAATCAGAAACCATGTGAACAATATAAAGACATCTTCAAGGCAGCTAAATAAGAAATCAGTGAAATTGCAAAGATAAAGAGAAAAAGTCAATTTCCTAACATTATCATCAACAAAAGCAACTAAATGTATTTTAAGACACTAGACCTTTCTTTTTGTTTTGGAAAAGCAGAGGAGTTCCTTATCTTAGGGGAATGCTAGTTGGGATGCATCTTGCTAGAGTAAGGCTTAATATCAAAGTCCTTTAAATTTTATGGACTCATCCTCTACAAAGTATAAAGCTGGTTAATGTAATAAACTATAGCTCAGAAAATCACTGGCACTGGCTGATGCTTGTCCACAAAAACTGACCAGAAGTAATATACAATGAAGCCCAGCTCAATTTCTTATTATCTTTACAAACTTAAACATATTGCCGAAGTTTAGCCTCACCATGTCTCATTTCCTTCATCTATAAAATGGATAAAGGAATAGTTTCCACCTCAGAGGATTAATGTGAAAATCAGCTATAATAATATATAATTATTGTTACACATATTAAACATTAGTGCTGAGTTGGGTGGGTCTCTATTACTTTTAGTGTTTTAAGCCACAGAGCATTTATAGTGCTATGTTCATACCTATAGTCTTAACTAAATTAACTATATGTAATAATTCCACACTTAAATTATTGAGAATTATTGGAAAAAAATGGAAATATTTCATATGCTGTCAGGAAATTCTGTGAAATTCAATATAACTCATAGTTATTTGTTGACAGAAGAAAATCCAGTAAATGGATGAAACTGACTAGCCAAAATGGAAAATGCACAGCACACAAGAATAGAGAGCATAAATAAAAACACTAGAGTTTCCAACTGCCACTTTTCTAATTCAACTTTCTTATGCCTTTGGTATTCATCATGCCCTCCACTGTAATTCAGCTGCAAAAGTTCACACCAAAGAAACTTTTTGGGTTCTGAAATCAGCAGATTGGATGAGGCATGTGACAAAGCTAGGGAGGAAAAGCAAATATATTCCATCTTTGCTCTTTGCGGGCTGCAAACATGATCCTAGCTGAGTGGGTTTACCCTCCTTAGTGAGTTCTTTCTGCCAATATATTTAATGGATAGTTGGATAAGCCTGACCCTTATCATATTTCTGTGTGCTAAAAATTCAATACATTGAGGAAACTGACTGCAACTCTCAAGAAAAAGTGTCTTTATATTAATTAGAGGTGCAATATATGTGACAAATTGTTTTCATTGTTCTGATTAAACTCTACATATTCTTAGCCATACCAACTTTTCAGGAGAATAGAATGGTGGGAGAAAATCTAAGGTAGTGCTTCTCAGCCTTGGGTTCAAGTTGAAACACTTCGGGAGCTTTCAATGAATGTGACAAACACAAGTGATGTCAAAGCTGTTGGTCCCTGCACCACATTTTGTACAGGGCACAGTGGCCTAGAAGTTATTATTTTTCCCACCCACCAATAGTATTTCTTAAAGTTCCCTATGGCAGGGATTCTCAACCACAGTGAAAGTAACATTCTTGGGTAGATATTTCTTTGTTGTGGTGTCCTATCCTGTGCATTATAGAAAGTTTAGGAACATTCAGTGTCTTTAGCCACTTTTTATGGTTTGCATGTGAAGTACACCCCCAAGAGCTCATGTGTGAGACAATGGAAGAATGTTTAGAGAAGAAATGGCCTGTGAGCTCCTTAAACCAATCAGTGAATGATTTCCCTCATGGGATTAACTGAGTGTTAACTGAAGATAGATCAGGTGTGGCTAGAGGAGGTGGGTTTTGGGGGATGTGCCTTTGGGGTATATATTTGGTATCTGGCAAGTGGAATCTATCTGCTATCTGATCATTATGTGAGCTGCTTCCCTCTTCCACACTCTTCCACCATGGTGTTCTGCCTCACCTGGAGCTCTGAGGAATGGAGCCGGCTGTCTATGGACTTAGACCTCTGAAACCATGAGCCCCCAAATAAACTTTTTCTCCCCTACAATTGTTCTGGTTAGGTCTTTTAGTCAGCAGCAAAAAAAAGCTGACCAAAACACCAATAGATGCCAGCATCATCTTTATCCAGTTGTCAAAAGCAAATATGTCTCCAAATGATCTGTGCCATGGCTAGTTTCCCTTAAACCACAAGTGTAATCACTAATCAGAATAATTAATATTAGAGAAAAAGTTGTGAGACTTTGGAACACAGGAAAAAAATAATAAACCTTTTATAAAGGTGCTTAGTAGTCACCTGAGGCTACTCCATGATAAATAACAACTGTAGCTGCCAGGGAAAGGAATTTAAGCCTTTTTTGTATGTGCCATTGGGTCAATAGAATCCTCTTATAAAGGAAAAAAATCAATGATTAAACTTTGTTTCAAAATAAGTTAAAATTAAGAGTGAATTCATTTGTACTAGACAATAAAATGGCACCAAATATGCTCATGTTCTTATCCCTAGTACAGATAAATGTGTTATCTTACATAGCAAAAGAGACTCTGAAGATATGATTCAGTTGAGAATTTTAAGAGGGGGAGATAATCCTAGATTGCAATGTGAGCTTAATGTAATCACAGAGATCCTTATAAAAGGATGACTAGAATGCCAAAGTTAGGGAAAAGGCCATGTGATGATGGAAGTACAGAGTAGCACATCAGATACCACCAACCATTAGGAAATGAAAGACTGAAGTAATGGTTATCCCCTTGGAGCCACCACAAGAACCAACTATGCCAACACTCAGATTTGAGCCCCTTAAATTTCATACTTCTGACCTTTAGAATTATAACAATAAATTCATGGTGTTTTTTAGCTACTAAGTTTGGGATAATTTATAAAAGAAAACTAGTACATTTCAAAAGCCAGAAAGCTAACAGGAATACTCTCATGTATCTTTAGCACTACAGATAATTGTAGTATTATGTATGATATCATATCTGATTTTAAACCTTTTGTTTTCAATGATTGCTAATAATAACTGCTAATTTTTGTTGAGCACTAAGTATCAGTGCTGTATCTAAGTATTTTTACATATACTATGTTACTCCTTCCAAACTATCAGTTAAATTGTGTTTTTGTCTCTAAAGAGGACCTTTCTCAAGATCATGCAGCTAGAAAAATAGTTTAAAAATTTATCATTAGAAGATAATCAATATAATAGTCCTGGCATTTTGATGCAAGTATATTTAAATATATATGCAAATAAACAAACAATCCATAGCCAATGATATACTTGCAAATAACATGATTTCTCTGGAAACTGTGCTGCATGACCTGAAATTTTTTCCATGTGATATTTATGTGGTTTTCAGTTAGATATTGGCTATAGACACTCACTTCAAAGATTTTCACTATCCGAGGCTCCTGCTTCTTTATCACAGAAGCTGCACTATATCCTCAAAGAGAATATAAATTGCTTTATGCCTGTTTGTTCTGGTTGCTTCTTAACTTCCCAGCACTTAAAATATAGTTTTCTTTGCTTGGAGTTCTTCTAAGAATTAACTTCTAAGATTGACTGTTCTTCTTACCACCACATCTAGAAATACTACACATCAATTCTTATCACCCCATAAGCTCAGAAGATTATAGATGTAAATGAGCATTTGGTAGCCACTACTTCCCAGAGTCTACTTACGTGTTCTGAATTTCATCTTCCTTTTTGAGGTTATAATGGTACTATAAGCTCAATGACCAAAATGCCAAGCGCTGTCTGGGATATCAGTGTATTGGAGATGTAACAAGAAACAAGACATATTCATGTGCTACTTTCATCAAGTTTACATTTTTGCTAGGCAAAACACAAACTCATAATTAATATATTTCAGTTAATGACACAAATTGTGATAATGGTGATGGGGTATAGAAATTACAGTTCTGACTTCTCCTAGAGTTGCCTGTAATTTGAGACTTAAATAATGAGGGAAATAGCCAAAAACAGGGAAGCGAAATGCAAAGGCCTTAAGACTAGAACAAGTTGGGGTCAATTCATATAGGGGCTTAATGAAAAGAGTAAGCAACTTTGCTTAGCTAAACTATGGAACCAAGCTAGGTGTTCTTCCACAAGATGAATGAATAAAGAAAATATGATATATACACACACATGTGTGTGTGCGTGTGTATTCCATTGAAATTATGTATAATTCAATGGAATATTTCTCAGCTTTAAAAATAAGAATGAAATTATGGCATTTGCCAGTAAATGGATGGAATTGGAGACTATAATGTTAAGTGAATAAGCCAATCCCGAAAAACCAAAGGCCGAATGTTTTCTCTAATATGTGGATGCTAATTCACAATAAGGCAGGGGGCACTAGAGTAGAATAGAGTTACCTTATATTAGGTAGAGGGAAGTCAAAGGAGGTGAAGGGAGGGGATTTGAGGATAGGAAGGATAGTCGAACAAAACAAGACATTATTACTTTATGTGTGTGTGTGTGTGTGTGTGTGTGTGACTACATGACCAATATGATTCTGTGATATGTACACTCAGAAATATGAGTAATTATATCCCATCTATGTATATCAAAGTACATAAATGCATTGTACTGTCATGTATAACTAATTAAAACAAATTTAAAAAAATTAAAAAGAGTAAGCAGCTTATATTTTATTCTATTTGTAGTGAAAAGCCATTCATAATTTAAAATAACAAATGGTAGTGAATTCAGTTGCATCACGCAAAAAGGTACGTTGAGAACCTGTATATTTGATCTTATTCAGAAATAGGGTCATGGCAATCTACTGAAAGGGAAAATATCTTTGCCATCTAATTCATAAGACAAAGGGTTAGTGTCCAGAATATATGAAGAAAAGAAAACCTTAAATATAAGTAATTCAATTTAAAAAATGGGCAAGTGATTTGAATAGACACTTCTCAAAAGAAGAAATACAAATGGCCAAGAATATATGAAAACATGGTGAACATCTTTAGACAGCAGGGAAATGCAAAGCAAAATTACATGTGATTCTGTCTAACCCAATCAGAACAGTTATTATAAAAAATAATACAGCAAAAATTGGCAAAGATATGAAGAAAAAAGGAACTGTATATACTGTTGGTGGGAATGCAAATTAGTACAGCTGCTATGGGAAACAATATGGAAGTTCCTTAAAAATCTAAAAAATAGGATTACCATATGATTCATCTATGCTTCTCCTAGATATATATCCAGAGGGAATAGCATAATGCACACCTATGTGTACACCTACGTGTACACCTACCACATGATTATTGTGGTAGCATTCCTGATGGCTAACATGTACAATCAGCCCAGGTGCCCATCAACAGATAAATGGACAAAGATAGTATACTATGTATACACACTTGAGTATTACTCAGTCTATGACTATATGGGAATAATTAAATGTTGTCATTTGCAAAAAGTAGGCAAAACTGGAGGATATTATGTGAAGTGAAATAAGGCAGACACAGAAAGACGAGAATTGCATGGCCTCGTGGAAATGAGAAACGAAAAATAAGACAAAACTGAAAGTATAAAAGGGATTACTAGGGACTGGGAAGTGTTGTGTAGG
This sequence comes from Marmota marmota marmota, assembly GCF_001458135.2. Classification (NCBI taxonomy): domain Eukaryota; kingdom Metazoa; phylum Chordata; class Mammalia; order Rodentia; family Sciuridae; genus Marmota; species Marmota marmota. The sequence goes on along the minus strand of NW_026000249.1, from coordinate 17,413,909 downwards.
GAGAGAGCAATGGTAGAAAGGTGAATGGACATGATTAATGATGTACGCATATATGGAAATAACACAGTAAATTCCATTAGTCTATACAATAAAAATATAAATAAAGAGGATCTTGGCAGATATAATTTAGAAAAGATGACATCATAATGGATTAGAGTCAGCCCTAAATCCAATTACTACTGTCCTTATTAGGAGAGAGACACACACTCACAGGAAGGAAAGTCAAGTGACAAGGAAGGCAGAGATTGGAGTTATGCAGCTACAAGCAAAGGAAAGCCAAGGATTGTTGGTAATCACTAGCAGTCAGAGTGAGATAAGGAAGAATCATAACTTAGAACCTTCAAGAAAATATGACCTTACCAACACCTTGATTTTGATTTCTAGCTTCTGGAACTGTGACTGAATAAATTTCTATTGTTTTAAGCCACCCATTTTGTGGTCATTTGTTATGGCAACTCCAGAACATTAACACAGGCAGTAATAAAATGCTACACATTTTTCTAAAAGTTCACCTGACTACCATGTGAAGAATGGATTATAATGGAATAAAAATGGGGTGGAGGTAATAAGGACATCCATAATGTTGGAACCTAATGCAATAAGTACCAGTATCTAATCTTGGGCTGGTTTGGCCACAGAATAAAGATGCATTGTGTTACCATTACCTGAAATGGGGAAGGCTGGGGAAACAGCAAGCTTGAGAAGCTATTAGTAAGATGTGTTATGTTTTGGATACTTTAAGATTGTGTTGCTTTTGTTATGTCCAAATTAATTAGATATGCAGATTGTGCTCCCTTAATCAAATATGCAAAATCCCAAATGTTCCAAATTCTAAAACTTTCTGAGCATTGATATGACACCACAAGTAAAAAATTCCACACCTGACCTCATATGATGAGTCACAGCCAAACTGGAGGCACACCAAAGATACTTTAGAAAATTACCTCCAGGCTATGTGTAGAAGGTGTATATGAAAAATAAATGAATTGTGTGTTTAAACTCTGATCCCATCCCCAAGATATCTCAATATATATACAAATACTGCACAATGCAAAAATAAAGCATCCAAAATCTAAAAATCTTCTTGTCCCAAATATTTTGGATAAGGGATACTCAACTCATATCAGCGTGGCCAGACTCTAATCATCCCTTACTCCTTTTATTTATTTCTTTGTGTAATCCCTTACTTTCTAGTGTGAGATGGAGCTAGTGACTCACTAATAAGGCAAGAGTGAAGGGATGTCACTTCTGAGATTCAGTTATGAAACACTGACTTCCATTTTGCTGACACTTTCTTACTCACTTTAATGAAGTCAGCTACTTTATTGAAAACTACCATGGGGAAAAGCCCATGTGGCAAGAAAATGCAGGTGGCTTCTGGCTAACATCCAGCAAAATATTCAGTCCAATAACTTTCAAGCAACTGAATCCTGCCAACAACAATCAAGTGAACTTGGAAGTGAATCCTACCTCATTCAAACCTTGAGATGACTGCTGCTCCTGCAAATATACTATATCCTATTGAGAGACACTGAGCCAGAGGACCGTCAATCCAGGCTGAGATCCCAGACACACAGAAAATATAAGATAATAGATGTTGTTTTAGTCACTAAAGTTTAGATAATTTTTATGTACAAACAGATAATAAAACAGATAGGAAGGGTGTAAGAGAAATCTGAGTTGCAGACATATACTTAGGAGCCATCAATAGATTTTATCTAAAGCTATGGAACGAGATATAGTAACCTGTGGAGCAAAGAAAGAGAAGAGGGCTCAGGATTGAGGGCTTAAACTCCAATATACTGGAGTCAAACAGAAAAAAAAAATAAGCAGTAATGTAAATTAGGCAGTAAAGAGGTTGGCAGGAAACCAGGGGAAACCATTTAGAAATGGAAGTTGTGATCAACTGGATCAAATTACACAAAAGGTCAGGTAAGATGAGAACTGAGAAATGACCACTAGAATTGGTAGCATAGCACTCATTAGTAACAGTCATTTTGCAAGGAGTGAAAATGTCATTTGGTTTGGGTTAGAAGGAAAACAGAAGTGAAATGACAAAAATACTAAATAAAACAACTGTGAGAAGGAATTTTCTGTCTTGCCAATAAAGCCATGGTGTAAGGAAACATGTTTCTTAGCATGTGTGATAAAAGGATGTGTTTACATATTCATGGGAATCATCCCATAGTGAAAGAAAGATTTGTGATGTAGGAGAAAAATCCATTGAAGGGTGGTTGGAAAACAAATGTTGGAAGTGGCTTTAGGCATTATTAGGTGGAATTCATGTACTATTAATGGAGGTAAAATTAAAATGTAAAATTTAGTGATAGACACATGAGATTCTTCTATTCCAATACATCATTTAAAATAATATGAAGTGGGAGAAAAGGTAAGCTGAATGTTTCACTGATGAGTGTGAAGGGTGTAGAAAGAGAACAGGAAGTTCAAAGATAGAGCAAAATGGACAAAAAAAAATATCTCAGAGTGTGGCCAATTGAATGTCCTAGAAAAGTAGGATTGTGTGGCACCACTGCATATGCACTGGAGATATGTAACCATAAAGTAAGAAAAGTAGTAAAATTTATTCCAATAATGCTCAACCACTTTGAGTGAAGGTAAATAGTAGGTGAATATTTGGATTTAATTTCAACTGAGGTTGTTGTTTTATGTGAGTATGATAGAAAAACAGAATCAAAAGCTCTAAGGTTTAATAGGTTATCATAATGTCAAATTATGGATGTAAAACAAATTATTCATGTAAAAAATGTCCATTAAAAATATTTTTTCCTAATAGCTTAGACCTGCCAATATTGGGCCAACCTAATTGAAAGTTAACTTGGTTCAAACTGCCCCACTGAATGGTTTCATGATAATGATAAAGAGACAGACATAATATCACAGATTGAAAAGATCCAGTTCACTTTAGCTGCCTGTGTTTTAACTCCCTGGGTTAATATATACAATGTTTACACTTAAGAAAAAGGCTTTAGGCATGATGGGCTCTAAATACCCTCATATTCCCTGGTAGGAAGCTAGTCAGCTATTCCTTCAACATTAACTTCAATGAAAGCTATGGGCTTGACACTGCAATTTTACAGGATTTACAACTTGTTCTTTAAAAAAAATAGGTACAATTTTAAACTCCAGTAGACATTACTGCAATCATGCCAGCGGAAAACCTAATTTTGAGAAACCTATGGGCTTCAAGGAAACTAGATCAAAAATAGTTTCTCATCAACGTCATGCAGAGAACCATGTCATCAACTATTTATTAGACAAAATATGTACCTGAAATGTTCCATGGTGCTACATGATAAAGAACCACACTGATACTATCCTATATAACAGAATTGTACTTTCCCTATTGAGGGCATTTCTCAATAAACTCTATCATCTCTCTGCTTTCTATCTATTAAAAATGAAATGTATTAAGATAAAGGTATACAAAGACTTCTAAATCCACAGTTGTCAGTACCAGTGAAACTATTGTTTTTCAACTAGTATTTAACATCTATCATCTGTGATAATTTTTTGAAAAGCTTAATGATGTTTTCCCAGTAATTTTCAACCCTTTAGAATGGTTAAAGGCATTACCCATTGGCCTACATTATATTTCATTATTTTAAAATGGGATATATCTTATTGCTTTTAAATTCCAATTTATCTAAAATAAAAACCTTCAGAATATCAAGTCTGAGTACGACTGCATTATGGTTTAAACATGACGTATCACCAAAAAAGCCCTTGTGCTTAATTCAGGAATGTTCAGAGTTGAAATGATTAGATCATGAAGGCTGTAACCTAATTAATAGATTATTTCACCTGATGGATTAATAATTTGAATGGATTACTGAGTGGTAACAGTGGGAAAGTAGGGCATGGCTTTAGGAAGTAGGTGTTATTCGGGGTGTCCCTTTAGAGATTATAGTTTTTCCCTGTCTCCTTCCTCTCTCTCACTGCTTCCTAACTGTCACAACTGCGCACCTTTACTCTACCATGCTCTCCTGTAGAGATGTTGAACCTCAGCTCAGAAGGAGAGCAACAGAGTCATCTGACCATGCACTGAAACCTCTGAAACCATGAGCCTGAAATGAGCTTTTCCTCCTCTGAGCTATTTTTGTCAGGTACTTTAGTCACAGCAACAAGAAGCTAACAGAGACTGTTTAAAGCTGTCCTTGGAAAGCATTTCCCAAGATCATTCTATCAACCAGGCTCTGCTTTTGCTCCTAAAAGTACTTACATTAAAGGATGACAGATTTGGGAGAATTCCAAATCTTCTGTACTATGATATACGTGTTTTGCTCCATCCCATTCTTGTTATTTGGGCCACTTCACTTAAAAATTTAATTCATGATGACGGACACTCCCACTGAAATTTGTCTGCACCTAATATATTCTAGCAGCTACTATCATGCATTCATTCTTTTCTATTTGCTCGCTTCAGCTTTCTCCTCTAAAGACATTGCTTATTAGAAATATGCTGGGTTGACAATTTTCCTGCCAAAAGCTGTGGATTCTAATTAAATAACTCACAGAAAAAACAGTCATAACAAAAAGCTAAATTGTAATCCCTTGGGAATGCAATCATTTCCAGGTGGGGAAGGACAGTGGGGATAGCTAAACTTCTGTTGGCCTTTGGAAAAGACAGAGTAGCATGATGAAAAGCCTGTTGCCCTTTGTGTTCTAAGTCCTGGGCTTGAATCCCAGCTACGATACTTCAGGGAAATAAGTTCACATCCTGCAACTGATTTTCTTCACAAGAATAGGAAATATAATAACAGTCTTCCCTATCCCCAAATACTTTAATATAAAATATTATCCTTATTTCCCTATGCCCATGATGCATTTCATTTGTGGCATACTAATAGTGGATCCCAGCTGAAAAGCACGATTTTGCATACGCATCATTTCTCTGAATACGGCAACTGATACTCACTTCATAGCAACCTATTTAGCCAAACATGATATAATATTCTCACTTATATTACAAAATGTTTTCATATTGTAAATGGAGAAAGTAAGATTAAATAATTTATAATTCAATAAGTTCCAAAAATATACAGACACACTGAATTGCTTCAACATGTCAATCCAATGCATCATTTCACAATTCTTTGGCCTTCAAGAATCAATAGTACTGATCCTTTTGAATAAGTTAATTTCATATACGTAGAGAGTAGAATAATGGTTACCAGAGACAGAAGAGGATGGGTAAGGGAGACAGATTCGTTTACTTGTACAAAATTAGTTAGATAGAAGATGTTTTAGTGTTTGATGTGGCAGAGTAAAATAAATATAATTAACAGTGATTATCATGTATGTAAAAATTCCTAGAAGAGAGAATATTCCCAACACAAAGAATTGATGTTTGAAATAATGCATGTCCATTACCCTGGTTCAATAATTACACATGGCATACATGTATTGACATATACCCAAAGAAATGTGTAATTATTATTTATCAATTAAATATTTTTGAAAAATATTAATGTTTTCTATCTTAATGTTTAGTGGCCAAGGATAAATAAAGAGGACTGAATGTCTAAGTTATTATATGAGGCACCATCATGTTACATAGAGCTAGAAACTATAGCCTGAGTTTCCTCTTACATGTTCACACATGTAAGCTACACTGCATTTAAAACTCATTATAAATTATAAATGTTGGAAGGATATGACTTTAGGCTGAGAGAAGAGGTAACCCTTTGACAGTGATCAGTAATATTTTGTGTGAAGAAACAACACACTTTTCCTAAAGTCTGACCAAACCAATAATTTCATTTAAACTAATTGAGAAAAACCTGGTGACACTTATAGTGAGGGTCCTTATAACACCTCTTTTAAAACCTGTACTTAATATAGTATTTATAATTTTGTATCCTTGCTTACAGAGTGGAGCCAAAATTGTATCAACTTTAGAGGCAATCAAAACTAAATATTCCCCAGCTTGCCATATGCACATAAATTACTCACTATCATACTTCTTCTCAAGTTGACTAAACATTTTTACTCTTCTAGAGCTCCAAAAACATTGAGAATATGATGAAATAACAAAGTCTTATTCACTCTTTGGTGAAAACAATTCTACATGGATTACTTGATTGGTAATTTTCACTCTTTGCTTTTGGAGGAGTTTTGATGTCTGTAATAACAGGAGGAGCAACAATTTGTCAATTAAGAGACCTAGATTCAAGTCCAGAATCCATGGAAAACATTGTACTCACTAACATTAAGATCTTTGTGAAGTCATTTAACCTCTCCATGCCTTAGATCCTTATCTTTATGATGAAAGACTTGGGCAAGCTTATCATTCCCAATTCTAGTCGGAACACTAAAAATTATATAATCTAGTGATACTCCTCAAAGTCATATCCATTTTAGAGTTAATTTCACATTGCAAAGAACACATGCAATAGAAGTAGGTAACTTTCTTCCTAATGCTCTCCTATACTAAGGACCCCAAGCTAGGAAGTGTTGCCCAAAATGATAACTTTGTTCTTCTGACTTCATCAACCACAAATCCAAAAACACATATTCATTGTCTCATACTATGCTTCATCAAATGAATGGTCAAATAGTATGTACATATTACTTTCAGTATGGAGATAAATGTAAAATCTCACATGTAATCTATTTCCAATTTTTCCTTACTTGTTCTCATGATAGTGGTATTCAATATATCAAAGCATCATTACATAATATCTACTTCTTAGATGTGTCCAATACGGCTAATCAATTGCACCCCTTCCTTGTGTGCATGTCTTTCATTGATTTTGAGTTAAAATCTATTCCTCCAGTCTTCTGGAATTATGGGCACACTTTTGGCTCACTGATCAGTATAATGCAACAGAAGTACAATTTAATACAATGTATAACACTTTTGATATTATTGGTCCTAATTTTTGTTTTTTCTTTTTAACACTCATTAAAAGCTCAGGTTTAGGTATCTTACCAACACATGAATATGCAACTTTTACACTGAAAACATAGATATTATAGTTAATGACTATTGCCTATATACACATATGCATATATGTGTATATACACATGTATACTTGTATATACATATGTGTATAATGTATATACATATGTGTATATATGTATATACATATGTGTTTATATATATGTACATGCACAAGCACAGAGTGAATTCAACAGATTAAAAATTGCCTAAAAAGCAATGTTGCATTGACCAGGAATTTCAATGAATTAATGGTGACATACAGGATAACCTTATAACAATGATATTGACAGTTTAGAATAGATGGAAATATATAACCAAAAATAACATTTTTCATATCCCTTCTCTCAAACACAATTTTAATCTATACATTAATGTTGTATTAGAATAAGAATCATTATCATTTCCTTCACATTGTTCTTTGAATTCTTAATCAAGTTTATGACCAGTAAATGCTGACAGGAGCACATAGTACCAATTCTCAGTGTCATAACTACCTGGAAAGTGTCAGTTCTAAAATAACTACTATCCAAGGAGCAGATGTGTTTATAGATCAACGTATTGGCTTTTATATAATACAAAGTAAAGATCAAAGTTCACAAAAATCAATGTCGTCAGGATGATGGAAATCAGAATCTCTTAGTACTAGACCTGTAGTTAGAACTCCAAATAAACTGAGATATATTTTCATGAACATAAAACCAGAGATAATAAATGAAAATATACATGTTTATTATTGATGGACTACTTAGGACACTGACGAAATTAGAAACTATTATGTCTTTGTAAATGTGACAAGCAATAATAGAGCAAGAGATTTATTCAACAACATTAAGATTTTCTATATAACAGATTGTAGGTACTCACATTTGAATGATACTAGCACTAAGCAGTACTCTTAACTCAAGGTTATTTTGAATCTAAATTTAGAGACTTCTAGAATATTAAGAGTCTGTTTCTAATCAGTCAATTAGTAAGTATCTTGCATTCTATTTTAGATAACTTATGATTTGTGAAGAACTTCATAGGCCATTGCATAAAACCCATGTTTAGCTTCTAAATACATACACAACATATGTCAGATTCAGAACCGGAGAAAAATGCCTTCTTAAAGTTATGTATATGTACATATACATTTTTCATGTGGTTTTTGTATGTGTATGTTTCTTAAATTACTTCCATTATTCTATATCTCTGAGGGAAAAAATCTCTTGTTAATATGTTATCTTTCTGTACCCTGCTCTTCAGGTAACTCACTTGAAAAGACACTTAAAAGTTCTTACAATTATTCAGTTGTTCACATACAAGTATTCAATTGTTCACATATTTTTGTATGTAATCCATTTCAAAAGTCATTTAAAAAGCAGTTTGTGCCATTGATGACAGTGAATTTTTATGATGAAGATATTAAAAAGCTATATCACTGCTTACAGAAACAACCTTAGTGACAATGTCATAAAGTCAAGATCATGCAACATAAATTGATTATAGAGGAATTCAGAGTGATGTTCAAACTAACTTCTAGTTGATTTGAGCACTGGTTTTCTAGGAAATACTAATATTTAGGTAGTACAGATATGCAGGATATCAAGATTCTTGGACTTGATCTCAATACATTTTCTCTTCAAATCCTTCTTTAAATGATTATTTCCAGAAACCAGTTTTCTGTGGTTACTAGTCATAAAAGGTAGAATTCATTTTTCTCTCATCAGAGGGCCAATTTGGGAATCATAAATGGTGATACATCATTAAGATTTTTTCATTAGTATGAATCTTAAGGCATGCATTTTTCTACTGCTTTCACACATGGTATACACATTTTGGTGCTGGTATCCTCCATTACACAGAAATATAGACCTTCTTAAATGGGAGGGTTCTGTTTACATAACACCTTGTGATTTTCTTAACAAATATTAACATTCTTTGTTTCAATTTTCTTCAAGTATACCCAGGAAGAGAATTGGAAGAAGAGAAGAAACATCCGTGGGGTTTTCAAATTTTATTCTATACTGGTCCATAGGATTTTTATATGATGACAGAGATAATAATACCTGGGCATTTTCAGTCAACGTAAGTGCATCAATTTTAAAATAGTCAAGTTACATTCTTATTTTCATTTTAGGAATGTACATATTATCCAAAGGACAAAGATAAATAACAGAAAGTGTACCAACTAAGTATTTTCACAATTAGTTATTTTTGATCATTTCTTAAATTTTACTCATTTTCTTCTGTGGCTTTTATTCTTGTACCAAGTTATTTAAATTTTTCATGAAGTTCATTAAATCACCAATATTTGATCATTCTGACATAACTTACATATTAACAATTTCTATAGTTTTAAAAAACATTAGAAACTTATTGAGAGCAGAGTCAAAAAAAAAAAAAAAAAAAAAAAACAACTGCCCAGCCAGATGTATTTGCATACACTTGTAATTCCAGTGGCTCAAGAAGCTGAAGCAGGAGGATCACAAGTTCAAAGGCAGCCGCAGCTACTTAGCAACTCATCAAGACCCTGTCTCAAAATAAAAAAATATATATATATATATATATATATCAAAAAAGGCTGGGGATGTGGTTCAATGGCCTGGTGCCAATGATTTCAATCCAATCCCCAATACAGATAAATAAATAAATGAAAAAGCCCATGGGTCAAATGTGGCCCATGTCATTGTCATGACGTCAACCACAAGCTTAAGAATGTTCTTATACTTTTAAATAATTGGGGGGGAAGGATATTTGATACACAAAAATTGTATGAAATTCAAATTGCAATGTTAATAAATAAATTTATTCTTCAGGACAGCCATGATAATAACAACTTCCTACTTGTGAATTAAAACAACACTTTGGACCTTTGATTCTATCTATATTTTATGTTTTAGATAATCAGTTTTCAGAGAAAATCCAAATTGGGAACATAGTATGCCCAAGAGCAAGGAGACTGAGATAATTAGTCATTTTTCCATGGATTTAGATATCTGAAATTTAAATGGTATTATTTGTAAAAGAAATTATTATTTATGGTATATTAAATAACTACTGGGTATTCAGGGAAGCTCCCAAAGTTTCTACATTATATAACTGAGGAGCATGTGACAATCTTGAGAGCTATCAACTACCTATTTGTTACTAATTTAAAAAGTAACAAGATTATTTTCAGCATGACTTCAGATAAAATTATTTAAAACATGGTACTGAAAACTCTTCCACTGAATAGCTCTAATTGAGAAATTGACAATTTTGTGCTTCAATAGGTTAGATCTTTTAAGAGGATTTGTCTATTCATGTCAAGTTACAAACTAACAGAAAAAAAAATTATACATTATGATTCTTAATCTTCAACCTACAGCTCAAAGGACATAGTCATTCACAACAACACAAAACAATTACCCAGCCAGGTGAAGTGGTGCATGCCTGTAATCCCAGGGGCTTGGGTGGCCAAGGCAGGAGGATCATAGTTCAAAGCCAGCCTCAGCAACTTAGTGAGACCCTAAGCAATTCAGGGAGAATCTATATATAAATAAAATGTAAAAACAAGGACTAGGAATGTAACTCCGTGGTTCATCATCCCTGGGTTCAATGCCTAGTACCAAACAACAACAACAAAAACAAAACCATACACACAATTTCCCCGACCTTCATCATATCCTCTCCCTCTCCCCAAAAAAGAGGTATTTTTATTTCCTTCAGTCACAAACTAATTTCTTTTTTTCTTTATTCATATGTGTTACTTAGTCCTGGCCTCAAAATACTAAATTCAGTACTTCATTTTCTTTTTTTCAGATAAATGCTTTCTTGAAATGGGATTTTAATGTCTGAAGATGGTTTAATTCAAAAACAATTAGCACTAAGAGGACATAGGAAGCAAGAAAATATGAATCTAACACTGTTGTTTTAAGGAAAAAGTTGCAGCATATGCTCTAGTGCCCTTCTCTCTTCTTCTTTCCATACTATAGAGCCTTTTTATTAGACTGTTCAATCTTGTGTGAGCCCATTAGTGTGAGTGGTAAGAAGCGGGGAGAGTACTTTGCTTGAGGCAAAGTCTCCCTCCATATAGGACCTTCTTTTTTATTTTACTTTTATTTTTTGAAAAACTGCTAATTTCAGAAAGTATCTCCAGCTTGACAGTACATATTCCTTTCTCAAAAAAATTTACCCCTTTTAATAGTTAAATAAAAACTTCACTCTTAAAACTTTGGAGTCATTCACAATTGCTCAATTATGGAACCAACCTAGCTCAACTATGGAGCAAACCTAGCTTCCCTTCAACAGATGAATGGATAAAGAAAATGATATACACACACACACACACACACACACACACACACACACACAGAATGGAATATTACTCAGCCATAAAGAAGAATGAAATTAAGACATCTGCTGGTAAATGAATGGAAGTGAAGACTATCATGCTAAGTGAAATAAGCCAATTCCAAAAAAACCAAAAGCTGAATGTTTCCTGTGGTATGTGGATGCTAATTCACAATAAGAGGTCAGGGGAGGTTGGGAAAGAATCGAAGTACTTTGAATTAGACAAAGGGGAATGACGGGAGGGGAGGGAAATAGGAATAGGAAAGATAATAGAATAAATCAGACATTACTATCCTGTGTGCATATATGACTACATTATCAATACAATTCTACATCATGTACAACCAGAAGAATGAGAAGTCAAACTCCATATATGTATGTCAAAATACATTCTACTATCATGTGTAACTAATTAGAACAAATAAAAATAAAAACTTTGGGGTCATCTTTTTCTTTCTTGAGGCAATAATATGCCCAGTGGCTATTATAGTATAGATTCAGTGTCATTGAGTGGAATCCACTAAGCAATTGTTCTGTGTAAGTCCATTGAGTCTCAGTATTCTCCTCACTAAAATAGGATAAAACTAGAATCTACCATATAAGATGCTTATAAACATTGAATGAGTAAACACAAATATAGAGAGTACTTTCTGGCACTTGTTAAAGACTCAGTATGTTAGCTGTTACAAGCTTTTATTATGTTCTAGTAAGTCATACTAAGTTTTCCTAAAGTTGAGTCATTCAACAATTTCTGCAGATCAGCTCGGTAAGAAAATTCCATGTCCTATTCTGAAAACCAAGTAATTGATCCATTTTCCTTCAGTAAAGGATATTTTTACTGAAGGTTCCAGCTCCTAAAATATGATCAATCTCACAACTATGTAGCTTGGTGCATGGGCTCTCTCTTGTCCAGCAAGGAGGTCCATGGAACAGGGTAAAGGAGATTGTGGCTGCGGAGTATCTAATCAAGACCTCCGGAAACTAAGCAGGAAGCAGATCTGATTTCATTGTGCAGTTACCATGTATATATACTCAGCCAGTAGCTAAGCAGAGTATAGGCCACCACCAATGCAATTTCTGGCCAACTGTCCTTGCAGTGACCAATCAAGAAATGGTCCATGGAGCAAGCACAGTGACTACAACATGCAGCCTCACATCCAGGGCTGTGCCTACAGGGTAAGTGGTGTGCCCCTCATATGCCTAGCATGGGGGAATGGTTTGCCACTCAGATGCCCTTAATGTATGCCATGTATGCAGCATTTCAAGCACTTGTCCCCACAGCTTGGTACTTGGCGGAGTGCCCTGATTCAATATCATATTCTCCCAGTACAAAGAGAGAACATACTTCCCAAATTCAGATGATTGTTGACAAGGTAGGTGTGTTTGGAATTGTATATGGGAAATGGATAAGTTGGGTGAGAAAAGAAAATGTTCATGAATTTCTCTTCTTATACTTTGAGTCCCTTGTGACATTTTATTTGCTTATGCTTTACTGAACTATCTGCTCTTAAAACACCTGGTATTTAAGTCAGAAAACTGAAAATAAGCTGGGTACATGGCACATGCGTGTAATCCCAGCAACACAGGAGTCTGAGGCAGGAAGATCACAAGTTCAAAGCCAGCCTCAGCAAAAGTGAGGCATTAAGCAACTCAGTGAGATCCTGTCTCTAAATACAATACAAAATAGGGCTGGGGATGTGGATCAGTGGTCGGGTGCCCCTGAGTTCAATCCCTGGTACTTCACCACCCAAAGAAAAGAGAGAACTGAAAATAACATTACTTCAAAAGTAAATCAGCTCTTGCCTTTAACTACCTTTAGTATATTAAAGTATCAAATACAATCAATTATTCATTTTACTACTTTACTTGATTAAGTATGCTAGTGAATGAAGCAAGCCCACCTTCCTTATTTTCAAAATGCCCAATTAGAAGCATCCACAAATGAAAATATAACCCAATATTACATTCTAAATGTTAAGAACATATTGTAGACTCTATGCAGAATTGTACAGGACAAACTAACCCCAGCATGTACAGACAATGATACTGAATACTACTTTGGACTAAAACAATTTATGAAATAGATTTATAATATAATTAACATGTACATTATTGAAGCATCAGTAATAATTGCCTTTGCAAAGTTTATTAATTTGGGGGCAAAATTATAGTGAAATCAAATTTGACTTTGGAAACTAAATTGAGCTGAAATTTTGAGAACACTAGAAGTAACTTGGTAGACATGAGCTAAGTTTAGGCACATTGATACAGTGCATTAGAGAAATATATCTTTTCTAGATTTTAAAAATCACTCCAGCGTAACATAAGTTGCCAGTATATTTGTGAAAATCTGATATCAATAAAAATAAATTAGCTTTGTTGTTATCTTGGTTCTAGACTTCCAGGTGAGAAGAGATTAGCACTTTTATTTTCCATTTATTTATAGAAGTAGAGTTCTGATTTACTGGCAGTCTCACTGTTATATTTCACAAAAAGGAAATTAGACTGACAACCCTTATTTTTTTAATTACATTAACTCACTTTCTATTAACTAGATTTTTTCCTATTAAATTTGGAGAGCTTTAACCCAGAATAGGCAAGGATGGGGTAAATTGTACCTTCTCTACTGGGAATATAAATGGGGAATAAATAGCAATAATTTAACAATAAAGCACAGTTACATCTTACTTGGAGGAAGGGCATGAGAGATGTTGACAAAGATGAAAATAAGGAAACATGAAAAGTTCCCTAAGAAATCAATCAAATCACACTCTTGAAAATACAGTATACTGACTTGATAACTAAGAGCCCATCAGGCCTTCCTGACTTGGGGTATAATTACTCTTTTTCTAATCTTCTAAATGTCATTTGGCCTTTTGTACTTCTGTTTATTTTCTACAAATTTTATGTGTGTTCTGAAATTTTTCTATTCATCACCTTTTATTCCTTTTTAGACTTAAGTTTTTCTACTTATTTGTAAAATCTCATCATATATTAAGGATATTAGTATGTTATATTTGTTGCAATTATATTTCCAGTAATCACATTTTTAAGTTCATAAGATTTTACTTTTATTTTTTATGAAGTGGTTCTCCTCTAGAATGTTATCTTCCACTCATAGATTAGTAATTGAAAGCCATATATTTTCTTCTAAAATTTCTTATACTTTGTTTACATATAAATTTATAATTCGTTTAGAATTTTGACAGATACTTGTCATAATAATCACTACTTTTTAATTGATATAAAAGCCTTTACAGAGTGCCTAATACATTATATTTTTTCTCATCTGTACTGACACTTATCTAAAGGTTTATACTATTATGAGACTCATAAAAGGGGAAAATGAGGCTTGTAGATGTCAGGTAACTTGTTGATGAACAGAAGAGCCATGGTTCAAACTTAGGTAGTGCTCTTTAGACTACTTTCTCAGATATTGTAACCAGGCAGCTCTAACTCTGACAGGGTTTAAGGGAGTCTAAGCTGTAATGCTTGCTGCTCCAGAAATATTTGAAGTAAAATTGATAGGAAAATCAGGTTTTCTTAAAAAGCTAGCATTGAAAGAAGATAGAAGAAACTTATTATTTCAAAAGGGCCATCTTCAAAATCTCTGAAGTCGAGCAGCACTTTTAAGGAAAAGGCAGGGGAGAAAAGTCAGCAAAGTGAGACAAAAGCCAGGAAATGTCCATATAGAGATTTAGTTAGTCTGTGATAGGTCTGAAGAGAGAGTAAACTTTTCTCAACTTACCACCAGTCAGGGTGTTTGACGAGTAGCGGGGAGGTAGGGTTGCAGTTCTTCAATTCTCAGCATGAGAAAGTTGTTATTAATTCAGATGGGGGGGTTACAAATTCTGTTTCAATATGATCCAACTTTCTTTTTTTTTATTCACCAAATTCCTGTTTTAAATCATGAACAGGGATCTCTATTTTCTGAACATATTAAAGTACATAAAAATAGAAGAGATTTTTACATGTTTTATATTTTATTTATAAGCATTATTCTGACAAAGCTAAACTGAAAATTTCCTACATTAATGCCTTCAAGACTCATCCATATACACTAATAAAGTGTTGTGAACATACTGGTCTGAAAATGTCATGGGTATTTTGGACTTACCAACCTGAAATTAAGTCTCTTCTCTTTTGGACAGTGTAAAGTTCTATAGATATGCCTTTTAGTTGGCTCATCCACCAATTGTCAACAGCCCTGCTTCCTATTAATTTTTTTTGTAGTTTTTAAGAGTTTTATATGATTCCATAAAATCCTGGAGTTAGAACTAGAAAATTATCCAAAGAGTTTACATGAGCTAGCATGTAAATCTTACTTCCAATTGTTGATCTTTTCTGATGCAAATATTTGATTATACTACTATTTATTATAGTCTTTTGACAAATTTTTCAATAAATAATAACGAGGAACCTAGCACAGTGGCACACTCCTGTAATCCCAGTGGCTAGGGAAGTTGAGGCAGGAAGATCACAAATTCAAAGCCAGCCTCACCAAAAGTGAGATCCTAAGCAACTCAGTGAGACCCTGAATCGAAATAAAATGCAACATAGGGCCAGGGATGTGGCTCAGTGGTTGAGTGCCCCTGAGTTCAATCTCTGGTACCCCCAACCCCAAAAATAATAATGAGGATCATACTGTCATAATGATATTTTAAGCTGGCTTTTCTTTTCTTCATTAAGACCTCACGTTTCACACTTTCCAAATGGACAAAAGGATTAATATTTAATGATTAAACTTTTTTCTCTTTAACAATTGAGTCCTAAAAACAGAATATTTTTAAGACTTTATTAAAAAATAAGAGAACTAATGCAGTCAGGCATGACTGATCTAGAGGATATTTGTCATTTTAAAAAATTAGACAAAATACTTTGTAGTTACAATATCTTATGTGGTTCCTGATTTCTTCTGTGCCACCTTAATTATGCAGAGATTTATCAGTAGTTCAGGAGGTTTCAGCCTAATCACCCTATTAAAAGACCCCATCAATCTTTAATGGCTTGATGACCAGTTCATTATGGGCTGCAAAATGGCGATATTCTCTCAAGCCTTCTGAAGTTACTAGCTTAAACTGGTCTTCAAAAAATAAAATAAAATAAGATTTTCTAGCCGGCATGGTGGCACAAGCTTGTAATCCCAATGGCTTGGGAGGCTGAGGCAGGAGGATCACAAGTTCAAAGCCAGCCTCAGCAACTGCGAGGCACTAAGCAACTCAGTGAGACCCTGTCTCTAAATAAAATACAAAATAGGGCTGGGGATGTGGCTCAATGGTCCATGCCCCTGAGTTTAATCCCTGGTAACCACCCCCCAAAATAAATAAGTTTTCCCAGGACCTTGGAATATAACTCAGTGGTAGTCTGGCATGCTCAGTCCCTGGGTCCTACAGAATATTTTATTTTCCTTATTTTCAATGTGATTAACCTGGATAACAGTTGGTATAGAAAAGTATATGCTTCTTTCCCTTGTTACTTTACATAAAAATGAGTTGGGGGTCTTAGTAACTTCCAATGTTGACTAATGAGATTTCCTTTTTTAAGTATGTTTATGAACTCATGAATTTTTAAATATTTGATGTGCCCCAATTTGTTGTAGTTGTTTTTCTTATAAAAGTTCAAATTGTCCAAACTTATTCTCTGTCCTCATTTTTTAATTGAAGACAGACAGCACTGTATCCAGTGTTTCTTCCCTGCAGGAGATAATGAGGTGCCATGAATCCCTGGGATGTTTTCAAAACCAACAAAAAATTCTGCATCACTGAATAAAGATAATGTATATTCTTATTCTTATGTAGAGAAAAAGCCATTTCTTTTAAATTAAACCTTTCCTTTTCATAGAAAGAGGTCATGTCAGAAAAAGAGGGCATTCACTAATCTAAGACTAAAGAGGAAATACAAAGATGTTTTGGGTGGGTGCCCACAAAATGGTAAGCTCGCATGGATATTTTAAATGATAGCGAACAGGAAGACATAGTTAATAAAACTATATACATCACCAGAAAAGGGAACAAAACAGACTCTAATAGTTCTCATTTTAATTTGAGATGCACTCACAATATTGAGCATTCATTTTTTCTTTAGAACCTGTCTCTAAATTACCTGCTTATTATTTATCCTTTTCCTGTTTCTTACCAGCAGGCATTCCCCAACATTCCCCAATCATTGGCACTTTGACAGTGGCCATCTACCAATCTTGGCCTTGAAGGACCAAACCCCTTTAACATCTTTCAAAATCAGTTCTATTGAGTTATCTGTAATGTTTTGCTCCATCTACAAATTTTATCCTTAATTTCTAGACCCATCTTTCTATCAGGTAAAGGAAATTTCTAGTAAAATGTCACCCTGTCTTCAAATAAAATATTTTCTCTTTATCTGATATGTATTTTTCTTAATATTCTTATGCATCTCCATATCACATCATTATCATCATTCTGCTTATCCAGACTCAGAAACTTTATCATTTTTATTACCCTTGTCATCTGATAGCCAACCAGATAACAAACTTCTAAAACAAATGTCCTTGGTGGACTTCTTATACAGACCAAACCATCTCTATTAGTCCTTCATGATATACCAACTCAGGATGTCATTGTTTCTTGCAAGCACACCTGCCATATCTTGGGTGGCTTTCAACTTCACTCTGTCTATCCTACATTAACAAATAAGGCTCCCTATATTATATCTTTCCATTTATAATACATTAGTCATTCCACATAGTGTAAAATATAATCACATGTAATGATGGTCACCTAGCTTTTCAATAGCTTTCTATGCTTTCATCTTGTCTTCCCAACCGAACTGTATAGCTTATTTTCCTATAATACAAAAGGGAAAATAAATGGGTTGTTTTGGGGAAAAACAGTGATAAAAGGATAAGAGGATAAAAGGAATTAGAAAATGGAAAACAATGATATGTGTTGCAAAGAATGGTGAGTAAAGAATTGAGTCTTGTTAGCCAATGACAGGCTATGTGGCACTTCAAGGAAACTGAAAAGAGGACAATCTCAACATACTCTGCTGGAAGCCACCTTAATATAAAAGCACATTAATGATGTCTCCAATTTGAAGGCACCTGTTTAATTGCATAGCCCTGAACAGCAGACTTATTTATACCATATGGCTGTGCCAACATTAATAAGTCATGTCTGTCATTTGGGCCTCAATTTCCAAATCTGTAAAAGAAGCATATTAATTTCTTTTTACTTGCTTCACTTATTTATTACAAAGATATGAGTGATCACTGATTTGATTTGGTGTGAAGTGCAGATTGAAGAAAAAATACAAGATGCTATAAAATTTGAGAGCACATGGAATAGCAAGAGTTAGGAAGTGCTGAGATTACTTTTGTGCTTGTGTTCTTATTTTGTTGTTGATGGTGAATTGATAAAGATAAAAAAGAAGTAAAGCCTTTCAAAGTTAGGACAGATGAAGAATAGGCAAAATATAATATAAAAAAATACTTGGAAAATCTTTATTGCAAATTTATCTGCTAATTTTTCTATCACATATTCTACAAGATAAAGGAAGAGGAGAGAGAAATAAGACCCCTCATGGGAAAAATGAATATGTAACAATATAAGTAATAGCCAAGATCTAACCTTTACCATGATCCATACACTATGTGATATCCTTTTTCGCATTTGTTATTCTCAATAATTCTATGTGATAAATGCTGACATTTTGTAGGTAAGAAAAATGAGAATTGGAGGCAGGATATGAAAATAGTTTTTCTAATTGTAGCGATCCCTTTTCAACAATACTAGGCTTTATACTGAAAAGATGCTCCATGGAAAATGAGAATTACTGTCTAGCAACGAATGAAATTTATATCCACTTATTAATTCAATTGGAATGAATCCAGAATACATATAAACCATAATTCCAATGCTGGGAAATAAAAAAGCTTGATGGAAGTTCGAATTCAACAGGAAAACAAAAATTTTGTTAGAGACTATACAAGAAGAAAAAGGGTCAAGACATTAGAAACCAAATAGAGATACCACAACATTGTTTTTAGAGGGAGATTAAAGTATGAGCCTGTTCAGTAAAAGTTGGAGACAGCTGGAGACTTGGGCTGCAGAAAGTAATTGTTAATGTTAAAGGTGACAAACTGGGAAGTGTGCTGACCACCTGCCAAGAGATTTTCATTAAGTTACAGAAAAATATTACTGCTGCTATATGGAAGACAGCTAAAGACATGATATAACTGTCACTTGCTAAGTCAGGTATGTACAGAACAGTCTGGAAATGTAGCTTTGGTCTGGAGTGGAGGGATAACACAGAGTCTGCTGATAAGAAACTCATTAGTAAAAATAAAAAGTAAATTTGCCAAGGATAATCACAGTAAAAGAAAGGAAGTGAAGTTAGGCCAAATTTAAGAGCCAGCATGCAATCAAAAAGGGCACAAGAAATATCTTTGAGGTTGAATCTTAAAATCTTCTGGAGAAGCAAGAGGAAAGAGAGACTGGAGTGGGTTTCAGGAGATTTAGATAAAGCTAAGGGAGAGACATTCCAAGTCATATGGGGAGTGTGCTAAGGAACGGATATACACGTAAAACAAAAAAAGAATTCTAAAACATGATATATGAAGAATAGTTCTGGATATAGGAAATTAGAAGTCTTCCCCTAGACACTGGTTTGGAGTTAGGGATCCTCAAACCAGTAGAACTAACAAAACCTGGGAACTTAAAAAGAAGTGCAAATTATCGGGCCTCATCCTAGACTGTCTGAATCTGAAATTAAAGTTCAGTGGGAGGCCTTCAATCTGTATTTAAATAAACTCCACAAGCAATTTTGATGCACTATTAAAATTTGAGAACTTTTGATCTAGGGAATAGAATGGAGAGTGCATTCTATTGTGTGGAACTCTAATTCTAAATGAATTAAATGACAAAAATGGGGGAAATGAAAGTGGAAACAGGATAGGATCACACAGTATAAAGAACAAATGACCACTATGTTTGGAGATGCAACCCATGAATTCTGCTAAAAAGAAACCAAATTTACACAATCTTTATAAAAAGAAGAGGGCTAAATATGATAGCAATATATTACAAATGAAGCAACTACATTCTGTAATATTCACAGTATCTAATATGACTTCCTGCAATAATGAAAATATTCTATATTGGCTCTATCCAATATAGTAGTTGGTAGCCACATGCAACTGTGAGCACTTCAAATATCACTAGTTCAACAGAATAACTCAAATTTTAATTTTACTTAATTTAAACAGCCACCTGTGGCTAGTGATTTAAATACTGGCAATGTAAACTTAGGGTCATTTCACTTGGAATAATGGGAAAAGAATAATGGTAATATGGAATATTTATGAGGATATCTAATAATATGAGATTTGCATTGTAAAATATGTAATGATTGTGGAAATGAATTAGGGATTCGCTCACTTAAATGTATAGGTGCCCTACATCCAAACAAATACAAAATAGAGAAGTGTTTCACATCTGTGCTTCATGGAAGCAGAAAAAAATATATATTCTTTGGAAAAAAGTACACACATATTACCCCCCCCCCCACCCAGAATAACTGAGATATTATCGACATCTAACCACCACA